>NC_054824.1:129959684-130277184 GCF_018345385.1 Vulpes lagopus | reverse complement strand
TGTTGTGCAACAGACTCCCAGACCACTGTCCTGATCCTACACAACTGAAAATATACCCAGTGATCGACTCCCTATCTACACCCTACCCCCCTTCCAGCCCCTCATAGCCACCATTCTACTTCCTGGTCTATGTGTGTGACTCTTTATATACCTCATTCGAGGAGAGTCATGCAAAATTTGTCTTTTGGGGACTGACTCATTTAACTTAGCATTATGTCCTCAGGGTTCATCCATGCTGTGGGAATGACAGTATTTCCTTCTTTTCTTAAAGCTGAATAATATTCCACTGTATTTATATACCACATTTTCCTTCTCTGTTCATCCTTCTGTAGACATTTAGGTGGCTTTCACCTCTGGGATATTGTGAACAACTCTTTTCATGTAATTCTAAAATCAGTTGGAAATTGCAAATTGTTCTATCTCCAATTTGTCTTACATTGTTACCTTGCTTTCCTTTTTTTTTTTTAAAGAGATTTTTATTTATTCATGAGAGACTCAGAAAGAGAGGCAGAGACATAGGCCGAGAGAGAAGACTCCCTGTGGGGAGCCTGATGCAAGACTCAATCCCAGGACCCCAGGATCACAACTTGAGCTGAAGGCAGATGCTCAACCACTGAGCCATCCAGATGCCCCTCCATTTTATTTTTTAGTTTTTGGCCAAGTTGTTGAAAATCTGTATATGTGCTGAGTTAATGATGTTGACCACAGATTTTTTTATTTTTCCATATTCAATGCAGACATGTAGATAACAATGAGATAGTCCTGGTCAATGTGAAATAGCACTGTGATCTGACAAGTAATGGAATGCTGTTGTCCTTGCAGGACGAATCTGCTCCAGCTGACAAACAGTGTAAACCAGAGCCAGCCCAGGCCACTTACTCCACCTCAGCTGTTTCAGGCTCCCAGGAGGTGTTGTACATCAACGGGAATGGGACCTACAGTTACCATAGTTACAGAGGGCTAGGCGGGGGCCTGCTCAATCTGAATGATGCTTCCAGTAGTGGTGAGTCTTTACTATTTATTGTGCTTTTTCTGTCCATGTGGGGATAGCAAATTCTCTAAATCTGAGAGGAAGAAATGAATTTACTGTGATAAGCAATAGTACCAATCTGCTAAAAACAAGACAGCTTAATACATAACATTTGTCTCCCTCCAAGGATATTTCCCAATTGTCTTGTTGTTTCCAAAAGTAGCAACACTATTATACAACTGAATACTTGATGTTCTGTACTCAAAAAATCTCAACTAGAGAAATAACAATTTTTTAAACCAAATAGTTATAGACGTCCTTCCCCCAAAGCTGTAATGCACTATTCGTCAAGAATAATGACCTATTTTCTCAATGTTCAAAGAGGTTTTTAATTTGGAAAATGTGAGGCACCAGGAACTTTATTGACTTTATGAAACACAACTAGTCGTATACCTAAGAACATACAAACGGAGACACCACATAAACAACCCGTGCACCCGTGGTTCTCCATGCTCCACCAGCAGTAAAGGGTGTACTGGAGGCAGCTCATACTGGCTCATGCTTGATAAAGTTTTAGGAATTTCTTGAGTCTATGTGCCAAAATGAGTTCCAAATGTGTAACATAAAAGGAATAGAATATATGGATGAATTTCTTATAACTGCATTGTAGGAAAAGTTTTCCTAAAGTATACTTAAAATCCAGGGGGGAGGGGGGAAGTTCCATTTCATATACAAATACACACATACACACACTTTTTCATGACAGAAAACATTTTACACAAAGTAAAAAATAAATGACAAACTGGGAAAATTATTAGCTACCTATACTACAAAAGGTTAATAAGCCAATACATGAGGTTCTTCTAAAAAGAAAGAAATACCCCAAAGTATATATAAAAAGAATAAGGCTAGAAAATGAAAACACAATTTCCAAAGAAAGCAATGCAAATGTCTCTTAAATATGGATAAATTTACTTAACTCCACTCACACCTAATAAGAGAAATGCAGATTAGCAAAAATCCAAATATTTACACAATAATCTTTTGACAAGGCTGTGGGGGGAAATGAGGACTCTCATGCATAGTTTGTACAATGCAAAAAGTTGGGGTGGAATTTGGCAGTATCTGGAAATGTTAAATATGCATTTACCATTCAGTCCAGCAATCTCTTTAGGAATCTCTTGTTAGGAATTTATCTCAAAAAGACATATGCACAAAGCTATCCATTGTGTGTTATTATTAAATGCAAGAAAAAGGGATTACCAATGAAAATGTCCAAAATAAATATGTTCCATCAATTGATGGTTAGTTGATTCATTTTGAGTACATCCAAACAAGACAGTAACATGCAGCTATAAAAAGTGATGAAGAATCTCTTTATACCTCCAAATGCTGAAAAGCCCCTATAGTATGCTAATATTCATTAAAGAAGGATTTATATAATTAAAAAAAAAGTTTGCATAGAGGCAGGAATGGGGGAGAACAGTATGGAGAAAGAAATACAAGCCAGAATTCTGTGATTATACTTGGTTTTTGTATTTTGTTTTATAAATTTAACTTTGAACAATTTAAATACATAATTATAAATGTAACTGACTTTAAGAATTCCTGATATTGAAAGAAAAATGATACAGATGAATTTTTATCTGCTTAATGAGTGATTGGCATAACCTCCACACAGAACTTTTCCAAATGAGTTCAAAAACCATAATTTAACTCCATAGCATACAAGTCTATCATAAGACCTTTAACTATTTTCAGTAATCATATTATTATTTTGAGACTGTTTGTGCATGTCATTTAAAACAATTTTATGATTATGTTCATATAGTGAAAGCTGGAATTTTTAGCAGGGTCAAAGTAGATATAAATTTAAAAGCAATACGTTCAAGCAAAAGCTCCATAATCTTGTATTTGAATTGGTAGTATCAGTGAGAACTCAATTCATTATTTGTTAAAAAAAAAAAATGTTTCATTTTCTACTGAAAAATGCCTGAAAATAAAGACCAGTTTAAATTTGAATATTTGAATTAGGCTTTGTGAACTTTGACATATTTGGGAGGAAATTGCATTATTAATGTCAAAGGAGTATATACTCTAGAAAATCACTTACCCTTCTAATACTGGAAATATGCTCTGGGTGTGTTCAGGGGTACTCTGCTTGGAAGGCTGGGGCTCTTTGGTTCTGCTTTCAAATTAAAGGTGCTCTAAGGACAGGATCACAGAGCTTACGCTTGAATCAGTTGCCTCCAACTCAAAAGAGGGGTGCCTCAAGTGGAAGGGGGGAAAAAAGGAAATTATCTTATTTTGAAAAGAAACTAAGTTTCAAGTGTTTTTAAGTTTTTCCAAAGGCAATGAGTCTTCTTAGTTGTTTCCAAGTCTTATTTGTATTTAGACAGCAAATCATCAGGAACGAGAAAGTTCAGTACCAAATAGGGACAACCCATAAACAGAAGCTGAGCATTCCTTAGCCAATAAAGCTAGAAACTAACAATTCTTTTTAAATATTTGACATGGGAGGTAAGAACTGATAGTTTAGAACTCAACCACCAAATCAAAACATTTTTTAATAAATTTATTTTTTATTGGTGTTCAATTTACCAACATAAAGAATAACACCCAGTGCTCATCCCGTCAAGTGCCCCCCTCAGTGCCCATCACCCATTCACCCCCACCCCCCGCCCTCCTCCCCTTCCACCACCCCTAGTTCGTTTCCCAGAGTTAGGAGTCTTTATGTTCTGTCTCCCTTTCTGATATTTCCCACACATTTCTTCTCCCTTCCCTTCTATTCCCTTTCACTATTATTTATATTCCCCAAATGAATGAGACCATATAATGTTTGTCCTTCTCCGATTGACTCATTTCACTCAGCATAATACCCTCCAGTTCCATCCACGTCGAAGCAAATGGTGGGTATTTGTCATTTCTAATGGCTGAGTAATATTCCATTGTATATATAAACCACATCTTCTTTATCCATTCATCTTTCGATGGACACTGAGGCTCCTTCCGCAGTTTGGCTATTGTGGACATTGCTGCTATAAACATTGGGGTGCAGGTGTTCCGGCGTTTCATTGCATCTGTATCTTTGGGGTAAATCAAAACATTTTGAGGAAAAGTGTATTGACTGTAGATTTTACTGACAGAATCTTTGTTTTTTTTTTTAGACTAAAGTAGTCATTCATTTATTAATGTATTTAACATCAATACCAATCACTTACTGAGTCCTTGTGGTACTTCATGTAATTTCCATTTATTCCTTACACAGTCCTCTGATATATGTTTTGCAGTTTTGTGGAAGAAGTTTATAAAATTGAACTTGCCCCAACTTAAAAAAAAATAATGCTTAGGCACCACTTCCTTTTTTCTTAGAATGATTGAAACCCATTTTGTGAGGCTCAGAGACATTGAGTAGGATTTTCTCAAGGTCCCTCCTTAATAAAGGGAAAAGCCAGGATCTGAGCACAGGCTTTCTGACATCAGAAGCCACATTGTAAAGTAAACCACTTAGCTAACAATGTGTGCAAACAAGAAAGTACTGAAGTATGTGATTGCCTCTGGTAGGAACTAATCTACTTTGGTCTCCAGAGACCCTTCTATTCTGGACATTTTGTACAATGAGTGAATAATACAATATGGGTCTTTTATGTTGAGCATCTTTCATTTAGCATGATGTTTTAAAGGTTCATCTATATTATGGTATGCATCAGTACTTCATTCTTTTTTATTGCCAAGTAATGTTCCATTCTGTGGCTATGTCAGAATTTGTTTAGCCATTCAGTTAATGGACACTTGGATTTTTTTCACTTTGAGGTTTCTATGAATAATGCTATAAACATTTATGTACAAATTTGTGTATATGATTCCTTTGAGAATATACCTAGGAGTGGAATTGCTGGTTCATTCATATGGTAACTCTATGATTAACACTTTGAGGGAATAATAGACTGAATATGAGATATTTTTTGTTATCAATCCTTAAAACATTTTCTTGACTGTGTCTTGTAATATTTACAGTACAAGCTTGCACTTCTTTTATTGCTATTTTCTTTTGTGATGCTACTGCAGATGGAATGTTTTCCTTAAAATATTGTTCTATATTTTTCTATTTTTGGAAGAGTTTGTAAAGTAGTGGTATTCTTTAAATGTTTGGTAGAATTCAGGAACGATGATACCTGTGCCTGGGTTTTTCTGAGGCGTTTTGATCACTAATCCAGTCTCTCTTGTTATATTGTCTATTTCTTCTTGAGTAAGTTTAGGTAGTTTTATATATTTCCAGAAATTTGTCCATTTCAACTGAATTATCTAATTTACTGACACAGTTCATAGGATTCCTTTATAATCCTATTTTCACAAGCTCTGCTCCCTCTATAATTTCTGGTTCTAGTTATTTGAGTTCTCCTCTTTCTTTTGGGTGACTTTAGCTAAAGACTTGTCAATTTACTTGATCATTTATTTGGTCATTTCATTTTTTTAAATTTTTATTTATTTATGATAGTCCCACACACAGAGAGAGAGAGAGAGAGAGAGAGAGGACATAGGCAGAGGGAGAAGCAGGCTCCATGCACCGGGAGCCCGACGTGGGATTCGATCCCAGGTCTCCGGGATCGTGCCCTGGGCCAAAGGCAGGCGCTAAACCGCTGCGCCACCCAGGGATCCCTACTTGGTCATTTCAAAGAGAAAGCTTTTAGCTTCTTTTTTTTTTAAATTTATTTATTCAGAGAGAGAGAGACTGAGAGGCAGAGACACAGGCAGAGGGAGAAGCAGGCTCCATGCAGGGAGCCCGACGCGGAACTCGATCCTGGGTCTCCAGGATCACACCCCGGGCTGCAGGCGGTGCTAAACCGCTGTGCCACCAGGGCTGCCCGCTTTTAGCCTCACTTATTTTCTGTGTTTTTCTACCCTCTATTTCATTGATTTTTTACTCCCATATTTATTATTTCCTTCATTTTGCTTATACTAAGTTCAGTTTGTCCATAGTTTCCAGTTGAAAATAAATTGGAAAGTTAAGACATTTATTTGAAGCCTGTTTTTTTCTTCATATATAGCTAATTACAGCTATAAATTTCCTTCTAAGCATTGCTTTATCTGCATTACAAAGGTTTTAGTATATTGTGTTTTTGTTTTCATTCACTTTAAAGTGTTTTCTAATTACCTTTGTCATTTCTTCTTTGACCCACAAGTTATTTAGGAATATGTTGTTTAATCACCACTTATTTGTGAATTTCCCAAATTTATTTAATGATTTCTAATTTTATTCCACTGAGATTGGAATACATACTTTATATATTTCAATCCTCTCAAGTTAATTGAAGCTTGTTTTATGATCCAGTTTGTGATCTATCCTAGATAATGTCCCATGTGTACCTAACAAAGATGTGTATCCTGCTGTTGATGGTTTGGCTGGTAGTAAATGCATATTAGGTCTCGTTGGTTTATAGTGTTGTTCAAATATTCTATATTCTTATTGATCATCTGCCTAGGTTTTATGTCCATTATTGAAAAAAGGTTATTGAAGTCGCCAACTACTATTATTGAACTGTTTACTTTGCCTTCATTTCTAATAGTTTTGTTTCCTTTTGAGAGTTTACCATTAGGCATATTTATTGTTTATATCGTTATATCTTATTGATGGATTGACTCTTTTATCATTGTGAAATATCCCTCTTTATAACTTCTTACATCTATCTTGCCTAATATTAGTTATTTCTATAATATTGTGGTAGTCCTGAAAATGAAGACAAGAGGGCAAAACTTTGGATGTGGAAGTGACACATAAAAGAGTATAGGACAAATTGAGTATTTCTCACCTCTACTCAAATACTACCAAAATAATTTGTCATTTTTCCATAAAAGGCTGTGTAATTTTGGGAACCCAATGCCAAATGAAAAATAGGTCTTCTTATTTAAAAAGTAAGAATATCAAGATGATGATAACAGAGCATTACACAAGGCATGGGACTCTTTTGATCACAGGATTCTGTGGGACTATACATATTTCATGCTCCACTTTGCTCCTCTGACTTGTTAAGCAAATTGGAGGAAGCACTGTGTTTTCATGAAAATGGCAGATAGTTACTGGTGGGAAGAAAGATAATGAGAATAGTTTGAGTTTTTTGAGGAGAGAGGAAAGAATGTTGGAGCAGCTGCCAATCATGAGTCAATATTGAGAAGGAATTTAAAGGAAAAAATTTGCTATGAATTATTAATAAGTGGGGTGCCAAAATTTTTTCTTGCCCTTCAACTCATTCTCCACATAGGAACCAAAGTAAGTTTAAAGAAAAGAGAAATCTGATTACATCACTTATTATCTAAGCCCCCCCCCCTTTTTTTTTCATTCAAACCCTTTTATAGCTCTCCTTGTTCCTGGAAAATGACCTTACCTACCACTTTATGCCTCAAGGTTCACTCACCTGAACTTTTCTTGGACTTGCCCTTTTCACCCTCATATCCATCACTTATTGCTCATCTTTTGAATCTTGAATTCCTGAAGTCTAGATAAAATATAGTCATAATTTTCATAGCATTCTGTGAAGCATGAACCACAGCACATGCACACATACACACACTACACACTCCTACACACATTCTTACACATATGTAATCACAATACATTGGTATCCACTCTTCAGTTTTATTGCTCAATGCTACTCAAAAGCCACATTGGAAATCTAGTATAGATTCTTTATCAGATTCTAACCATACAAGTGGTTAGAAAGTAAGTTTTATAAATTGGCAGTTTAAATGTAGGTGCTATGGTACTATGATGAGATTTACCTCGCCTGTAAGTTACCCCTCCCACCAAATATAACAAGCCAGAAAAATAAGGTGACTTGCTCAAGGTCACACAGGCTGACTTTTTGGTTATTGGATTAATACATCTTTTGGTTTTTGTGTGTTGCTATAAAGATCTCTTAAGGACACAGTAAAGAACAACTTTGAACAATTCAGACTGTGTACTGCAACAACAACAACAAAAAAAAACAGGAGTAGCAGAATAACCAGTGTGGTATGCAACAAATTTAAAATGAATGGCTTTCTTTGAGCATTGTTTTTGGGATGAGTGTAATGGAGTTTTTGGGTTTGGTTTTATTTTTTTTAAAGAGGCAAAAGACTAGTCTTGGCAAATAACAACTTCAGGATTAAACCAGGGAAAATTTTTTTACCTTGTGTCTGAAAAATAACTCTGGCTATAGTAATGGTAACAAGGCAAATGGTTAATTTCAGGTTGTGAAGGAGCTCTAAATAACTTTTTTTTTTTTTCCCAAAAGCACATCCCACCTGTAACACTGGTAATGGCTACTGCTATTTCGATAGTGTTTAGTTTTTGCTTGTTTTAAGCACAGAATGGAAGCTTGATTCAGGTCCACAATTTCCTTTATTTGGGGACTTTCTTCATAAATTCTGGAAACCCCTAACATATTTTGACTTTTAAAAATGGTATTATCCTTAGCTTATTTCTTCAATTTTAAGACATTAGAATAATCATTCCCTGTAACAGATTTGGAGCTGTGGAGAAAGAAACTATATACATATACATAAATCTTGAGAGCTAAAAAGGACATAGCAGAAGATTAGCATTATATGAGATGCCAGCATCAAATCTGATGGCTGACAACTCCAGTTACTCTAAATTTGAGAATTCTTGATTTTAGGATTTGTGATCTTCTAAGAAGTGTTGAACAGAGCAGCAACTTTCAAGATGCAAAGGTGAATTAGCTACAAATCTGAATTTATAAAGCAGATGAAGACAATTAGAATTTAAATCATTAAATGGGAAGCATGATGTGGATTAGCTATCCAAATAGGAAGGCAAAGATTGAAGGAGATACAATGTTTGTAAAACCTTCTAGGCTAACATAATAAGTATATGAACCCTGTAGATTGTGCTACATTCAAAAAGAGCATGAGGGTAAAAGAATGAGAAAGGAAGGCTACCTTAACAGCATTTGGACTTAAAGAGTCCAAAGATTTAAGAACTTTGGATTCTCATTTTCAAATCACTTTCTCAATTTCTTTTGTAATTTATTTGGGCTGCTGCTATAACAAAAATACTATAAACTAATTAGCTTAAACAACAAACCTTTATTTCTCAGAGTTCTGGACGCTATGGAGTCCAAAGTTCCAGTGCTGGGCAGATTTAGTATCTGGTGAGAACCACTTCCTGGCTCCTAGTGGACCACCTTTTCTCCGTGTCCCCACACAGTAGGATGAGTGGGGCCTCTCTGATAAAGGCACTCCTCCCACCCTTAGAACCCAACCACCTTCCAAAGGTCTTACCTCCACATACCATTACACTGGAGATTAGGTTTCAATATATGAATTTTGAAAGAAAGGTGAACATTCAGTCCATAGCAAGCACTTAAAGAAAAACAAAGTTGAGTAAAGGCAGAATCACTGACCTCAAGGAACTTACAGATCAAAATGAGATAAAATTTTCTTCCTCTCCTTGGGCAGCCCCGTTGGCTTAGCAGTTTGGCGCTGCCTTCGGCCCGGGATGTGATCCTAGAGACCTGGGATCGAGTCCCAAGTTGGCTCCCTGCATGGAGCCTGCTTCTCCCTCTGCCTGTGTCTCTGCCTCTCTCTCTCTCTCTCTCTCTCTCTCTCATGAATAAATAAGTAAAGTCTTTTTTAAAATTTTCATTTTCTTTCTCTTCTTGTGTAAATATCAGAATCCTTTAAGATTCTGATGAAGTAGTACTTCCTTGGGGAATCCTTACTGTACCTTGCCATCCTTCCACCCTTTGGAGAACAATTATTCTCCTGCTTATGTTTCTATTCTAGCATTTGTCTCATTGAATCGAGACATAGGTTTTCAAATATTTTCCCTAGATAGACGTGTACTCCTTGAAAGCAGAAACTCTGTCTTGCTCTCTATTACATCCCGTGAATAAACATAAGTGCTCAACCATATTGGCTTAATGAATAATAAATTCTTAAAAATAGAACACTTGCTAAAGAAGTGAAAAAGGTGCAAACCGAATTATTTATGTATATTGGATGGTACGGGTGAGGGTTTATTTTAAATAAAGCAAAGGAATAAGAAGCAAGAAGAAAGACTAAACTGAATTTGGAGATTCTGTGGGTGAAAGAGGGAGACTCCGTGAAGTTTTACTAATTGATTAATTTTGAGGGTAGTAACAATAGGAAAAACTTGCCCCTGTTGGAGACTTCATAGCAAGGAAAGGGTGCCCTTCAAATCCTTTGTTAGCCAACCTCCATTTGTTTAGAGCTGGCAAGGGTCTGCACCCAACAATCCAAATTTTCAAGTTGGAGTGTTATCAAAATGACAGCAGTTACAATTTGTATAAAGAATTTATTCAAATTATCAAACTGAAATGAGAAGCAAGCAAGCAGCCAATCCTCTCGTTATTATCACATCCAATTACATGGGACTTTGGAAAGCTTTCTTTCTATCAGGAAGTTCACACTGAGCTTTCTAAAGAGGGCAATTGCGGTTTGCTGCAGTTATCCATTGGATCTCTTGAGTCTAAATTATATGCATAATGCATAAGTTAACTACTGATGTTTCCTCTCCACAAACTCCATTGGGCAGACTTTTCAATTTGTTTTTCAACTCTGATATAAACTGGGCTGATATACAGACCGAAATTTAACAAGACCAAATTGTAGTAATAATGACCGTAATAACTAACATTTGTGTGGCAATTTCTAGTTTGCCTGAATCTTTACATCCATTATCTTTTTTGCTCCTCACAAATATTCAGGGTTGTTGGCTGTCAAGATGCTTTGGATCAGAACCTATAATTATGAGTCTAAGGAAGCTTGGCCATAAGTTTCACTACCATTCTAAAGCCCATTGATAGTGATATGACTGGCTTTGTATATGGATATTGCTGCCCCTCGGCATCAACATTTTGAAACATCACTTGTCATCTGAAATTTTCAGAGGAGAACTTCTATTCATGTGCTGTCTTCACTTCTCATCTATCACTCACTCTTCAATCCACAATAGCAGGCTTCTCCTCCACCATTTTGCTGAAACTGGTCAGGTCAAGTTTATCAATGATTTTACTTGTTGTCAAACCATAGATGATTTTTCCCTTTATCTTACCAGGTTTCTTGGGTATATTTGTATCTGTTGATGATTAGAGACTTGAAACATCCACCTTTTTGGCTTCCATGATAATATACTCTCATGTCACTTTGCTCCTCAGATGATTCTTCCCTCACTGTATTCTTGGGCTTTCTCTCTCTACTCATGCCCTCCATACTGGGATTCTCCCAGCATATCCTGCTCTTGTCTCTTTACGTATCTTGTTCTACACACTGCTTAAAGGTGAGCCTACCAGCTCTTGTGGTTTTAGAATATGCCAAAAGTGGTATATCTCACCCCTATTTCACCCTGAGCTTCAGATTTTATATCAAGTTGTCTACCAGATAGCCAAGAAAATATAGACATCCCAAGAAAATTCACATTCAGTTATTTAACAATGAATTCTTCATCTTGATACCTTCTATTGCCTGTCTCAGGCTGCCTCATGCAGGAATGCCCTTCCCTGGACCTGACTCATGACAGCTCTTGTTCTCATTGATAATTTTCTGGTTGCCTCCCCCAATTAAGTTTTCTTCCTATATGGTCCCATAATGCCATGGGCATACTTCTTATTTAACCTGTTAAATGCTCTTCTCTATACTGGACAGGCAAGGTGATTTTTTTTTTTTTTTTACTAACATAACACCAGCATCAATAAATAATAGGTTTATATTTATGCTCAACAAATGTTGAGCAGATAAATGACTCAGGAAGAAATTGTTCTGGAATGCCTGGGTGGCTCAGTGGTTGAGCATCTGCCTTTGGCTCAGGGCATGATCCCAGGGTCCTGGGAGAGTCTCACAGCCCCCTTCTCCCTCTGCCTATGTCTCTGCCTCTCTCTGGGTGTGTCTCGTGAATAAATAAATTTAAAAAAAAGAAAGAAAGAAATTGTTCCAATAAAATATTACCTCTTTAGAGAACTTAAATCCTATTGAGCATAGTAATCATCAGTTGAGGATGTCTTCTTAAAGCTTATTCTCTGTTTCTCTCAATACCCTGAAGAGCACAATACTGGAAGAAGAGAAGTGTTTTCATATCAAACATTTCAGACAAATGTTTTGAAATACACATATTCCATTTCAAAATGTATTCAGCTTTAAGTTCCCTGATTCAAGAGAGAAATGTTTACGTAGTTGTCCAGGGAACTGGCAAGGTGCTCTTTATACATTTACCTTATCCTCGTAATGACTTGTTCTGGTTCATGAGCCAAATGCAAAGTGGTACAGAGGCATGGGGGAGGGATTCATCATCATCCTGCTCCAATAGACCAGCTGGCTGTTTCTGTTGTGTGAAAAATACATTAGATGTATTATGTAAAATTGTGTACATAATGATTTTACAAAGTAGAACCTAAAAGTGATTCACAGAAGTTAAGCAATCCCCTATGGTTAATTTGTATGTAGTTTACACAATGAAAAGATCTACATGATGATAACATATGCGAAAAAAGATGATCGTATGATCTAATTGAAATAAACATAATTAGGAATATGCTGTTATTATATCTCAATAGTTTCAAAACACCTGAGTTTTCAAAGCACGTTCTATAACTTCATTTGCAGAGGGACATTGTACCATCACAGTATCCAACTTGTGACTATTCTTAGAAAGCCCATTTCCTCCATGTGAATTCCTTTGATGACCTATCTTAATTCATATATTTCCCTACTTTAAACTCTACTCACTTGTATCCTTATTTTTAAGTTTCTCAATATCTGTACTATCCAATATAATAGCCACGAATCACATGTGTCTATTCAAATTAAGTAAAATTTAAAAAGTCAGTTTCTCCGTCACACTGGGACACATTTCAAGTTCTCAGTTGCCAAAGTGGTGAGTGGCTACTTAAATAGCACTGAAGAACATTTTCATCACCACAAAAATTTCTGTTGGACAATGATTATTCCAAACCCTAATCTTCTCACCTTGCACCATTATATTGGCTTTTGGAGGGTTATTATTGCAGAAAACTTTTTCTACATTTATTCCATCAAGCTCCTTGTGTTTAATTATATATGTATTTTTCACTTCTCAATAAAATATGTGAGGTCAATGAATAACCTTATGGAAACTTAAATGGCAATTCTTAAATAATGCTTTTAATTCAGACTGCTCAGCTTTTAAATGACTTGCAGTCATTTTAGGGTTCTGAGAAAAGCTAATAGGTTGCAACATAAGTATCGAAAACCTTTTTGGCAGAAGCTGGCATTGCTTTAAAATTACAAACAAGATAAAAATTTTTAAAGATTTTATTTGAGAGAGAGAATGTGTGCCTACAAATTGGAAGTGGGGTGGGGGCAGAGGGAGAGGGAAAAGCAACTTTCCTTCTAAGCAGGGAGCCAGACCTTGGACCTGAGAGATCATGAGCTGAGCCCAAGGCAGATGCTTAACTGACTGAGCCACCCAGGCACCCCAAAACAAAACAAATTTTATAAGAGTTTCATTGTGATAGAATTTCAAATAGTGTAACATTTAGAGAAAGCAGCTCAAGATGAAAATGTTTGAAATGTGACCACAGTTTTGCCACTGAGTTCATTCTGTTTTTTCAGGTTTTCCCACATGTACCATGATGATAACCTAGAACTCAGGTGAGATGGAATGATTTACAGGCATTTGTATTGAGATACATAGAGTTTTAGGGAGATGCTTATTTGTAAATTTTAATGAGTGGGAATTATGTTAATCAGCTGCTGGATAATTCAAAGGAAAATGATATGAATTACTTGCAAAATAAACTGAAGCATCTCTCAGTTTATCTGATCAAGTCTTCAAATCTTCCAGCAGGTGTTCTTTAGGTCAGGGAGCTTCAGAGAAAGGGCTTGGAATAAAAGAAGTGAGTGGCCCTGTGTTTTCCCTGGACTGCCAAGCACTTGTAATGGTGTTACAGCTCCATATTGAGCAGGCTTTCTGGCAGCAGCTTCCTAAAAGCCCTTCTTTACAGTAAAATGGATCTTTATTGACTCCTAAGATCCTTTTATTTCGTGTTGTGTTTGTGCCTACTCATTGAAGGGAAGGGATGAAAAGACAACTCCATTAGGATTCTGGGACCTCCCTTTTTGAGGCTGCCAGGATCCTCTTCAGGGGCTTTCCAGGTGGTATGAGTTCCTAATGGTTGGCTGGGCTCATTTTCCTTATACAACCTCCTTTGAACTTTGACATATCCTCTGGGGATCTTTCTGAACAAACCAGTTAAATTTTACTGGCCTCATCAGCCCACTGCTACTCAGGAAGGAACTCTTTGGGGAGTTCAGAATGTTCTACTTTTCTAGGAAGTGAGAAGTATCACTCTCTGTATGAAAATTGAATTAGCCATTTTCTACATTCCTCTTTCCTGGGTTCAGGTACTGATGCACCTTCCTGAAATAGGCACCAGGCTTCTCCCCGGCCTCACTAGAGATCTTGGGTCTGTCTGCCTGAATCACTCCAAGAGGGTAGGAAGGCCAGAGTTGCCTTATTTTTTTCTCATTCGTGTTAACAGATTGCAAATGCCAAGTATGATTACAGTTACAATGCTAATATTTCCTTTTGTGGTTTCAAGGCACACAGTCATATTAATAGCCACTTGGCTCTTGACTGTCTGAGAGTCCTACTTCCATCCACATACCACTGCTGGAACTAGTGGACATGTGTGAGTTCACAGAGTGCAAACTGCCTCCTGTGCTGCTATTTGGTCTCATTCAGATTCCAAATTAACAAATGAGGAATGTGTGGTGACTGACAATTCTGCCCAAAATCTCAGTGGTCTCAAGGCAAAAAGAAATTCTCTCCGGTGATTAAACTCATTAGGGAATATAATCCTGTTGAGTACAGTGGTCCCCCCCTTATCCCAAGGGTTATTTCCAAGAACCCCTATCGATGCCTGAAACTGCAGATAGTACTGAACCCTATAGATACTATGGTTTTTTCCTATGTACCTTTGATGAAGTTTCATTTGTAAATTATATTTTAAAGTTTATAAATTTAGTAATTTATAAATAAGGCATAGTTAGAAGTTAACAATGACTAATAAAACCGAATAATTATACAGTATACTGTAATAAGTGTTATGTGAATGTGATTGCTCTCTCTCAAGGTAGCTTATTTTACCATCCTTACCCTTCTTGTGATGGTGTGAGATAAAATGCCTATGTGCAGAGGTGAAGTAAAGTGAGTGACATAGGCATTGTGACATTAGCATTAAGTTACTATTGACCTTCAGATGATATCTCAAAAGGAGGATCATCTACTTCCAGATGAAACTGACCGGTAGTAACTGAAACCTTGAGAAGGGAAACTATGGATAAGGAAGGACTGTTGTGCTCCGAATGTATCCAAAACCAATTTTTACACTACTTAAATCTAGACCATTTTTCTGGTTCCTGTTTCTGGAAATATAAGTTACTCTATTGTTCGGGGGTGGGGGGCAATATTGTAGGAATAAACATATATTATTTTTAAAATTTTAATTCTGGGATAATATACAGTGTTACATCAGTTTCAGGTGTACAATACAGTGAGTCAACAATACTATACTCAGTGTTCATCATGCTAAGTGTACTCTTAAACCCCTTCACCTATTTGCCCATCCTCCCACCCACCTCCCCTCTGGCAACCATCAGTTTGTTCTCTATATTTAAGGGTCTTTTTTGTTTGTTTCTTTGTTTGGTTTCTTAAATCCACAAATGAGTGAAATCATATGGTATTGTATTTCATAGACTTTTTTCACTTAACAGTATACCCTCTAGATCCATCCATGTCATTGCAAATGCCAAGATTTCATTCTTTTTTATGGCTGAGTTATATATTCCATTGTTTAGATATACCACTTTGTTACAGATTCACCAATTGATGGACACATAATTTGGCTATTGTAAATACTGTGGCAGTAAACATAGGGATGCGTGTAACCCTTTGAATTAGTGTTCTTATTTCTTTTAGTAAATAACCAGTAGGGTGATTACTGGATCACAGGGTAATTCTATTTTTAACTTTTTGAGGTCCCTCCATACTATTTTCCACAGTGGCTGCACCAGTTTGCCTTCCCACCAACAGTGCAAGAGGGTTCCTTTTTCTCTACATCCTTACCAACACTTGTTTCTTGTGTTTTTGATTTTAGCAATTCTGACAGGTGTAAGGTGATACCTCATTATAGTTTTGATTTTCATTTCCCTGATGATGAGTGACATTGAGGATCTTTTCATGTGTTTATTGGCCATCTGTAGGTCCTCTTTGGAGAAACATCTACATGTCTTACCATTTTTAATTAGATTATTTTGTTGTTGAGTTGTGTAAGTTCTTCATATATTTTGGATACTAACCCTTTATTGGACATGTTATTTGCAAATATCTCTCCCATTCAGTAGGCTGTCTTGTCTTTTAGTTTTGTTTTGTTTCCTTCACTGCACAGAAGCTTTTTATTTGGATGTAGTCCCAATAGTTTATTTTTGCTTTTATTTCCCTTGCCTCAGGAGATATATCTAGAAAAACATTGCTATGGCTAATGTCAGAATAACTACTGCCAAAAAAAAAAAAAAAAAAAGAAAGAAAGAAAGAAAGAAAAATTACTGCCTATGCTTTCTTCTAGGATTTTTATGGTTTCAAGTCTCACATTTAGGTCTTTAATTCATTTTGAGTTTATTTTTGCATATGTTGAGAAAGTAGTCCAGTTTTCCCAATACTATTTGTTAAAGAGAATTTCCCGTTGTATCTTCTTGCCTCTTTTGTCAAAGATTAATTGACCATATAACCATGGGTGTATGTCTAGCTAACTGTCTCATTGATTTATGTGCCTTGGGTGTGTATGCGTGTGTATGCACGCACGTGTGCCAGTACCATACTGTTTGGGTTACTGTAGCTTCGTAGTGTATCTTGATACCTGGTATTGTGAGACCTTTAGTTTTGTTCTTCTTTTCAAAATTGCTTTGACTACTAATGGACTTTAGTGGTTCCATACAAATTTTAGAAGTATATGTTCCAGTTCTGTGGAAAATGCTATTGGTATTTTGATAAGGATTCCATTAAAACTGTAGATCGCTTTGAGTATGGACAGTTTAACAATATTTGTCATCTCAATTCGTGGACATGGAATATCTTTCCATTTTTTTGTGTCAATTTTTTTCATGAATGTTTTAAAGTTTTCAGAAAATGAGTCTTTTATGTCCTTGATTATATTTATTCATAAATATTTCACTTTTTGGTACAGTTGTAAATGAGACTGTTTTCTTAGTTTTCTGCTACTTCATTATTAGTCTCTAGAAATGGAACAAATTTCTGTATATTGATTTTGTATCCTGCAACCTTACGGAATTCATTTGTCACTTGTAGCAGTTTTTTGATGGCGTCTCCAGGGTTGCCTAATATGTATATTAGGTCATCTGAAAATAGTCATAGTTTTGCTCCTTCCTTACCAATTTGGATGTTTTTAATTTATTTTCCGTATTTGATTTCTACAGCTAGGATATCCATTACTGTGTTGAATAAAAGTAGTGAAAGTGGACATCCTTGTTTTTTTCCTGACTTTAGAGAAAAACCTCTCAGTTTTCACCATGAAGTGTAACGTTAGCTGTAGGTTTTTCATTTATGGCCTTTATTATGTTGAGGCGTGTTCCCTCTCAACCTACTTTGTTGTACATTGTCAAATGCTTTCTTCATCTATTGAAATGATCATATGGTTTTTATCCTGACTCTTGTTGATGTGATATATCACAATGATTGATATGTAAGTATTGAACCACCCTCACCACCCTGGAATAAATCACCACGTGATTGTGATGAATGATTTTTTAAAAAATATATTGTTGAATTCACTTTGATAATATTTTGTGGAGGATTTTTTATATCTATGTTTATCAGAAATATTGGCCTGTAGTTTTATTGTTTTGTAGTGTCTTTATCTGGTTTTGGTATCACAGGGTAGTGCTAGACTGGAAGGTTTCCTTTCTCTTCTATTTTTTTTTAGAATAGTTTGAGATGAATAGGTATTGATTCTTCATTAAATGTTTGGCATAATTCACCTGTGAAGCTGTCTGTTCCTGGACTTTTGTTTATTGGGAGTTTTTTTTAGTACTGATTCAGTTTCATTGCGGGTAATTGGTGTTTTCTTTTTTTTTTTTTAAGATTTATTTATTTATTTATGATAGACAGAGAGAGAGAGAGAGAGAGAGAGAGAGAGAGAGGCAGAGACACAGGAGGAGGGAGAAGCAGGCTCCATACCGGGAGCCCGACATGGGACTCGATCCCGGGACTCCAGGATCGCGACCTAGGCCAAAGGCAGGCGCCAAACCTCTGAGCCACCCAGGGATCCCCCTAATTGGTGTTTTCAAATACCTATTTGTTTCTGATTCAGTTTAGGAATTTATCCATTTCTTCTATGTTGTCAAATTTGTTGGCATTTAATTTTGCATAATATTCTCTTATTATCCTTTGTATTTCTGTGGTGTCAGTTGTTATTTCTCTTCTTTCACTTCTGATTTTGAGTCCTCTAATCGAGGAGTCCACCTCAGGTTTATTAGTTTTGTTGATATTTTCAAAGAACCAGCTTCTGGTTTCATTAATTCATCCTATTGTTTTTTCAGTTTCTATTTTGTTTATTTCTATTCTAGAATTTATTATTTTGTTCCTTCTATGGTATGGGTTTTGCTCTTTTTCTAGCTCCTTTAGGTGTAAGGTTAGGTTGGTTGGTTGAGCTGTTTCTTGCTTCTTGAGGTAGGCCTGTGTAGCTATAAACTTCTCTCCTAGAACAGCTTTTGCTGCATCTCAATGATTTTGGACTATTGTGTTTTCATTTTCATTGTCTTGGTGTATTTTTCAATTTCTCCTTTGATTTCTTGGTTGATTGATTTATTGTTTAGTAATATGTTATTTAACCTCCATGTATTTGTGTTCTTTCCAGATTTTTTCTTGTGGTTGATTTCTAGTTCCATGACATCATGGTTAGGAAAGATAGATGATATAACTTTGATCTTTTTTTAATTTGTTGAGATTTGTTTTGTGGCCTAAATGTGATCTATTCTGGAGAATGTTCTGCATATGCTATTTTAGGATGGAATGTTTTGAATATATCTGTCAGATCCATCTGGTCCAATGTGTCATTCAAAGCCACTCTCCTTGTTGATTTTTCTTTTAGGATGATCTAACCATTGATGTAAGTAGGGTATTAAACACCCCTACTATTATTGTGTTACTATTGGTGACTTTCTTTGTTTATTATTAGCTGCTTTATATATTTGGATACTCCCACATGTGGTACATAAATATTTACAATTGTGTCTTTGTTGGATATTCTTATGATTATATAATGTCCTTCTTTGTCTGTTGTTACAGTCTTTGTTTCTATTTTGTCTGATACAAGTTTTGCTACCCCAGCTTTCTTTTCGCTCCCATTTGCATAATAAATACTTTACCAGCATCCCTTCACTTTCAATCTCCATGTGTCTTTAGATCTGAAATGAATCTCTTGTAGGCCCCATATAGTTGGGTCTTATTTTTTTTATCCATTCTGTCAACCTATGTCTTTTCAGTGGAGCATTTAGTCCATTTACATTCTAAGTTATTATTGATACATACATATATATTGCCATTTTATTACTTGTTTTATGGTTGCTTTTCTAGTTCTCAGTTCCTTTTTTCTCTTGCTCTCTTCTCTCATGGTTTACTGGCTACTTTAGTGATATGACTGAACTCCTTTCTCTTTTAGTTTTTTTTTTTAATTTATTATTGGTTTTTGATTTGTCATTACCATTAGGTTTATAAATAACATCTTATGCATATAGCAGTCTATATTAGGATGATGGTCACATAAGTTGAGCCCATCCTAAGAGCACTAAATTTATACCCTCCCCCAAACATTTTAGATATATGGTGTCATACTTTATATCTTTATATTTTTTGAATTCCTTGACTGATTTTTTAGATATACTTTTACTACTTTTGTGCTTCCTATCTTCCTTACTCCTAACTTATGATTTTTCCTTGCCACTCAGAGTCCCCCTTAACATTTCTTGTAGGGCTGGTTTGGTGGTCATGAATTCTTTTAATCTTTGTTTGCTTGGGAAATTCTTTCTTTCTCTTCTTATTAGTAGCCTTTCTGGATAGAGTATTTTTTCCCTTTCAGAACTTTGAATATATCATGTCACTCCCTTCTGGCCTGCAGAGTTTCTGCTGTAAAATAAGGCGATGGCCTTAAAGGTTTTCCCTTGTAAATGTAACTGTTTTCTCTTGCTGCTTTTTTTTTTTTTTTTTTTTAAGATTTTACTTATTCATGAGAGAGGAGAGAGAGAGGGAGAGGCAGAGGGAAAAGGAGGATCCATGCAGGGAGCCGGACATGAGACCTGGGTCTCCAGGATCATGCCCTGGGCTGAAGGTGGCGCTAAACCACTGAGCCACCCAGACTGCCCTCTTGATGCTTTTAGAATTCTCTATCACTACTGCTTGCCACGTTAAATACTAGGTGTCTTGGTGTAGACCTCCTTGGATTGATTTTTTGGGGGGGCTCTCTGTGCCTCCTAGATCTGGATTTTTGTTTCCTTCGCCTGACTCAGGATGTTTTCAGCTGTTTCTTCAAATACATCATATGCCCCCTTTTTTCTCTCTTCTACTTTTGGGAAACCTATAATGTGAATGCTATTATGTTCAATGGTGTTGCTGAATTCCCTTAATCTATTTTCATTTTTTATTACTCTTTTTTTTTCTCTTTCCCATTCAGCTTGATTTCTTTCCATTATTTTGTCCTCCTGGTCATGGATTTGTTCTTCTGCTTTTTATAGTTTATTCTACTGAGTGTGTTTAATTCAGTTAATTGAGTTTTTCTTCTCTTATTGGTTCTTCTTTATGTTCGCCCTTTGTTGAGGGTCTCACTGAGGTCCTCCATTCTGGTTTTCAAGTCCAGTGAATATCTTTATGACCATTACTTTAAATTCTCTGTCAGGCATATTATTTATATCTTTTTCTGTCTTTATTTTTTTAATTAATTTTTATTGGTGTTCAATTTACCATTGGAAGAAATATTTATATCTTTTTCATTTAGCTCTCTTGCTGTGATTTTGTCCTTTTGTTCATTTGGGACTTATTCCTCCATATCCTTATTTTGGCTAACTCTCTGTGACCGTTTCTATGTGTTAGGAAAGTCAGCTACATCTCTTGTTCTTAAAAGCAATAGCCTTATGGAGAAGAGGTCCTGTAGCGTCCTATAGTCAGTGTCCCCTGGAGAACCTGGTGCTTTGGAGTTGTTTCCTATATGTGTTGTGTACACCTTGCTATGTGGCTGAGCCCCATTTGCATTCATTCCAGTCACCTACCATGGCTCTTTCTGCCTGTTGTAGGCAGGGTTTGGTCCTTGTGTTAAGCCCAGTCTGGGGCTGCCTTTGGCTTAGATAAGTCAGACCAAGCATTGCCAAATCTGTGGTAGCACCAAACTGCAGGGCCCTCTCCCTATATTCTCCTCTGTAAAGCTTTTGTTGGTGGACAGGGCCCACAGTCAGACCAGACATCTGTCCCCAGCCCACTGTTATGATTGCAGTTGAATTGGTGTGGTTGGTTAGTTATCGTCCCCTCTCCCTGAGGCAGGAGTCACTTTTGAGTGTTTCTGTACCCTGTGAGGCTTATGTCACCTCTTTGGATGGTCTCCTGCCAAACTCATATTGGATAGGGCATGTCCACAGGAGAATGTGGGGGCAAAGTGCCATGGTGCCAGTAAGGTCTGCACTAGTTTAGTGTGGGAGGGGACCCATAGCCCTGTGGGAAAATTCCTGCCCAGGCTGAGATGGAAGGAGTAGGGCACGCTGTTGGCAGGCTAGGTGGAAAGTTCCCATTGTGCTGGTTCCCACAGGGGTTCATGTCACCATGAAACAAGGTGAGTCTAGGATCTTCCTAGATTGCCATCTTCCCTAGAAGTCAGTCATATTTTCTAAATAATTTGTTCTTAAAAATATATTTATAAACAGTTTATCCAAAATTGTGAGAAGATGTCATACTGTTTATTTTTTGTGTGATCTTTCAAGGAAAACCATGTTTTGTGTTTATAATATACCCACCTCTTTCACATCCTCATTATCCACAAGACATCCTTCTCTTACCACTCTAATTATGATCTCCCATGATTTCTTCTATTTTGTGTAAAATATTAATTTGATTTGTATATAACTTAAAAATAAAAATGAAACATTGGGAAAGGACATTAATATCCACAGATATCCATCAACCCTGTCTGCCCTCATATACAAGAAAGTACTTCATCTATGTTCAAAAAACGGTCATGCTTAACTTTTAAATTTCTTGACATTAACAAATCAAAGCACATGTTTGATTAAAAAAAAAATTCACTGAGAGAAGGCAGGCAAATGTACCCTAACATCAAACACAGTTTCTTAAAGTTATTTTTTTAAGTGAAGTATAATAGCCACATAACATTATATCAGTTTCATGTGTACCACGTTATTCAATATTAGTATACATTGCAAAATGATCATCACAAGAAATATAGTTAGCATATACCACCATACATAATTATAAAACTATTTTCTTTGTGATAATAACCATTAAGGTCTACTATCTTAACAGCATTCAAATATGCAGTATATATAATGAACTATGATCACCCTGATATACATTATATCCCCATGACTTATTTATAATTGGAAACTTGTACCTTTTGACTCCCTTAGCCTATTTTGCCCACCCCCCCCCCCCCACAACCACCTCTGATACCCACTGGTCTATTCTCTGTATCTGAGCTTAGTTTGATTTTTTTTTGTTAAGATTACACATGTAAGTAAGACTTGTATTCCTTGGCACAACTTATTTCACTTTGTATACAGCTCTCAGGGCCCATCCATATTGTTGCAAATGGCAAGATTTATTTAAATAAAAATTGTATATTACATTTTCTTTATCCACTTACCTATCAGAGGACACATAGGTTGTTTCCATATTTTGGCTTTCGTAAATAATGCAGCAATGAACATGTGGATGCATATATGTTTGAGTTAATGTTTTCATTTTCTTGGGATGAATACCCAGAAGTGAAATTGCTAGAATATATGGTAATTCTACTCTTAATATTTTGAGGACCCCCCCATAATGTTTTCCACAGTGGATGTATCAATTTCTATTACCACCAAGAGTGTACATGGGGCCCTTTACTCCACAACCTTACCAAAACTTGTTATTTCTAGTCTTTTAGATAGTGCCTGTTCTAACTCATGTGACAGGGTATCTCATTGTGGTTTTGATTTGCATTTCCCTGATGATTAATGTTGTTGAGCATGTTTTCATGTGTCTGTTGGCCATCTGTATGTCTTCTTTAGAAAAATGTCTATTCAGATCTTCCACTTATATTTTAATCAGATTTTTTTTGTCTTTTTGGATGTTGAGTTCTTATATTTTTGGTATTAACCCTCATCAGATATATGACATGCAAATATTTTCTCCAATTCAGTAGGTTGCCATTTCTTTTTCTGGGCAGTTTCCTTTGCTGTGCAGCAGCTTTTTAGTTTTATTTAGTCATATTTGTTTATTTTTGCTTTTGTAACTTTTGCTTTTGGTGACAGATTTAAAAATCATCACCAAGACTGGTGTCCAAGGACTTTATGGCCTATGTTTTCTTCTAGGGATATTATGGTTTCAGATCTTATGTTTAAGTCTTTAACTCACTTTGAGTTCATTTCTGTGTACGGTGTAAGATAGTGTCCAGTTTATCCATCACCATTAATTGAAGAGACAGTCTTTCCTCATTCCATATTCTTGGCACCTTTTTGATAAAATAATGAACCATATTTGCATGGATTTACTTCTGGGCTCTCAATTCTGTTCCATCAATCTATGCATCAACCTTTATGCCAATACTATTCTGTTTTGATTGCTATCACTGTGTAAACATAGTTTGAAATCAGGGAACATGGTGCCTCCAGCTTTTTTCCTTCTTTCTCAAGATTGCTTTGCCTTTTCAGGGTCTTTTTGTTGTACTACACAAATTTTAGAGTTGTGTGTTTTATTTCCATAAAAATGCCATTGAAATTTTGATATGGATTGCATTGAATCTGTAGATTTCTTTGAGTAGTGTGGAAATTTAACAATATTAATTTTTTCCAGTCCATGGGTATAGAATATCTTATTAGGGCTGGCTTCAATTTCTTTCATCAACGTCTTATAATTTTCAGACTATAGGTCTTTCACTGCTTTGGTCAGATTCATTCCTAAGTATTTTATTCTTTTTGATGAAAATTTAAATGGAATTGTTATTAATTTTCTGATAATTCATTAACGTACAGAAGTACAGATTTTTGTTTTGTATACTATAATGTTACTGAATTTGTTTAAAGACTCCACCAAAATCTATTATAATAGAGTTTATATATAATATATAATATGTCATCTGCAAATAATGGAAGTTTTATGTTTTTTTTTTTTTCTAATTGGATCACTTTTCTTTTTCTTACCTACTTTCTCTGGCTGGGAATTCAAAAACTAAGTGGTGAGAAGAGGCATCCTTTTCTTGTTCCTGGTCTTAGAGGAAAAGCTTTTAACTTTTTGTGGTTAAGTATGATGGTGATTGTGAATTTGTAATATATGGTCTTTATTATATTGAGGTAAGTTTCCTCTATATATTTTCTGTGAAAGCTTTTATCATAATTGAATGTCTAATTTTGTCAAATGCGTTTCTGAATCTATTAAGATATGATTTGTATCCTTCATTTTGTTAATGTGGTGTATCACATTGAATTGCAGATTTTGAACCATCCTTAGATCACTAGAATAAATCCCACTGGGTGATAGTGAATGATACTTTTAATGTATTCAGTTAGGTTTGCAAATATTTTGTTTAGAATTTTTGCATTTATATTCATCAGGGATATTGGCCTGTAATTTTGTGTCATCCTTGTCTGGTTTTAGTATCAGGATAATGATTGCTTTGAATAAAACGTGTTTGGAAGTGCTCCCTTCTTATTTTTTGGAGGAGTTTGAGGAGTGATATTACTTTTAATACTAATATTCTAATAATAATTAATTCTAATTTGAGTTTTCTTCTTTATTAGCCTGGCCAAAGATTGTCAATTTTGCTTATCTTTTTGAAGAACCACGGCTTGGTTTTTTTTATATTTTCCATTGCCTTTTCAGTCTTTATTTCAATTCTGATCTTCCTTGTATTCACTTTGAGCAGTTGTTCCTTTTTTTCTACTTCTTTGAGGTGAAAGGTGCTTAAAATTTTTCATTTCCTGAGGAAGGCATTTATTGTTGTGAACTTCTCTCTTAGAATTGCTTTTGCTGGGGTGCCTGGGTGGCTCAGTTGGTTAAGCTTAACTCAGTTGGTTAAGCAGCTTTATTCTTGGTTTCAGCTCAGGTTGTGATCTCAGGGTTGTGAGATCAATCCCTCCCATCTGGTTCCACACTAAGCTTGGAGCCTGCTTGGGAATCTCTTCTCTCCCTTTGCCCCTCCTACTCCTGCCACGCTTTCTCTCTCATTCTCTTGCTCTCTTACTCTTTCACTCTAATATAAATAAACAAGTAAATAATTTTTAAAAAGAACTGCTTTTGCTGCATCCCTTAATCTTTGATATGTTGTATTTCCATTTACTTATGTCTCAAGGTATTTTTTTTTCTTTTGCAATTTTTTCTTGGCCCATTCATTATTTAGTAGTATTGGTTGTTTCGTGTCCATGATTTGTGAGTTTTCTACTTTTCTTATATTTGATTTCTAGTTCATACCACTGTGTTCAGAAAAGGTGCTTGAAAGGATTTCAGTCCTCTTAAGTTTATTAAACTTGTTTTGTGACCTAAAATGAACTATCCTGGAAACTGTTTCATGCGTACTTGAGAAGAATATGTAGCCTGATGTCATTTGATAGAATGTTCTGTGTATGTCTGTTAAGCCCATCTGGTCTAATGTGTTAAGAATGCTGTTTCCTTTTAATTTTCTGTCTTGAATCTGTATTTTCACCCCCAGGGTTTATTGATTAAAATGATAGTAAGGAGAAACTTTTATCATTTCACATGGGCCACTGTTTCCTTCATGTATTTTTTCTTTGTTTTTGAATAATTGTAAATTGAATATGGGCATTCTTTTTTATGAGATATATTTGACATATAACATTGTTTAACTTTGAGGTATACTACTTATTGATTTATTTATATATTGCAATATGGTTATCATCGTAGTGTTAACTAACACTTCTATCATGTCTTATTATTATTTTTTTGTGGTGGTGGCAATAATTAAGATCTAGTCTCTTAGCAATTTTGAAGTTGATAATATAGCATTCTTATCTATAATGACTAAGCTGTGCATTAGATCTCCAGGACTTATTTATCTACTTGTTCTAAGTTTGTACCCTTAACATATCCCTAATGTCTGCACCTCCGAAACCCCTGGAAACCATCATTATAGAATATGGTTTTTAAATTTTGTTTCTGTGGATTCCACATATATAAGGGATATTCTAGAGTATTTTTCTTTTTCTGTCTGACATGTCACTTAGAATAACATATTCAATGAAATGGCAGTATCTCCTTTTACATGGCTAAATATTGCATTTTATTTATATGCCACCACTTCTTTATCCATCCATCCATCGACAGACACTTACGTTGTTTCCATATTTGGCTATCGTGAATAATCTTTCAATAAACATGTCAGTGTGTATACTTCTTCAACATCCTATCTTACTTCCTTTAGATATATACTTGAAAGTGGTTTGCTGGAAGTGATTTGGTTGTTTTAATTCTTTGAGGAACCATACTGTTTTAATTATCATAGCTTTGTGGTATAGTTTGAAGTAAAGTGCAATGCCTACAGCTTTATTCTTTCTCAAGATTACTCTGATTATTGGGAGTCTTTTCATGGTTCTATCCAAGTTTTAATATATTATTAGCTCTGTAAAAAATGCCATTGTAATTTTGATAGGAATTGCATTGAATCTATAGATGGTTTTGGGTAACATGGACATTAACAATGTTAACTCTTCTGATCCATGAACATGGATATCTTTACATTTGTTTGCATCTTCAACTTTTTTCATCAAAGTCTTCTTGTTTTCATTGTACAGATATTTTATGTTGTTATAAATGGGATAGTTTTATTTATTGTCAGATGTTTTGTTAGTGTATGGAAACACAACTGATTTCTTGTTGATTTTATATGTTACAACTTTACTGAATTTGATTAGTTCAACAGTTTTTTGAGTCTTCAAGATTTTCTATATATAAGGTCATATTATCTGCAAATAAGGACAGTTTATAGCTTCCTTCTCATTTGTATACCTTTTTTTTTTTTTTTTTGGCCTTGCCTAATGGCTCTTACTAGAACTTCCAACAATATGTTGAATAAGACTAGTAAGCGTAGGCAACCTTGTCTTGCTCCTGATGTTAGTGGAATATCTTTTTTACTATTCACCATTGAGTATAATGCTAAATGTGGGTTTGTTCAGTAAGGACTTTTATTATGCTATGTTCTTTCTATCCTCACTTTGAAGAGGGTTTTTATCATGAAAGGATGTTGTATTTTGTCAAATACTTTTTCTGCATCTTGAGATAATCATGTGATCTTTTTCTTTCTATTAATGTGATGTATTACATTTATTGATTTGCATATGTTGAACTATCATTGCATTCCAGGGATAAATCTCATGTGGGCATGATATACAATCCTTTTAAAGGGCTGCTAAATTTGGTTCACTAATATTTTGTTGAGAATTTTGAATTTTCATTAATTTTTTGCTCTCTAATTTTCTGGTAGTGTCCTAATCTGGCTGTGGTATCAGAGTAACTCTTGCCTGTAGTAAAATGAGTCTTGAGGTGTTCCCTTCTCTTCAATTATTTGAAAGCATTTGGGACGGATTTGCATTAACTCTTCTTCAAATGTGGTAGAACTTGCCTGTGAAGCCATCTGGTCCTGGGGTTTTATGTTTTGTAGGTTTTTGATTACTGATTTAATCTCCTTACTCATTACTGACCTATTTAGATTTTCTAGTCTCCCTGTTCCACTCTTGGTGCATTGTTTGTTTTTAGAAATGTATTCATTTCTTCTGGGTTGTCTAGTTTTTTTGTATTATATTGTTCAGAGGAGTCTGTTATGATTCTATGTTTTCCTGTCATATCAGTTTTAATTTTCCTTCCATTTCTGATTTTAAAGATTTGTCAATTTATACATACATACATATATATGTGTGTGTGTGTATATATATATATATTCCCACCCACCCCCCCCCCAAAAAAAAAAAAACAGCTCTTGGCCTTTTTGTTTCCTTCTGCTAACTCTGGATTTAACTTTTTTTCTTTTTCTAGTTCTTTGATGTGTAAAGTTTGGTGGTTTATTTGTGATCTATTTTCTTAATAATGTACACATATCATCATAAACTTCCCATAAAAGAATGTCTTTTACAGCATCTCATAGGTTTTGATATATTTCCATTTTTTTTATTTCTTCTTTGACCCATTGTTCAGAAGTTTGTATTACATTTACATGTTTATAATTTTTTGAATTTTCCTCTTGATTTCTAATTTCATACTATACAATACCTCATTTGATTTCAGTCTTCTTAAATATGCTAAGATTTGTTTTATGTCCTATAATATGATCTGTCCCGGAGAATATTTCATGTGCAATTGAAAAGAATGTGCATTCCATTGCTATTGGATAGGATGTTCTATATATGTCTGTTAGGTCCATTAGGTCTAATTTATGGTTCAAGTCCAATGTAACCTTATTGATTTTCTATCAGGATGACCTATCTATTGCTGAAATTAGGGTATTGAAGACCTCCATTATTACAATTTTGTCTCTTTCTCTCCAGATTTATTAATATTTGCTCAATATATTTACATTCACTAATGTTGGTATTTACATATTTATAAATTCTATCTTCGTCATGAATTGGCCCCTATATCATTATACAATGACCTTTATTGTTTCCTGTTACCATTTTTGGCGAAAGTCTATTTTATCTGGTGTTAAGAATGGCTAACTACACTTTCTTTTCCGTTTGCATTGAATTGTTTTTCATGCCTTCATTTTCAATCCTTAAAATTCATTTGAGTCTTGGAAGCATCCTATAATTGGGTCCTTTTTTTTTTAAATTCATCCAGTAATTCTGTGCTTTTGATTAGTGAATTATAATGATTACATTTAGTTATTATCGATGTATCTGAACTTGCTAATGTCATTTTATTAATTGCTTTCCAGTTGTTTTATATCACCAATTTTTTCTTTTTCTGTTTCTGCCTACCTTTGTAAATTGACGATTTTCTGTGGTGGTTAGCTCCATTTAACATTTTTTTTCCTCTGTGGTAATCTACTCTAGGTCTTTCCTAAGGCTTACATAAAACATCTCAGTTAAAGAGCCCATTTTTGAGCTGATAGCAACTTAAATGCAATTGCCTACAAAATCTTCACTTTATTATTCTTATTTCATTTTTTTGATGTCACTATATTTTGTATTCATTAGAGTTGCTATAATTATTGTTAGTGGTAAGTGGTTAACACACTATCTTATAGACTTTTCTAAATCTGTATTTATCTTTACTAATGTGTTGTATACTTTCATGTTGCTGATTAAGCTGAAAAAAAAGGCTAATTTTAGCATTTCTCTCATGGCAAATCTATCTGCGATTAACTCCCTTAGGTCTTTTGAGATTTTAAAATTTTTCCTTCAATATCTGAAGGATAATTTTGCCATATGGAGTATTTCTTGCTTGGTAATTCTTTCCTTCAGTACTTTCCTAGCCTGTAAGATTTCTGCTGAAAAATCTTATGATAGTCTAGTGGAGGGTTCCTTTGTAAGTTGAAATCATTTTTTCCCTGGCTGATTTTAGAATTCTTTTATATTTCCAAGTTATAAGTTATCTTAGATCATTTCTTTTTACATTGAGATAATAGGTTGTGATATTTCATGAACTTGGATGCCCAAGTTTCCCCCCTGCTTTGGGAACCTCTCAGCTATTATTTAAATTTTCTATGCCCTACTCCTTTTTTTCCCTCTGGTATATTAATTATTCCAATATTTGTTCTTTTGATGAAATTTCATAAATCACTTTCTTCATTCTTTATTTTTTCTGCTCAGATTGGGTTATTTTAAAATTCCTGTCCTTTAATTTTTATTTAAGTATTCTATTTGTTCTATTCCACTATAGATGTTCTCTATTGCAATTTTCATTTCATTCACTGAATTCTTCAGGTCCAGAATTTGTTGATTCTTTTTTTAATGATTTATGTCTCTTTGGTAAGTGTATCATTTTGTTCATATTTTTTTTCCTGAATTCAAAGAATGGTCTTTCTGGGTTTTCTTGAAATTCATTGAATTTCTTCTAAATAGCTATCTGAATTCTTTACCAGCAGTAACAATGACCAAGCTGAGTCAGGGTTGTATTTTTATATTGTAATACAATATCGCAGTTATAAGTGTAAATTTTATGACTGGTACTTCTAACTCTGGAGGTGTCATTAGTTCACCTATGTCTTACTTCATGAGCCATCAGAATTTCTGCTATGGTTATTGTTATCTTAAATTTTTTAATCACTATGGTATTAACATTTTGTGTAGGTGTGTTCAATATCCTGAATTCAAAGTAATTTGGCACACAATCTTAATTAGTTTCAGGTGTACAACATAGTGACTCAATAACTGTTGTGTTCACCCTAATTGCAGCTACCATCTGTCACTGTACTCAAATTTTAAAAATAATTATTGAAAACAAAACAAAAAACACAGAAGAGAATCTAAATAAAATTCAAGGTCAAATTTCATTTCCCTTGAATAGAAATAATTTTACTATTGAGCATATGGAACAAAAAGCAACTCTTATTAAATCTTTATTATAAAATAAATGCCTACCATACAAATAAACATGTTTTATATAACCATCACAAAATATTAAAATGATTTAGACTATAACAGTTGAAATTATGAGGGTTATGGAGAAGATGGTGGAATAGGAGGATCCTAAACTCACTTCATCCCACCGATGCAACTAGATAGCATTCACATCAATGTAAATAACCCATAAAATGACCCTACGACTGATAGACAAACTCCACAACTAACTGTATAGAAAAGGCCACATTGAAGAGGTTGGGGAGGGCAGAGATGTGGTGGGGAGCTAAACCCTGCAGGTATGGCCAACGGAGGGGAAAGGAATCACTGGTGTTGAGAAGGGTGAGAAACAGACTATCACACTGCAAGCCTGCACAGGGAAGACAACTCCCCATAGCATTCGGCTTTGAAAACCAGGATTGAATTTCAGGAGTTCTTACAACCAGCAAGACATAAAGCTTGAAACTCTAAAAAGCAGCAGGTTTGGCTCTGAAAGATATTGGAGGGTGATAGGAAGCTGAGTCCCTGCCCCTTAGGGCTGGCACAAAAAGAAGCTGAGGAAATACAGCTTAGAAGCAGTAGTTTGAAAAACAACTGGGGCATACCAGAGGGCCAGTTAGTTACTAATCTTGTTAGGTCCCTGAGGGACTTCTCCAGGAACAAATGAGCTGGCAAGCACCATTTCCCTCCCTTGCCCCCAGCATAATCACACATTCACCAGCAGTAACCAGTGCTGCACAGGCATTCACTATCTAAATTGCTTATACTGTGCGCCCTCACCCCAACCTCCCCCCACTAGCTAGTCCTGCCTCAGTCCTGGCCCTACAAGCCTCTCGACCAGAAGACCACAGCAAACCTTACCAACATTGCCTCTCCCAAACTCCTGCAAAAGTCACATGTACCTTAAAACTGTATCCCTTGCCCATGTTTTGCAGAACAGCCACAGCCAGCTCAATCTCAGCAGTGGCTCTGTGTTCCCTGTGGAAGGTGCCACCTTGTTAAAAGTATGTGCCTTGCTCACTACGTTCAAGAACAAGAGACATAACTGACTTTCCTTACACACAGGAACAGACACAGAGTTAGGAAAAAGAGGAGAAAGAGGAATATGCCTCAAATGAAAGAATGGGACAAAATCACAGCAAGGGACCTAAACTAGTAGAATATAAGTAATATGCATGATTAAAGAATTTAAGGTAATGATCATAAAGATATTCACTTTTGAAAAATATTCTTTTTTGAAAAAGAGTGGTTAACTTTGGTGAGACACAACACAGAGATAAAAAACAAACCCTTCTGAAATGAAGAACACAATAAATAAAATAAAGAATACACCTGATTGAATAAATAGCAGGCTATAAGAAGCAGAAGAATGAATTAATGACCTGGGAGACAGTAATGGAAAATAATCAAGCTCAGCATGTCAGAGAAAAAAAAAAGTTATACAAAATGAGAATAGATTTAGGGAAATCAGTGACTCCATCAAGCATAGTAACATTTGCATGATAGGTTTCCCAAAAGTAGAAAGAGAAAAGGGGACAGAAAATGTATTTGAAGAAATAACAGCTGAAAACTTCCCTGATGTGGGGAAGGAAACAGATCTCCCAACAAAATCAACCCAACAAAGTCCACACCAAGACACATGGTAATTATAATGGCAAAAAGTAGTGATAGAAAATAAAATTTAAAAGCATAAAGACAAAAGATGAGTTACATACAAGGGAAACCACATATAAGGGAAACTCTATAAGACTATCATCAGAAACTTTGAATATATTATGGTACTCCCTTTTTGCCTACAAAGTGTTGAATAAGAAAAATAAGAAGTCAAGGATGCTCTATCCACCAGGACTATCATTCAGAATAGGAGACACAAAGAATTTCACAAATAAAAACTAAAGGAGTTCCTGACCACTGAACCAGCCCTACAAGAAATATTAAAGGACTCTTTGAGTGGAAGGGAAAGACCATAATGAGAGCATAAAAAGTAGAAAGCACAAAAGCAGAAGAAAGAGAAAGAAGAAAGAAGAAAGAAAGAAAGAAAGAAAGAAAGAAAGAAAGAAAGAAAGAAAGAAAAGAAAGAAAAGAAAAGAAAGAAAGAAAGAAAAAAGAAAGGAAAGAAAGAAAAAAGATTATCTGTAAAGATCAGTGAAGGGATTCACAAAATAAAAGGATATAAAATATGACAACATACACATAAAACGTGGGCGGGATGGGAGTAAAGAATGAATTTAAACTTAAGTGGCCAGAAACTTTCTATAGACCGCTCTATGTAGGAGATGTTATATATAAACTTATCGGTAACGACGAATCAAAAACCAGTAATAGATATGCAAAGAATAAAGAGAAAGGAGTCCAAGTATATCACTAAAGAAAGCCAGCAAACCATGAAAGAGAGCAAGAAAGAATCAGAAAAATTATAAAAACAACCACAAACCAAGTAACAAAATAGCAATCTATCAATAATTACTTTGAATGTAAATGGACTAAACACCCCAATCAAAGGAGAATGACAGTAGATTAAAAAGCAAGACCCATCTATATGCTGCCTGCAAGAGATTCTAGAAGACTGAAAGACACATGCAGATTGAAAGTGAGAGGGTGGAGAAACATTTATCATGCAAATGATGTCAAAAGAAAGCTTGGATAGCAATACTACTCTGGAACAAAATAGACTTTAAAACTTTCCACTAAAAAGTGAATAGCAAACACAAAGGAACTAATCAGTAGTAATAAAAATGATCCTGGAAAAAAAAATGATCCTGGGAGGATTTAACACCAACTTAAGTCTATGGAAAGATCAAAACAGAAAATCAACAAGGAAAGAGTGGCTTTTTTAAAGTTTTTATTTTAATATCCAGTTAACATAAAGTGTTATATTAATTTCAGATGTACAATATAGTGATTCATCAATTCCAAAAATCACCCAGTGGCTCATCACAAGTGCCCTCCTTAATCCCCATCACGTATGTAATCCATGCATCCACCACTTCCCGTCTATAGTAACCATCAGTTCTCTCCAATTAAGAGTTTCTTGATTTGTTTCTCTTATTTTCCCGTTTGTTTTGTTTATTAAATTCCATGTATGAATGAAATCATATGGTATATGTCTTTCTCTGACCTGCACTTAGCATTATGTTCTTTAGCTCCATTCCTGTTGTGGCAAATGACAAGATTTCATTCTTTTTGTGGTTAAATAATATTCTATTGTATAATTATACATCTTTTTTATCCATCAGCTGATGGACACTTGGGCTGCTTCCATACCTTGGCAATTGTAAATACTGCTATTAACATAGTGTTAGTGTTTTTGTATTCTTTGGGTAAACACCTAGTAGTGTGATTACTGGATCATAAATTATATTTTTAACTTTTTGAGGAACTTCCACAGTGGCTATACACTTTGTCTTCTCACTAGCAGTGCAAGAGGGTTCCTTTTTTCCACATCCTTGCTAACAGCTGTTGTTTCTTGTGTTGTTCTTAGCCATACTGACAGATGTGAGGTGATATCTCATTGTAGTTTTGATTTGCATAGGAAACAGTGGCTTTGAATGACATATTGGACCAGATGTACTTAAGAATATATTGAGAACGTTCCATCCTAAAACAGTAGAATACACATTCTTTTCAAGTGCACATGGAACATTCTCCAGAATAGATCAAATTAGACCACAAAAGAAGTCTAAAAGAAAAAAAAAAGTCTCAACAAAAAAACTGAAGTCATACCATGCATGTTTTCTGACTACAAGACTATGAAACTAGCAATCAACTTCAGGGGAAAAATCTAGGAAGACCACAAATATATGGAGTTTTAAATAGCATGCTGCTTAAAAATGAGTGGTCAACCAAGAAATGAAAGAAGAAATAAAAAATTACATGGAGATAAAGAAAATGAAATCACAATGGTCCAAGTCCTTGAGATGCAGCAAAAGTGATTCTAACAGGGACATTTACAGCAATATGAGCCTACCTCAAGAAGGAAGAATAATCTCAGACAACCTAATCGTATACCAAAAGGAGCTAAAAAAAGAACAAAAAATAATACTGGCAGAAGGAAGGCAATAATAAAGATAAATAAATGATACAGAAACTAATAAAATAAAATAAAATAAAAACACTAGAACTGGTCAATAAAACCAAGAGCTGGTTCTTTGAAAAGATCAACAGAATAGATAAATAAGCCTCTAACCAGATTCATTTTTAAAAAAAAAGCCACCTCAAAATCACAAATTAAAGAGAAATAACTAACACCACAGAAATACGAACAACTGTAAGAAAATATTATGAAAAGTTATATGCCAACAAATTGGACAACCTAGAAGAAATGGATACATTTCTAGAAACCTATAACCTACCACAACTGAAGCAGGAAGAAATAGAAAATCTGAACAGACCAATTACCAACAATAAAATTGAATCAGTAATCAAAACAACTCCCAGCAAACATAAGTCCAGGACCAGCTGGCTTCACAGATGAATTATACCTATCATTTAAAGAAGCTTTAATACTTATGCTTCTCAAGCTATTCCAAAAAAAAAATAGAAGAGAAAACCCTCCAAATACATTTTATTAAGCCAGCATTACAATGATACCAAAACTCGACGAAGACACTACAAAAAGAGACCACCAGGTCAATTTTTCTGATGAACACAGATACAAAATCCTCAACCACATACTCACAAATGAAATCCAAAAATATATTAAAAAAATCATTCACTACCATCAAGTGGGATTTATTCATCAGACACAAAGCTGTTTCAATATTTGCAAATCAGTCAACATGACATAACATCAATAAGAGAAAGGATAAAAACCATATGTTCATTTCCATAGATGCAGAAAAAGCATTTGGCAAAGTACATCATTTATGATAAAAACCCTCAACAATGTAGGTTTAAAGGGAACATACCTCAATAATAAAGGCTATATGTGAAAAACCTTCAGCTAACATTATACTGAATGCTGAAAAACTGAAAGGTTTCCACCCTAAGGTCAGGAACAAGACAAGGGGTAAGGAAGAAATAAAACTTGCACTGTTTATAGATGACACCATACTATATATAGAAAACCCTAAAGATTCTACCAAAAAACTGCTATAAGTGATAAATGAATTCAGTGAAGTCAGGATACAAAATCAGTGTATAGAAATCTGTTGCCTTTCTATATACCATTTATAATTGCACCAAAATTAACAAAATACCTGAGGAATAAATTTAACCAAGAAGATGAAAGACCTGTACTCTGAAACCGTAAAACATTGATGAAAGAAATTGAAGACAACACAAATGGAAAGACATTCTACGCTCATGGATTGGAAAAACAAATATTATTAAAATGTCTGTACTATCCAAAGGAATCTACAGATGCAATGCAGTCCTTACCAAAATATCTACAGCATTTTTCACAGAACTGGAACAAACAATTGCAAATTTTGTGTGGGAACACAAGACCCCAAAAAGCCAAAGCAATCTTGAAATAGAGAAACAAAATTAAAGGTATCACAACTCCAGACTTCAAGGTATATTACAAAGCTATGGTACTGGCACAAAAATAGACACATAAAACAATGGAACAGAGCAGAAAACCCAGAAATAAACTTGCAATTATATGTGAATTACTCTTTGACAAAGGAAGAAAGAATATACAATGGGAAAAAGTCTATTCAACAAAGGGTGTTGGGAAAACTGGATGGCAACATGCAAAAGAATGAAACTGGTCCACAGTCTCAAACCACACATGAAAATAAACTGGATTAAAGACCTCAGTGTGAGACTGATACCATAAAAGTCCTAAAAGAGAGCATCGAGAGTAATTTCTCTGACACTGGCGATAGCAACATTTTTCTAGATGTTTCCTGAGCCAAGGGAAATAAAAACAAAAATGAACTATTGGGCCTACATCAAAACAAAAAGGTATGCCCAGTGAAAGAAACAATCATCAAAGCTAAGAGGCAATCTGAATGGGAAAAATTATTTGCAAATGACATATCTGATAAAGGGTTAGTATCCAAAATATATAAAGAACTGATACAAATTCAACATGTAAAAAAAAAAAAAAAAAGAAACAAATACTCCAGTTAACAGATGGGCAGAGGATATGAACAGATATTTCTCCAAAGGAGATCTACAGATGGCCAACAGGCACATGAAAAGATGCTCAACATTACTCATCATCAGGGAAATGAAAATCAAAATGAATTGTAACTTACACAGTCACCTCTCCTGGTTCTCAGGCCTTAGGACTTTGACTGAAATTGCACCTTCAGCTTTCTTGAGTGTCTAGCCTGTCAGCTGCAGTTCTTGGGACTTCCCAGCCTCCATAATCAAGTGAGCTATTCCCTCATTACAAATATTATACCCATACACATATATTAGCTGTTGGTTCTGTTTCTCTGGAGAACCTTGATTAATACAAGGAGTCATATAAAGTTGAATAATCCCTTAGAGTTTAACATAACTAATCCATGAATCCCCTATTATTACTGAGAAGTTAAGGGAAGGTTAGGATCCCAGTTTTGAATATGATCTCACATTCATTGGACCATTTAACATTCATAATTTCATTTCTCCTGCTCCAACAACCTGACAAATGGACAAAAGTAGTAGCAGTATTCCCATTTTACTTGTCAATCTCAGAGAATAAAAGATTTGCCCAAATGTAAGGTTCACATATCTAGAAAAGTTTCTGTATTAAGACTTGAACCCAGTTTTTCACATACTAGTTTTATGCTCTTATAACTATATATCTTTATATGTATATATTAATTGAGATTTCATCATTTGAAGATGAAACCTGTGTCCAACTCTTAATTCTTTAGTAGAGTTTTACTATTTACTCGAGTTTTTAGAACTTTAACACAGGTACAGTTACCATTTAATTTACATCTTTAAAATATCTTCAAATATCTTTGGAAATAGATTGAATGGATACACATAAACAGATACATCTTACAGGTGAGATTTTGAAATTGTAGTTTATTGGGGTTTCCTATTAACTTAAAAACAGAATAAGATAAAAGTAGAAAAGAATAAAACAAATATTTAGTCTTTCCTGAGGACATTCTGGAGATTTTTTTTTAATCTCATCTTGCCCTTTATTTACTAAGCTTCCTACTAATCCTTGGAAACCCTTAAAAAGGGGTGTCTGGGTGAATCATTTGGTTAAGTATTCCACTGTTGATTTTGGCTCAGGTCATGATTTCAGGGTCATGGGACAGATCCCTATGTTGGGCTCCCTGCTCAGAGCAGAGTCTGCTGGAGATTCTTTCTCTCTCTCTCTCTCTCCCCTTTTGTTTACTCTCCCTCCCCCGCTCACACTCTAAATAAATAAAAACTCTTTAAACAAAAGGAAAGGTAAAACTAATCATTGGGGTGTGGATGAAGGCAAAACCCAATAGTCCAACCAATTAAGACATTTTTTTACCTCAGCTCCAAAAAATAATAAATGAATGTTCTGGGCTTATTTTTTAAGGGATTGCTTCCTCTTCCTTGAAAAAAAAAAAACATGTATGAAAATGCATAAAGTCAAGTAGTACAATAATTCATTATACTCTCATGTAATATGTTTGATTCCATTGAAGTTAAACAACTCTTCTCTCTCTACTGCAATGTTTGCGTCCTTTCTCACAAGCCAAAACTAGGCACAAAATAAGCATGCTGAGTTGTTTCCCTCATAAATCTCTAAGACTCTGCTGGGACAATGACTCACTGCCAGGTCTTCCTACAGTTTATCAGAATGATTAGTCAAGTCTCTACAAAATAATGAATTTGAAGCTCAAGTGGAAAGGCCATATACAATGAAAACACTAAGGCAGTTTACAGAGCTGAGTGCCAGCAGTTAGCAAATATAAGTGGAAGAAAGATGGGCCTTCCTAATGGGGGAAACAATGGAGTCCTTTCAAATTCTATAGAAAAATATATTCAACTGCAATTTTGCTCTTTGGTGGTTTTTGGTTTTGTTTTGTTTAACAAGGTACATTTAGATGAGAAAAAAATGAAATAAAACAAATGGATTAAGACAATGAAAAAAATACAAGAAGACCTGGTGAAGGAAAAATTTAATAGATTAAAATTTAAAAAACAGATCTAAGAGATCTGCATGTTAAATATAAAGACTCAGCTAAATCTGGCTCAGGAAATCATGTACAATTTTTTGTAATGTATGAGATATCATCAATTACAGTCCAAAGTAAACATTCAAAATTGCCTTCAAATCAGCCCAGAAGTATATTACAGAAGATCTAATTCAACCTGTAATTGCTGTCAGTGCTTGATCCTTCATTTTACTAGAAAGTAGACTTACGATGTAGGTGGAGAGTAGGGGTGATCCATATACTCTTTTCTCTCTTGCATAATGCCTTAGATAGCTACTTGACAGTGATAAATACCTTGCTTTATGTGTTTTCTTAGTTGTCTGTAGAACATGTATCTCAGCAATTTGGTACATACTTTATGGATAAATACCCTGTTCCTGGGTAACTTAATGTTGATTAATCAGTGTTTATTAAGTAGAAAAGGATAAATTTGTTGAGGTCAAGAGAAGTTAAGTACTTGGCAGCACAATCTATTAGACCTACAGTAGACCTGAATGGTTTGAAAATGGCTTGAGTTTGACACAAACTTCAGAGGAGACGAACAATTTTCACTGAACTGTAGCATCCGACCTTCTTTCCTATCAAAGGATAAGTCCCCTGAAGATGGAATGATCCCAGACCTTATATTAATACATCATATCTTGTTCTATTTTAATCCATTATTTGTTAAAGTATGGATTCTAAGGAAGATGCATACATAAAATGGTTTCATTTTGATAGAAAAGACCCATACAAAACCCAATTTTGTAAAAGTAAAGTAAATTTGTATTGACTTTAAGGCAAAAGCTTTAGATTAACTAATAATTCAGGGAACAGTTCAGAGTCACAATTGTCTAAAACTATGTGTCCCAATAATATTATTACCTTAAAATTAATAAATAAAAAATTACAAAATTGTAGGAAGAAATTGGCCTAGCCATAACTTTTAAAACACTTCTTTCAGAGAATGACTGATAGAAAAGAAAATCATTTAGATTTGAAAAAAACAACAAAAATTTAATCTGACTATATTTAGAACCTGCCCAGACATGTTTGACAACACATATTTTCAGACATATTGACTAAGCAAATGATGACAACCAAAGATTATTAATATACTGAGAGCATTGTGTTTAGAAATAATTATAATTAATGAAGATGAAAACACTACACATTAAATTTGTTGGATGGAACTAAAGTGGTATTTTGGCACACAAGTTATAGAAAGACAATTAGTGAGCTATTCATTTATACCAAGAAGTTAGAACAGAGAAAATAAATGGAGAAATTAAACAGGAAAAAAAAAAAAGCAGCAATAGAGAAGACCAATTGAAGCAAAATCTTTGAAAAGACTTAAAAACATCTAGCAAGATTAGCCAAGAACAAGTATAAAATAAGAATGAAAGAACAAAATATTTTAAAAATTAAAATATTATACCTTTATACTAGTATATTTGAAAATTAAGACTGTTGTACAAGAACATAATTGGCAAATATTGACTCAAAAAAAGATATTCAACATGAATTCACAATGATTAATACATAAAAACCAATGCATTAAAAAAAAAAACTCAGATAGTTTTACAAACGAGTTTTACCAAAACTTTAAGGATAAAATACTCACTTTAGACAAACAGCTCAAAAAGAGGGGAAAAGAAATGAAAAGCACCTCAGCACATTTGGTGATGCCATCTGAATCCTATCATTAAGAACAGTATTAAAGGGCAAAATCTATCATCACTTCTGTCTGTAACTGCAACTCAGTATTTTGAATTTAGTAACGTGTATCTGCTATTACCCAGACACAGCACTGGATGCTTTGTATGTATCAGCTAATTTAGCCAAGATGATAAAGAATAATAGTTAATTTTTTTATCCTTTGGCAGAAAAGTATGAAAATATTATCAAATACTAGTATTAAATATATGATCAAAATAGAAAATGAAAGTAAGCCTGCAACCAAAGTAAGTTTCTAAGTGGCTCATGTGTTAGTTAAGCAGGGAAAGTAACTTCACTTACTCATAGTGAGTTTATTAAATTATGTTTGATTGCAGCAATTGAAGAAATGTGTTTAGAGAAAATAAACTTCCTTGATATTAGCATTATGGCAAAAACAGTGCTTGAAGGGCTGAAATTGAGATGTTGGCAAAATAATTAAAAAAGAAGGCAACTGATTAAAAGTGGTTTTGTCTCTTAATAAGTTGAGATGTTACTAATACTGCTGGGGCTTTTTTGAGTAATAAATGATGAATTTGAAGTGACAAATGACTTTTAGTGTTTATGAACAGTAGAAGTTGAACACCTTTAGCTGAGAATATTTTTAAAACAAAGAACAAAATAATTCAGTAAAACCTGAAGTAGAATCTGCTAAGATGTATGAAGCAGAAAAAGGCTTATTTGGACAAATTTACTGTTCATTAAAACATAAGGCATATGGTTATTTCTTGAACTATTCATTTCTTGAAATAGGTATATTGTGGAAAACATTTACTATCATGTGATATTTGAACAGTAGTATTAACTTTAAACTTTGTTTTCATCAATTTAAACATCAGTTATGTGATATTTTGTCAAAAATAGTATCCGAATATCCTTACTTGTCCTAAGACACAGCAGCTTGATGGCTTATGGGAAATTATTACAATTTTTTTCAGGTCAGGGCCAAGACTGAAATTTTTCTGAACAAGAACTGCCCTCAGACTTTATTACCAAACACAAAATGGCTTCGGAAATTAGCTTATGCTGCAGAATGGACAATGATTCTTGATGAATTCAGTCTAGAATTACAATATCAAACAGTTCTTGTATGTGAAGCTTATGCTGTGATAAAGCCACTTTGCTGATGACAAACATTGTTTGGATCACATGTAGACTAAGCTGCTTTATAAATTCATACTGTTCAAGTCAAACAAGAAGTTAAATCTAAATTTTCACACACATTTCTAGTAGATATATTCACCGAGCACACACTACACGCTCAGCAATGTTTTTTGGGACTTTATACAAGTGCAAAATAAATCCCCATATTACAGAATAGTTTTTATTGTTCAGTTGAAGAATGGCCAGATAAATATGCAATGCACTGATAGGTTACTAGGTAAGTATCAAAAAAAAAAAAAAATCTAGTAGGCAGCTATAAATGCTTTACAAATGATGAATATACTCAATTAAAATTATAATCTTGTGGACTATTATCAGTATTTGGAAACAACTATCTGTATAAAACTGATAAAATCTCTGTATAGATCCACATTAGCAGATAGGCATTTACAATTGATTTTGTAACAGGGAATATAAACTTGAAATCCCAGTTAAGCAAAATGTTGTTTCCCTCCTCCAAAGAATTTCACTGTTAGTAGTCCTATACTACATATTTTGTAATATATTTATCAATTGTTGAATTTTGAGTTTTTTCCATAGAAGTTTTGTGAAATCTTGTAACAGCAATTTTAACATATGTGAGGTGATATATCATGGTGGCTTTGACTTGCACTTCTAGGTACTATTGGCCACCTATAGGTCATCTTTGGAAAACTCTCTATTCAGATCATCTGCCCATTTATTAACCAGGTTTTGTGGGGGTTTTGGTTTTTGCTATTGAATTATATTGAGCTTGTATATTTTTTGGATGGTAACTCCTTATCAGATATATGATTTTCAAATATTTTCTCCCATTTTGTAGGTTGCCTTTCATTTTGTTGATGGTTTCCTTTTAATTTGACATAGCCCCTATTGTTTATTTTTTCTTTTGTTGCCTTTGCTTTAATGTCAAATCAAAAATATCATAGCCAAGTTGATGTCACGGAGTTTACTATCTATTTTTTCTTTTAGGAACTTTATGGGTTCAGGTATTAAAGTGTTTGACCTGCTTTGGATTATTTTTTATCTATAGTTTAAGATAGAAGCCCAGTTTCATTCTTTTGTATGTGGCTATCTGGTTTTCTCAGTGCCATTTATAAAAGAGACTATTCTTTCTCCACTGTGTATTCCTGGCTTTTTTTTGGTCATAAATTAATTTACCATATACACATGGGTTTAGTTCTGGGCTATGTATTTTTTCCATTGGTTTCCATGGTGTGTTAATGCCAATACCAGACTATTTTGATTACTATAGCTTTGGTAACGTTGTTTGAAATTAGGGAGGATATTGTCCCCAGCTTTGTTCTAACTCAAGATGAGACTATTTGAGTTCCTGTGTGGTTCCATACAAATTTTAGGATTGACAGTTTTATGTCTTCTTCTTTTTTTTTTTTTTTAAGATTTTATTTATTCATGAGAGACAGAGAGAGAGGTAGAGACACAGGTAAAAGGAGGAGAAGCTGGCTCAATGCAGGAGCCCGAAGTGGAATTTTATCCCAGAACTCCAGGATCACGCCCTGAGCCGAAGGCATATGCTCAACTGCTGAGCCACCCAGGCATCCCTATGTCTTCCTTTCTAATTTGGAATGCTTTTATTTCTTTACATATTTATTTATTTACATATTTATTTACTTATTTAATTAATTTATTTATTTTTACCGAATTGCCCTGGCTAGCATTTCCAACACTATACTGAATAAAAGTGGTTAGAGTGGGCATCTTTGTTTTGTTCATAACCTTAGAGGAAAAAAAAAAAAACTTTCTGCTTTATATTGAGGTACATTTCCCTCTATACCTGCTATGTTGAAAGCTTTTAAAATATGTTGGATTTTTTCAAATGTTTTTTTCTGCATCTATTAAGATGATCATATGTTTTATATCCATTTTATTAATGTGGGACATCACAGTGGCTTGCAGATATTGAACCATTCTTACATCCTTGGAATAAGCCCATCTGATCATGCTGTGTGATCTTTTCAATATATTGTTGAATTTGGTTTGCTATATTTTGTTGAGGATTTTTGTCTATATGTTCATCAGGGATATTGGCCTTTAATCACCTTTTCTTATGCTTAAATATCAAATTTAGTCAAGGATACCATATCACTGAAGAAAATCAAAACACAAAGGCAGCATGAAGAAAGGAATAGAGGATTTGCAAAAAGCCAGAAGACAATGGACAAAATAGCAATTATTACTTTAAATGCTTAAATTCTCCACTCAAAAGGTACAGAGTGACTAAATTGATAAAAAAAAAAAAAAATAAGACCCATCTTGATACTCCCTATAAGGGACTAACATCTGACCTAAAGAAACATACTATCTGAAAGAGAATGAAAAAAAGATATTTTATGCAAATAAATGGAAGCAAAAAAGAAAGCTGGGGTAGCAATACTTGTATTAGACAAAATAAACCTTAAAACAGAGACTCTAATAGGAGACAGAGAAGGGCATTACACAGGGGTAAAGGATGAATCCAGTAAGATGATAATATAATAGTTGTAAATACCTATGTACCCAACATAGAAGCACCTAAATATTAAAAGCAAATATTAACAGACATAAAGGGAAAAACTGACAGTAATATGATGAAAATAGTAGAGAATTTTAACACTCCACTTATATCAATGATAAATCTTTTTTGTAAGTGGCTTTAAATTATACGTTAGACCACATGGACTTAGCAGATATATAGAATATTCTATCTAAAAACAGAATTCACATTCTTTTCAAATGAACATGGAACATTTTCCAGAATAGATCATATTAGGCCATAAAAAAGTCTCAATAAATTTAAGAAGATTGAAATTATACCAACTGTCTTTTCTGACCACAACAGTATGCAATTAGAAATCAAATAGAAAAAAAAAAAAGCTGGAAACAAACACGTAGAAGCTAAATGTGCTACTAAACAACCAATGTTTCAACAAATAAAGAGGAAACTGAAAAATACCTTGAGACAATAAAGTAGAACACAAAGTTTCAGCATTTTCAGGATGAAGCAAAAGCAGGTCTAAAAGACAAGGTTATAGTGATATAGGCTTACCTAAAAAAAAAAAAAATTCAAATAATCTAACTTTGTGCTTAAAGCAATTAGAAAAAGAACCAACAAAGCTCGAGGATAGTAGAGAGAAGGAAATAAGATCAGAGCAGAAGTAAATGAAATGTAATCTATGAATAAAGTTAATTAGAATGTTAAAGAACTGTGCTCTGAAAACATTAAATACTGATGAAAGAAATTGAAGACAACACAAATGGAAAGATATCCCATGCTCATGGATTGGAAGAATTAATATTGTTAAAATGTCCATACTACCCAAAGCAATCTGCAGATTTAATGCAATCCATATCAAAATACCAACAGCATTTTTCACAAAACTAGAACAAATAATACTAAAGTTTGTAGGGAACCAAAAAGACATCAAATACCCAAAGCAATTGAAAAAGAAGAACAAAGCCAGAGGTATCACAGTCCTAGATTTCAAGATATACTACAAATCTGTAGTAATCAAAGCAGTATGCTATTGGCACAAAAACAGATACATAGATCAATGGAATAGAATAGAGAGCCCAGAAATAAATCAGGACTTATGTGGTCAATAATTAGTCCATGACAAAGGAGACAAAAAATTGCAGTGGGGAAGAAAGACAATCTCTTCAAAAAGTGGTGCTGGGAAAACTGGACAGCTACATGTAAACACTCACACACAAAGAAGAAGAAGCTGGACCAATTTCTCATACCATACACAAAAATAAACTCAAAATGGGTTAAGATCTAAATGTCAAACCTGAAAACATAAAACTCCTATAAGAAAACATAGGCAGTGATCTCTTTGACATTGGCCTCAGCAACATTTTTTTGATAGGTTTCCTCAGCCAAGGGAAACAAAAGCAAAACTAAAATTCTGTTGGGAAAACACCACAATAAAAGGTTTTTGTGCAGCAAAGGAAACCATCAAACAAATTGAAAAGGCAACCTACTGATTGGGAGAAGACATTTGCAAATAATATAGCTAATAAGGGGTTAATATCCAAAATATGTAAAGAACTTATACAACTCAAAAAGCCCGCAAACAATCTGATTAAATAAGTAGAGGACCTGAAAAGATGTTCAATGTTAAATAATGTTAAATAATAAATGTTAAATAAATAAATAATGTTAAATAAGTAGAGAACCTGAAGATGTTCAATGTTAGTAATCATTAGGGAAATGCTAAAACCACAATGAGGTTATCACCTCACACCTGTCAGATTGTCTGGACTAAAAAAGACAGGAAATAACAAGTGTTGGTGAAGATGTACAGAAAAAGAAACACTCACGTACTACTGGTAGGAATGTAATTTGATGTGCCCACTATGGAAAATAATATGCAGGTTCCTCAAAAAATTAAAAACAGAAATACCATATAATCCAGTAATTCGCTACTGGATATCCACCCAAGGAAAATAAAAGCACTCATTTGAAAAATGATATATGTACTTCTATGCTTATTGCAGCATTTTTAACAACAGCCAAGATATGAAAGCAACCAAATGTCTGCCAATAGATGCATGGATAAAGAATGTGGGGTGTGTGTGTGTGTGTGTAATAGACTGTTACTTAACAAAAAAGAATGAGAAATTGCCATTTGAGACCACATCGATGGATCTAGAGGGTATTATGCTAAGTGAAATAAGCCTGAGAAAGTCAAACACCATATGATTTCACCTGTTTGTGGAACTAAAAAACAAAACAGATAAAAGCAGGAACAGATCCATAAATACAGAGGACAAACTGATGGTTACTAGAGGGATGGAGGATGTCAAAATGGTTCAAGGAGTGTAGAAGATAGAGGCCTCCAGTTGGGAATGAGTAAATCACAGGGATTAAAGGTTTAGTTTACAAAATATAGTCAATGGGATTGTAATAGATTTGTTTGGTGATGGATGCTAGCTACACTTATAGTGAAATGGCAGCCTATATGGGAGAAGATATTTGCAAATGACCTATCTGGTAAAGGATCAGTATCCAAAATCTATAAAGAAGTTATCAAACTCAACACCCTTCCCCACCCACGACCCAAAAAAATCCACTTTAAAAATAGGCAGAAGACATGGATAAACTTTTTTTCCAAAGACATCCAGATGGCCAACAGACACACAAAAAGATGTTCAACGTCACTCTGCATCAGGGAAACATAAAAACTATGAGATACTACCTCATACCTTTCAGAATGGCTAAAATTAACACCACAGGAAATAACAAATGTTGGCAAGGATGCAGAGAAAGGGGAACCCTCTAATACTGTAGGTAGGAATGCAAAATGATTCAGCCACTCTGGAAAACAGTATGGAAGTTCCTCAAAAAGTTAAAAATAGGACTATCCTATGACCCAACAATTACACTAATAGGCATTTATCAAAAGAATACAAAAATATGGACTAAAAGGGGCACATGCACCCCAATGTTTATAGCAGAATAATCAACAATAGCCAAATTATAGAAAGAGCCCAAATATCCATTGACCGATGAATTGATAAAGAAGAGGTGATATAAATATACAATTATTACTTAGCCATCAAAAAGAATGAACTCTTGCCATTTGCAATGATGTGGATGGAGCTAGAGTGTATTATGCTAAGCAAAAATAAGTCCAAGAAGACAAATACCTTTCGATTTCACTCATATGTGGAATTTAAGGAACAAAACAGATGAACCCAGGGGAAAGGAAGAGAAAAAGAAGTGAACCATAAAATAGACTCTTAACCTATAGAGAACAAACTGGGGTTGCTAGAGGGGAGGTGGTCAGGGGATGGACTAAATGGGTGATAGGTATTAATGAGGGCACTTGTGATGAGCACTGGGTGTTATATGTAAGTGATGAATCACTAAATTCTACTCCTGAAATTAATATTACTCCAGATGTTGACTAACTAGAATTTAAGTAAAAACTTAAAAAGAACCTAGCATAACAGAGTTGTCAAATCACTATGCTATACACCTGAAACTAACACTGTACGTAAACTGTAATTTAAAAAATATATCAACAAATATGAGTTATGGATATACATTTTCATTTAATTACAACTTATTTATGACTAAATATGCCCCCAAAACTTTTTTAAAAAGTGGATCTTAATTTTTCTAATATTTTCATGTTACCATGAAATATCTTTTACTCAAATTTTCAGAATAAAGCAGGTCTGCCTAATTATGGTTTTCAAATGGCCCTGCCAAGTTTTTTGATTATTTGCTTTAACACTTGTTATTCAAATCATTTTCTCTTGACACATCTATTGTGTCATTATTATTGCTTGTTTGGTTAACTGGTCCCACTCTTCCAGAACCATATTTTTTAGTGGTTTTGTGATCTGAGCAAATCTCTGAGAATATTTTTCTGGACTTCTTTAAATTCGACATCTTTATAAAATTTGAAATTTTACTTTTTATCAATTGTCGTTTGGGTTAAGCTAGGCCAGTCAAGTATGACATTGTCTGAATGGCGAAGATAAGAATACTAGTGACAAACAAGGGGCTGTTTGAATAGTCCGTAGTCAAATAGTTTGTTCATTTATGACTATTTAAAATTTTTTGTTGCCCTACTCAAACTCTTAACTTTGAAAACCTGAATAATAAATACTCAGCAACAAGAATTCCTTACAGTTTTATTATACTTAATTCTGATCCTGTATCCAAAAGACACCAAGATAATGAAGTCAACTTTCTTCCAGAAAAATAACAATGGTATGAGTTGCTTCTGTGTTACTGAGCTATCTAGAATTTGCCTAGGTTAATAATCTGAAAGAAAGTGAAAGGGCAGCCCGGGTGGCTCAGTGGTTTAGCACCACCTTCGGCCTCGAGTGTGATCCTGGAGACTGGGGATCGAGTCCCATGTCTGCTTCTTCCTCTGCCTGTGTCTCTGCCTCTGTGTGTGTGTGTGGTGTGTGTGTGTGTGTGTGTGTGTGTGTGTGTGTGTGTCTCATGAATAAATAAATAAAATCTTAAAAAAAAAAAAAAAAAAAAAGAAAGTGAAAGCCACGTCTTAAGTTTCAAAGCCTCTGCCCCTGAGCCACAGGTAGAAAATAACCTATAAACTGCAGTGTTAGAATGAAATCACAGTCTCTTTTATCCCAAAAAAGAACCTGAGCCCTAGCTTCAGCCTTTCTCAATTCCAGTTAAAGATGTCAACCAGCCACTTGGCTTATCAGCAAAACATCACAAAATGTTACAACTTCTAATAAAATAAGGATAATCAATTAGACATGACATATCGACATAACTTAAGGAAATCCTTTCTGTTTTCTTTTATAAAGATTTGTACTAGTATTGGGATTCTTGAGTATAAAGGGGGGAAAAAGACAAATTTAAAGTTGGTTCATCCACAAACCAGAACTCATTATGTCATATTTTCTTAATCCACTCAGAGTTTTCCAAATAGTTGAAAGCATTTTAATAGCAACTAAAGATAGTTGCTGTTAATGATTTGCTTGAATACTTGTTCATTAATTCGTATTTGCCAAGTGTGACATCCCCACATCTCTCCCTTTTCAGCTTGCTATGTCAGAATCATAATGTTGTAAAGAGCAGAACAAATGGAATCTAACTCCTGTTAGAAAATCAAGGCTCTGAAAGACTGTGGCAGAAATGGAAATAAGTCCATCTCAAATGTCAGAGTTCTTATGTGCTAGTCTTGTCTCTGTCCTAATTAAATTACAAGTGAAACTGTTCGAGCCTCATGGGACACTTGCCTCCAAGCTGACAGGAGTCTTCTCCCTTCAGGGTAAAGGGTGAGGGGGATTGGGTCTTGACCTGTCTCTATCAGGCCTCAAAAAGAACAGGATAAAATAGCATCCCTTGTTTCAGTTCATGAAATGAATACCATTACCTGAAAAGTTACATTTAAGAAAAATTTGTTAAAATACTTTCAAGTTAGAGCATCGCTACAGTTTTTGAGCATGGCTTTAATTGTCTACACATTTATTCATATTTATTTAAGGATTTGAAATGCATTACTCATTGCAAATAATTATAGTTCTTACTTTCATTAAGTAATTGCTATTACGACAGACACTTAGAAACCATAATAACACACAAAAAACCTTAATAATCCAAGAATAATTGATGCAAAGCATCTTAAAAATCTTTAATTCAGACATTTGTGTTAAGTAACTAAATTGTTTTAATTCAGATGTGTGTTAAGTAACGAACATTGTTTTAAAGTAAAAATTTACCCCCAAAATTTGACAAAATGTTGTCAAAAAGCAGATCTGATTTAATTATATGTAATAAACCTTTTGACACCTAAATGTTTCCTGCAAATAAATATAGAAGCAGCTTTAGCATTACCTAAAGCACTATTCCTAGTCTATTTTTTTTTTTGCAGAATTGTTTTACTGATCACTTACCCTTTGTACTCTTCTAAAATTCTAATTTTAGTCTAATATTTTTCAATACTAACCACCCTAATAGAAGAACAGTATTTGCCTGAGATGAAAAAAATCCACAATTCACATCCTTATTGTGCCACTTAATAGTTGTTGAAACTATAACCTTGTCATTGAACTCCCCTGTCCAAAATTTCCTTTGTTCTAAATGGAGGAATTCCTAATCTGGATCATTAGCATCACAATCTAGGATGTTTCTGCATTGAATTGGTGGAATCTAAAATTATTTGTTAACCAATGGTACAAGCACAAAGAATTTGTAAGTCTCAACATTTTAGCTACTGCTGAGAAACTTCTACAGGGAAGTAGACTTAAAAATGAATTTTCTGAAAAATACATGTTAGGAGAAGGTCGTCGTCTTTGCACAGTAAGAGGGGATTGCCTGGACAAGGAATCTGAGACTACTCAGCCACTCATTTCACATCATGTTGCTCTTTGGCATCTCTAAGAAGAGTAAGTGAATTAAGTCAACAATTTAATGTCCGTGTTCAAAGTACCGTAACAAAGATTGTTCATGTTAATTTTGTAATTTTTTTTTCTAGGACCCACGGATCTCAGCATGAAGAGGCAGTTGGCAACTAGCTCAGGATCCTCCAGCAGTTCAAGCTCCAGACCCCAGCTGAGTCCAACTGAAATCAATGCCGTGAGACAGCTCGTTGCAGGATATCGAGAATCAGCTGCATTTTTATTGCGTTCTGCAGATGAACTGGAAAATCTTATTTTACAACAGAACTGAGTCAAATGACGAGCCTATTCACTGAGGTCTAAATTTGCAGTTTCCACTAATGACATTTTGATTTCCCAGCAGAGATGCTTCTGGTCTTACTGCACAGTCTTAAGAGAAATACTTCCATTATGCCACATTGTCCTTGATCCATGAAGTGATGTGTTAAGGTGCTTCAAAGGAACTCTGACCTCTGAAGTACTTGAGATACTGTAATGTGTCCAGCCTACTGCTTTTTGTTTTAGTTTGTCAGCATAAATATCTGGGGCAAAAAACAAAAAAACAAAAAACAAACAAAAAAAGGCTGTATATTCCTAATTCAAGGATAAAACAGAAGAAGCTTGTGGTATGAAAAAAATAGTTCAAGATCCAACTGAAATATTAACGGACTTATTATTACTGACTTATTGGATGGAAAGCTGCATTATCTGGCAAAAGAAAAAAAGCCAATTTTCTTGTTGCTACAGGATATAACAACAATGAGAAGGATCTTGTATTAAAAAATGTGTAATTTTTATAAAAAGAAAACTTGTTTTTCATTCAAAATTGTCATTTTTACTTTGGTAACTTTTTCATAGGTCCTAAAAGAAAACTGTTTTGAGAAACTACTGTAAGTACCTTTTCCATATCCCTTTGCCTTTTCCTCTTTCCAAATTCTTTCTACAAAAATAACAATGCTAGAAAACACAACCTGGCTAAGTTCTTTAAACCGTCACATCAGGAGCTACTTCCAAGAGAAGCCTGCGTTTCTGCACTCAGGCTCATCATGCCACTCAACATTGCAGTTTTGCAATAGAGGTTTTCATCACAGAATTTTTTAATATTAAAAAAGACATATCATTGAAAAAAAAAATCACACCTTGGTTCCTTACAGCTGCTCACTCCGGATTGACGCTGCTGTGTTACAGGCATGCCTCCAGCAGCAATTGGATGTAGGTGACTGAATGTTAAGCGGTTGCAAGTGACAATCTGAAAATTTGCACTCGTGTGTAGTTTTTCTTTCTCTATTTCAGAAATAGTTTCCAAAAAAGACCATTACCTCTCCTGATAGAATTTGTATAATTTACAGTTCTAGGTAAAAATGTAAAGAACTCTCAGTGGATGCAGCTGCAACTTTCAATGAACTGTCCCCACCTCTCCCCTTACTCTTTGCCCTTCTTTCTTATTTTATAGTGTTGGATACACAGGAATGGTGTTTTCTTTGTGCACTGAGGCAAGCCTATTTTTTAAATACTTAGGGAGAAGTACATCAGTTTATGCTTCTTGTACAATTATTTTTCTGTTGTTCAGCTTTGGTTGGATTACAAATTCTTTGTGCATTCCTGAATTTGCCTTATTTCATGTAAAACTTACGTCATTCAGTTTTTGATAATGAGTTTAAGGCATCAGTGATCTTTCTTATCTACTTGTTACATATAGTTTTTCAAGTAATGACTGTGATTGTGACCAAGTAATGTGCACTTTTTCTTGTAACTGTGGACATTGCTATGCTTTTTCTTCTAGCGTTTCTAGAATTACTGTTCCTTACAGTTACGTAAACAAAAAACAAAACAAAAAAAGAACTTTTGTGATACTGTTGGTGAATATAATGTGAAAATCTTATTGAAATATGAGTATTTTGGAAATACATAGATGCACAAACATCTTTTAAGGTGTGGATTTAGAGTTTGCTTATTTAAATGAAAATTCAAAAAAAAATTCGAGGGCTGGTATAATTTTCTCTGTTTTGTTTGGTTTAATAAACAGATTTCTGTGTTAAAACAATGATTGTGAAAACTTACAAACTTTCTGAATGATACTATACTTTCAGCAGTTTACTTTGAAAATATGCAATGCTGTTTTGTATGCAACATTGAGCACAAAAAGGACAGTTTAACCTTTAATCAGCAGGTTATCCCAAGATCCCCTAGAGTCTCAACATTGTCTAGTAAAGAATTTATCTCAAGATAAGGTAAGGGAAATTAGCAAGCCAAGAATAATTCATTTGCTTATTTAAATTTAATTATTTTCTTCATTTACCAGAGTACTCTGGCTCTTTCAGTCACTCCTGATTTAACATCTTAGGAGAAGCATTTCCCTGTTTTAAGTTCCTGTTTTGTATTTTGGGTTTTGTTGCAGTCATCTAGCCATCTTTGAGAAGTAGCAACTATGTCTGAGTCTTCAAAGTAACAGGTTTGAGTTTGGCACATCCATAAAAAAATCCTTAAGAGTGATAATGAAGCAAACAGAGTAGAGAAGGTAAGTTCCAGCAAGGTGATCTTGCTTTCATTATGTCCCCACCTTCTAATGTAACTCCCAGCCCTACCTACCAAGAACTAAATTCCCCCTCAAAGTTTCTGCTTTTTGAACATTTATCCCAAAGAATGAGGGTACTGGGATTCCGATCATTTCCCTAGGAGTGCTCAGAGGCCAAAGCCTTTTCCTTTAGAACTTGTACCTAAAAAATACCAGGTTCCTCTTTGACACTGTGTCACATGAAAATAAATCATGTCCCCTTTATAAGGCATTTTGGAGAAACTAGGTGCAGGTTTGTATCCTCATTGTACTAAGGCGATTGGAAATGATCACAAACACAGAGATCAAACAGAAGTTTCTGCCAGTTACCTTCATATACAACAGCAGTGTGTTTTGTGTGTTACTTTATCATACCTAATAAGAAAAAAATGCCTTGAAATGACTACAGAGACTGCACACACAAGCCATTACTGAATTTTCTTAAATTGTATGGTTTAAGGAAAAATACTCAGTAAACGGGCATTCAGATATAATGACAACCACCCCTTACTGATTACTTATACAGGGAGAAGCATTTTGTTTCCTTTCCTTTTCACAATAACCGTAGGCACTGAGGGTAGCCACAGTCCGTCTTACAAAGGAAGCTCAAGAAATTGATGTAGCCTGCCAGGAGCACAGACTGAAGGCTGCAGCCCTCATTTGAACCCAGGTATACCTGATGCCCACTCTCCCCTCTTCGTAGCTGGAGTCTGATGCCTCCCAGGTACTAAATAATTGTCTTCTACCCTGCGACTCAGAACCAGATCGTTAAAGTTTAGCATGGTACATAAGTAATAGTTTTTGAAAATGTTCTTGGTATCAAATAAAGCTTTTGACTTGAACATAGAGAGTTTTATCCTGCTTATAGAGGTTTAGTTTCCTTTAAATTACATTCTCTGCAAATATCAAGGGCAGCAATAAAACCCACCACTAATGAAAATCAAATACATGGAGCATGAGGGGGAGGCAGGGACTTTTTAACAATGATGGGTGCCAGCAGTGAATCTGGTAAGGAAAGGTGAAAGGCAGTATCCAGCTGATCCCATAAAGATTAGGTTCCTTCACCTCAGCTTTTAGTCTTCAAGCACCTATAGTCTTTTAATCTTCTACACCTATAGAGTTAGCCTTCCTGCAATCGTAATTAATCTTTACACCATTAATACAAATACTCAGACACTAATCTTAAATGCCCAAAATATTTTCTAATTTCTTATGGCTCAAATTTCAAACTTCAGTTCATAACTAAAAATAAAAAATACAACAGGAAGACATTAACACATTTTCCATGTATTTAAGATGTAGATATTTGGCAAAGTAAGGATTGAGTACAAGCTACCATACAGGAGCTTACTATACTACCTGGAGCTCATCTCCTCTCCAAGATTTTGAAGGAAAACAAAATACTATGAGCAACCTATCTCCATTGTTAATTAAGGTCAATCATGTTCCACATTTAATTTCATTTTCTGATTGAAAAAGAAACTTGGGAAATATGGGAAGAAGAAAGAAAAATAGTAATTCCAGCATCCATAGAGAACCATGAATATCATTTTACAGCCTATCTTTCAAATTTTACCTAAATAGGTATATAAAGATTTGGTTTCACTTTCCTAGAGTATTTCCTCAGCTGTTTTTCTAACCTAACAATTTACCATAAGTATGTGTTCTTTTTAAGTATGATTCTTAATGACTGTGTAGTATCACATTGTCTGAATGTACCTGTATTAGTGTTCTGTTGCTGCGGTAACAAATTACCACAGACAACAAATTTATTACTGTCTGATAGGTCAGAAGTCTCACTAGACTAATATCTAGGATTTGGTAAAAGCATTCCTTTCTGGAGGCTCTTGGGGAGAATGTTGCCTTGCCTGCTCTGCTTCTCAGAATATTCCTCAACCAGTGTCCCTTCCTTTCATCTTTAAATATGACTTCTTCTTTAGCCACCCTTCCACATTTAGGACCCTTGTGAGTACCTTGGGACCACATGGATCAAATAAAGTCATTTTTTATATTAAAGACAGCTAATTAGAAACCCTAATATCCTCTCCAAACTTAATTCCTCAACTTGAAATGTATCAAAACACTGACAAGTTCTGATAATGAAAAAGTAAACATCTTTGAGGGACATTATTCAGCCTTAATTTCTTTTTAAAAATACCACTCTGTGCCCAGATACTATAGGTGCATTTTCCAATCTCCTGTACTAAAAATCCTAAGTCAGCAGCACAAACCTTTTTCAAATAATTGTCAGCTGGCAATACTACATGTTCTTTTTTCCTGTATAAAGGATACAGTCTTAGAAATTTTAATGGAATTTTTTCCCTCCCATGTCTCACATTCAAATTCAACGTTATGAACAAATGAATATGGTAAAAGTACAACTAAATCTTCCACGGGAAATGAAACAAAGATACCTCTGAACGCTTTCCTCCATTTCCATTTCTTTGAAGGTGGTTCTGCCCAAGAAATTCCCTGACATATCTTTGAGAAGACTCCAACTCATTAGGCCAGAAGGGGTACATGAGAATCCAAAGCTGGTTAAATTATTTAAGTAAACCAACTGCATTTATAAAACTTCTAGTGCCAATTACTAGTGGTGTTTTATTTACTTGAACAAATGATATATTTGACATTAAATGATTTTAGGTGACCCTTCTTTTTAACAAATAACAAATTGAGCAATAACAAATATACTGAATTTAAGATAATCAGTTGAGTTTAAAAATTAAATTTGCTAGGACAACTGTACTTTTATCTACATGTCGAAATTTTTATTTTCCCTTATTTACCATTTTTCCCTTTAAAGGCTATCCACTAAATGAAAGAAGATTGAGATCATTCAAGACCATTTTTAATGCTGTGCGAGGGAAAAAATATAATAAAAGCATAGAGCACAGAGAGCAAATGCTATTACTACCAGTGTGAGATTGGCACCAGTTTTTTCTTCCCCTCTAAAGTTCTGATTTCTCATATTCTTTATTTATCAGAGAATGAGATCAGTCTGCCTATGATAAAGGTGTCATCTACTTAGTGAAGGTGTTCTATTATGGTGGCAGATTATTCTAAGTTCCTTTGTTGTGAACTACTCTCCTTGGAGTAGTAAGCCTCTTAGCTTGTTTTCATTTCATTCATCTTAACGACTATGTATTCTTTGACCTACTATGTGCTAGGCATTGTGCTGTCATACAGAAAACAAAAAACAAAAACAAAAACAAAAAACAAAAAACTATTCCTGCTTCAGGGGGTCCCATCTGCTGGAGGAGAGGGACAGAAGTACAGATAATTACAAATCAAAAGGATAAAGATTAACGGCATAACATGTAATGATAGGAACATGCCAGATAGGTCAGAAAAGAGCACTGATCCTGTCTTGGCAGTAGAGCATGGGCTGGGGCTAGCTGGTCATCAAGACTGGAGCTGTGAACAATATCTGGCGAAATTGTCAGGTGTGTTTGGGCAAGAAAGAAGAAGACAAACATGTCAGAGAAGGGCATTTCAACTATAGGGGACGACACAAGAAGAGGATAGAGGAGACATGGAGTGGCATGGTGTGCACAGTAACTCAAACAGCTTAGTATTGCTGGACGGTAAGGTTTAAGAATCGAGAGAGATTCCTGGGGAGGAATAAAGGAGCCCTATCATGAAGAGCCTAGCCTTCCATGCCAAGAAGCTGAGCTATGTCCTGCAGAGGATCAAGAGGCACTGGCCCATCAGTGGTGTGGTAAGTGGTGTGCTGGCTTGGCTTTTGACTGTTTGAATGAAATTCTGGGGAAGGAGATGGAATAATACTGGGACACAGGACCTCCCTCCCAGGAGAATTAAGTAAAACTACTAATAAAAAAAAGGGGGGGGGGAGTATGACATGAGCAGCATGCTAACAAGGAAGGAATGGTTTATATTATAACCACTAAGAACTGGAAACCAGGATAATTCCATAAATGTCACAAATTAATGTGGCTTCTTTCTCAGGAGACAGATACAAGAAAAGACAGGTAAGTAGAAAGGAATTTTGAAAAAAAAAAAAAAAAAACTCCACTATGGGGGATCCCTGGGTGGCGCAGCAGTTTGGCGCCTGCCTTTGGCCCAGGGCGCGATCCTGGAGACCCGGGATCGAATCCCATGTCGGGCTCCCGGTGTATGGAGCCTGCTTCTCCCTCTGCCTGTGTCTCTGCCTCTCTCTCTCTCTCTGTGACTATCATAAATAAATAAAAATAAAAATTAAAAAAAAAAACTCCACTATGAATACCCTAATTTGGAAAAAGGGAGACTGAGGGGTGGGTGGACCCCGCCCCCGGCAATGTACACAACCCTTTAAGAATGCAAGTCCCTCCCTGTCCTCACAAGCCTCCCAAAGTAGAAGCAGTGCTAGAAACTGACATCTTGTGCATCTTCTGATGGAAAAGGCAGGCTGAGGAGTAATGGCAGAGAAATAGTAATACCCTGGGCAAATTTTCTTTAAGAATAAGATTTCAGCCAACACCCCATCTTCCTGTCCTATCTTCTTTCTCCTTTCCTTTACCTCCTCCCCACCCCTACCTAACAACATGGTGGCCAAAACTCATGAGCTCCATTTTTCTTGCTTGATTTTCTCTGAGAGGAAAACAAGCAAAGCTGTCAGGGGGAAAGGGTAAGACATTAGGAGAAATGAATGATTGGGTCTCATTGCCTCTGTGAAAAGAAAAATTTCAAAGGACCCACCCTGAAATCAGGGAATTTAGAAATCGTTAGACTAATTCCTTATCTCCAAGTGTTGATAGCATAAAGTCCTACCCAAGTGGAGTTTAAAACAAGGACATTGGAGAAGAAAATGATTGCAGACTGGTGTTGTCATTTCAATGGCCAGAAACACCTCCTAGGACAGATAGAAGTTAAACAATGAGCATGTCCCATAAAAATTAGGTGGAAAGAAACAGTATGATACCTAGATATCCAGCCAATAGCAACGAATGGAAGGCAGGCAGACAGGAAAGATGAGTTCATAGAAGTTCAAAAAAAATACATTTGAAATAAAGTATCTCCCAATATATTTTTTTTTTCTGCAATAAATGCTTTGCTTGCAACTATAAGACCAGGGGAAGCCATTTTTTACCTCACTTGACAACCTGACATTGTAAGAATGGCATCTGTGACAAACTTTTCATTTTAAGGAATCTTTCTTCAATAGCTCCTAACTTCAGAAATGTCTATTACTGTGCACATTGTCTATCCATTAAGAAACAGGAGGGATATCTTCTACACCACAGCAGACCAAGGAGAACATGTGGTACCTCTGGGAACTGGATAGAAGATCATCAGAGTTGCTCTAGGGAGCTTGGCATCAGAGAAGGACTTATTTAGCACTGCTATTGCAGACTCCTAACATGGTGTACATGGTAGGATTTTGTTTTTTTCCAGTAAAATGAAAATTACTCATGAGTTGTGTTTCCTTTGCAAAGTATGACAATGTGCTATTTCACATATCACTTGTGTTCTACACTTCCCATACAGAGAGTGGAGTAGTGCCGGACTTGAGACCTGCAGGAATGGGACAACATGCCTGTTCCACTCACAAATCAATTTTTCTCATTCTCTTCTTTATTATGCAGTTCAGCTGCAGATATTGCCAGTGCCAAAGACCAAATTAAATAAGATGAACCTTCAAATAAATAGGAACTCATCCTCCTGACTGGTGCCTTCGATGGCATGTTTGGATAGGAGTGACTGCAGAAGGCTCAGCCACAGTGACCCCATGTCTAGACTGGGTGAGGCTAAAGCCTGCAGCATAAGGAGGAGCAGCTGGAAATGGAAAAGACCTCGGCGAATTGTGGATCTGCCCACATATATACCAGGCGCCTTTCTCAGTGGCCAGTGCTTCAGGCCAGCAGCATATTCTCCTCATTAATCTAAACACTGCTGCTGGTGTTGTGACATAAAAGGCCAGCTCAGCTGACATTTGAAATGAGTCCCAAATATACAGACAGTTATGGATGATCAGAAAGGAGAGCCCAGCTCGGCTTGGCAAACTACCACCACCAGTCTTTATCTCCCTCTGCGCCACCTCATCAAAGTCCCCTTCAGTACCTCACTGAATATTAAGCAGAATATAATAACTCTGAAAATATTCTTAATATATTACCCAAGTACTAGCTCATAATGTTTATGTTTAAAAATATAACTTTAATGGATAATTTTGAGAGCTTTTAGAAAGTACCTTCATATACATCGATTTATTTGATCTCTATTACAGGGAAGACAGAAGATTTTATAATCACTTTCTGAAACTGAAGCACGGAGTTCTAAGACTGCTAATTATTATAGCCAAGAAAGAAGCCAGGCCTTCTAATGCTGAATCCTGTGCTTTCCCTGGCCTCCACCCCATTACCTCACATTGCATTTCAAAGAGTTGTTTCTCTCACGTGTTACAAACATACATTATCTAGGTTTTGAAATCTGCTCATTTACGATATCCATCCTTTGACACGTTCATAACCTCGGAGACATTCAAACCAGAATACCTTTTGATTTGCTCTCCTTCTTTGCCTGTAGGTTTGTCTTTTTCTTAATGAAAATTCATTAGAAGAGTCACTCAAGCAGAATATATGAACTACAGAACCCCATGCTCTTCTGGCATCAGAGATGGGATATTTTGATGGAAAAGAAATAAATGTTTATGAAGAGTCTGCAAGTCAGTGTGAGGATTTTAGCACCAGGCCCTGTGCTGACAGCCACTGGGCTGGATCTGTTTGTCCATGTGTAAAATGAGAATAAGCTCTTTCACAATATAAACATGGATTTAAATAAGATAGAACAGGTTTTAAGGCACTCACTAAATAAAATTTAGAATCTCAGAGTGCTACTCCTTGCGTTTCCATTTGAAGCCCTTGGCAGTGTTAATTGTAAGAAGTGAGAACTCCTGCCAGACCAAGAGAACCAAATGAAAACTAAAAATATAAGAGCTTGTCCCCAATTTGACAGGAAACATGCTTCTCAGCACTTTTTACGCTCCTGGGCAGCAGAGTAATAGGAGCATTCTAGAGGTAGCTTACACCAGGTCTCTGATGGGTCTCTATGTACTCTAAAAGCAGCTGAAATCAGAAAAATAAGGCACAATTGAGCCAGACCTAACTTTTAGACAGTTATTTAGCAACTGGACATTTGGGGAAAAAATCATACATAGTTGCAATTCATATTTAAATCCTGTGTGGATTTGCTTTTTCAATTCTTTAAGGCTATAATCCAGACAGGCCTCAAACCCACATCTTTAATAAGAGGCACCAAATTGGTTATGATGCTACCTTGGGGCACCTGGATGGTTCAGTCGGTTGAGCATCCGTGATCTTAACTCAGGCCATGATCTTGGGGTTGTGAGTTCAAGCCCTGTGTGGGGCTCTGTGCTCAGCAGAGAGTCTCCTTGAGATTCTTTGCCTCTGCCCCCACTTGTGAGTGTTCCCACTCTCTGGCTCTCTTAGATGAATGAATGAATGAATGAATGAATGAATGAGTGCTCCATTTGGTGATTGAATTCAGTTATATTCCAATTACTGTACTTTAATCAATCCAGTGATATATACATATATTCCAGGGCAAGGGTCATAAAATTATGGCCAGCTGGCCAAATCCAGCCTGCTCAGATTTTGTAAATTAAGTCTCACTGGAACACAGCCATGTTTGCTCACTTACATGTTGTCTATGGCTGTTTTCACACTATAGTAGTCCCACAAAGCCAACAATATTTACTGACTATTTACAGAAATGCTTGTCAACTGCTGGTCTAGAAAATTATATTATGGATCATAACTATCTCCTATATGCCAAGTGTTCAACTAGACCCCTTTGATAGGCTATTTTTAATGCTCCCAATAACCTTACTAGTTGTATTATGATCATGATTTTACAAGTGAGGGAAGAATCTTAGGCCAAACCATGTGTCTAAAGCAGGCTACTATAAGTATTGCAACCAGAATTCAAACACAGTTTTGGGGTAGGATTTTTTTTTCTGACCCAAGTCTTTTATTAACTGTTTTTAGGAACATAATCTCCAGGTTTTATTTTTAGTGGGAAAAGTAGTTCTCAGTGGCAAACCATGGACCTAAATATAAGCTATTAGAAAGCAGCCCATTTACAATTTGAGGGCTGCCTCTTTAGTCAAGAGAGGTCTTCCTGACTGCCCAACCACTCTCCAACCTGTTTAATTTTCTAACAATTATGACTGTCCACAAACTATTTAGTCAGCAATATCTGTGTGGATCTTCTGTGTCCTTTCGGGAGAATACAGGCTGCTTATAGGTAGAGCTTTTGTACCACTCACTTCTGCACCCCACAGTCTGGAAGAGGGCCAGGCACTGCTGCAAAGCACTTCATATGTGACTCCCCCTTAGTTAACAATAAACATCTATATTGTCTTTTTGTCCTAAAATGCAACATATGAGTACAACCTGGAGTGTATAGTAAATTTCCACTTGCTTATTTATCAACAATGGAAAATACTTCCTTGAAATCTGTGCAAGCGTATATGTATTCTGGAAGAGAACTGGGCTACGTGTTAATTTGCTACAATACAGTATTTTGCAAGTTACCACAATCTCACTTTGGGGGATTTAATTAATCAGAACATATATATCAGCAAAAAAAACAACAGCTTTTTAATTAAACAGTAACTCCAAAAGAAGGTGATACTGCTTCTCATTTAACCCCTGAGAAGCTTGAGTTTACGGATTACCACATCCTGCCCCCTACGGGAAGAGAGACTAACAAACAGTAACTAGCCAAAAGCACTTTAAGCTTTCCTATCTGGAAACAAAATTTTCCCTTTTGCTTAAATAAACTACATGTTCAATTGCTTTTTCCTCCTTTATTCCTTTCTACTTCCAAAATAAACTGAAGCAAAAGGAATATAAGATGGCCACCAAAGAAATAGAGAATATATACATAAATTATGTATATATGAGACATGTTTTGAAAACAAAATCTTTTATTTCTGTAGAATTATTTAAAGTGTGAGAAGTTTGATAATTATCTCTGTACAAACTCACCATATGGCATTATTTTGAGGAATGTAATTGTAAGGGCAAAGTTAAGCTTCTAAAAATCAAATGGTTTCTGAATATTAAAGGCAGCACATATGCATATTTATTAGTATTCACTCATTAATTTCAGTTTCTCTAACTCTTAACTCTTACTCTTAATGGAGTAAATTTTATGTATAATATATAAATGTGATCCCTGATTCAAAAAAATACATATCCTGTAAGATACTTTCTTTTATATACAAGAGCATTTAATTACACCTGACTTATGATTTTTTCTGGCCAAATTGGTCCTTTCCAGTTCCATAGCCCACCCTACCGAACCCCATGTCCATGTGGAGATAAAGCAAGCCACCCCTAAACATTACCCAGGCTCATCCAAATAATATCATCCTACAAATCAGCATTCTGACTTTGCAGATATAGGACTTAACTCAATAATCTACAATATGTATTTTTAAGCATTGTCTAACCTCTGCGAAGTTATGACATCATAAAGCAAAGTCTCTAATTTAGGTTATTGGTATTCCTATAATTTTAAGGTAGTGACACAAAAGTTGCCATGTGGAGAATACATTGTTCCTTTTGCAAAACTGAGACCAAGTTTTTGATTTTTATTTTCTATTACATTACCCAATCCAAGGCTAAACTAAATACTAAATAAGTTTTTCTTGCCTTGAGTTTCAGAAAAATGTATCTTTTGTTGTTCCCTTACTGGAGAGTAAGAAGAATCATTGTGCTTAAAAGCATAAACTCTGAAGTCAGATTACCTTATTTCAGATTCCAACTCTCATGGACTAGCTATGTTATCTTGGGGGAAGTTATTTGCCTTTTTTTGACTCAGTTCATTCATCTGTAAAATATGAGTGTCATTAATACTTCAGAGTAGTTATGGAAATAAATTCAAGCACAAAAAGGAAAAGGCCTGTAGACTTGAGCCTGACACATAATAAGCATTCAAGAGATGTCAACAGCAACTCACATCTGTTTCTGCATGTGACCCTGTGGACAGGAGCCTGAGAGCTAAATGCTCCACACTTCTGTTGTAACTAACTCATCCCAGACACCTGCTTTGTCTGTCCCCTCCTCCTTTGATTTATTTAGAATTATTCTTATTACTTTCATTAGCATAAACTTAAATATTTTAAGGAAATCAACAAGATTCAAATTACAAAAAAAGTAGACTAAACTCAACTTGGCCTCTTTGGCCAATTATTTCAGACCAGATTACTTAATTTTCTGCTTTGTAAAATACTCTTAAAATTAGGTCGTGAATTTCAGAAAGCACCTCTTAGAATATTATCATCTTTCATGGGCAGGAAAATCCAGAATTTAAAACAATCTTGCCTTCATATGAGGCTACTTTGATGGCACACACGGCTGTTAATGGTTTAATAAAACCTTATATAGAAATAATTCTTAAAACGTCAGGTGTGCTGATGGGTTTTCATGCTCATTGACACTCACATGGATAAGGAATAGAACAGAGAACAGTTATAGTACATTGACCCTTAGCATGGGATAAATTGAAAGCAAGCTTCCAGCAGAGTCCAATTCCAGTAAAGAGTATAAGAGGGAACCCTGTATGGAGTTCAAGTTCATCAGAACAGATTGATCTGGCTTGCATGAAGCTCTTAGAACCCTCCTGGGGGATGTATGGATAACACTTTTCCAGATGGATAGCTGTCCTCTGAACTTAAGCTCTCAAACACAACTGAAGAACAAAGGCTGTATTTACCTCCTGGAGAGTGCTCCTCCAGATAAATGAGGACTAGTCCTCAAGGACTTTATTGTGGTTACCAACCTGTTGAGGATGGAATGTTTGGGCTGCATAACAAGAAGCATGAGTTTTATTTTTCTGTGGTCATCCTTAAGGAAGTATCTCAACAGCTTCAAAAAGAAAGTATCTGAAAATGAGAAAGTTGAAAGAGTTGAAGCACAAGAGGTATCATCACAAGCTGATGGAGCAATGCTGTCCCATGTGGAATACTGGGAGTGGTGATGGCAACGGGGTTACTAGTAAAAGAAGAATACAGCCAGAAGTATGTATTGTCATTGTTGACTATCAGCCAACTGAGCATAGCTAAAGACAGCCTTTGAGAATGACCACAGGTAACAGTTAAGGAATTTTGTGAGGGGAGTATGAAAAGAAAACATTGAGATTCCAGTGGTTTCACTTGGGGGAGTTCAGAGACAAATACTCATATCCTTCCTACCCTGGTTATTATTCTCTCAGGCAGTGAAAACTGGAGAGTGTTATTTACAGTATAAATAAGATAAAGGCACTGTCTTCCTGTGCTGATTGTTAAAAGACACAGACTTCCAACTTGAAGTCAGCTTGAAGACACAACTTGCAACTTGAAGTCAGGCATTTGTGCTCCACACTGCACTGAAACAGTCTCAGTATCTGTCTCACTACCCAGAAGGAATCCTGTGGCACTCAACGTGTTACTCATAAAGTACATTTAGTGATCTCATCTGGCAGATGGGGATAGGAGACAGTTACAGCACACAATTATTAGAAAAATACTTAAAATCCTCACCAGATGGGTCTGTTTTCTAAAACTCACTCTTTATAGTACCAACAATGTATTGCTTCTCTGTTCAGCCTCATTAACTTTTGTCTTTTCCCTCCTGGATTCCCTTTACTCCTCCACCAACCCAACTCAAGTATCTTTACCACTTATTAGATGAAGCAATGCAATACCCTCAATTCTGATTATTTCTGCACTATCTTCATAGGTTGACTCAGGATTGACTCATTTATTCCTTGCAAAGACCCAGTGGGTTAGGTTTGACTATCATCATTTGCATCTTTTCACTTCAGGAAACCAATGCATAGAGATAACTTGACAAAAATTACATAGATGTCAGATGTGGTCAGCTGAAACTAGTCTGTGCTTTTAGCCATGGACACTGCTTCTCTCACTATATATATCCCATGCTACTCAGTTAACAAAGGCTAGCTGGTCAATAGGATACACCTGCCCCTTCGAAGCAATTAAAAACATATAAGTTAATTTTTATGCTAAATTTTTTAAAGATTTATTCATGAGAGACACATAGAGAGAGACAGAGAGACATAGGCAGAAGAAGCAGGATTCCTGAAGGGAACCTGATGTGGAACTCTATCCCAGGACCCTGGGACCTCGACCAGAGCCAAAGGTAGACACTCAACCACTGAACCTACCCGGCATCCCGATGCTACAAATTTTTAAATAAAATAGTACATAGAGCAACTAAAACTGCCAGAGGGAGGGACTCTTCAGTAAAATCTACTACAGGAAGTAAGCTGAGCCTTAAGAAATGCATAGAAGTTCAACAAGCAAAATATGGCATTGCAGATAAAAGGTCATGTGGAAATGTGTGGTTTATGTTGGAATTGGTCAGACTTGATTAGAGGATACATTATTTGAGGAATATGCAAGAGATACAATTAGGAATAGTAAAAGATTTGAGGCAAGATAATAAATTGGCTTCGAATGACAACATTAAATATGTAACTAATTTTAGGTTGTAGGAATTCAGAGATCTTTAGCATGGAAGTGATCTAATCAAATTCATATTCTGAAAATTCTCTGAGTGCTCAATGGAGAACAGATTGGAGGAGGTCAAGAAGTGTATGCACACGGGGGTTAGGATTATACACAAAGATACCATGCTTGTTAAAACAGCCTTAACTTCATTCTCAGATCCAAATGCCCAAAGACATCTGAATTTCTTCTTTCTTTTTTCTTTTTTTTTGGTAAAGGCAAGGGACTGTAACAACCACTTTCCTTAGTTTTTTTTTTCCCCCAATTGACTTTTTCCTCTTGTGTTCTGAAAGAGTGAGCTCATCAGAAAGCATTCAGAACCAATATTATCTTGCTTCAAATCTGTTTTCCTCTGCTTCAAATTTCTAGACCTACTTTCATTCATTCATTGATTCAACAAATGCTTGCTGAGTACCTACTACCCAGGATACATAAACATCTATTCCTTTCAAATTTTCTGCTGCTTTAAGGTGGATTATTGCCTTTGTGAGAGGGCTGACCTGCTGAGACCTTGAGATGAGTTTGTAACACCAGGTAGGGGTGAAATGGCCCAATGAAAGGAACCCTCATGCAAAAAGGCCAGATCCCCAGCTAGAACATGCTTGGAAGGATTTCTCACTTCTCTCTGCCAATGTCTTTGATCTTCAGTGGATACAGAAACATTTAAGAGAACTCCAGGGAGTTAGGAATAATATGACCTTTGCCACGGAGAAGCTACTGGAAGCTTGGCAAAAAGGTCACTTGTGGGCAATTATAAACTTAAATGAAAGTAATCTGTAGCCTATTAACAATATAATCTTTCTGTGATGAAAATTTCCACATGTTATTTTCAGATTAAAAAAGAATCCTGTTGTAAAGTTCCAGCAGTCTCTAACTAGACTATACAAATAGTCTTGTTTCCATACCTAGGCCCAATCATTGAAGAGAAAGAAATCAAAAGGAATCATTAAGACAAGTAGGATGAGGAGTGAGTCTTGTGGAATAAAAATCAAGGACAAGAAGTTTCCCATCTTAACTCTGCTGTATAAAGAGCTTAAAGGTTTGTTTCCCATACCAATAACTAGAAAGTGCTTGTGTTTTTTTGTTTTTGTCTTTTTTGACCCAGAGAACTGAGGACTCAGGCCAGCTACCACCCAGTAATGTGGAAAGACAGGTACAAATAGAGGGCCTTTGGGATGCCTGAGTGGCTCAGTGGTTGAGCATCTGCCTTCGGCTCAGGGCGTGATCCTGAAGTCCCAGGATTGAGTCCCACGTCGGTCTCCCTGCGTGGACCCTGCTTCTCCCTCTGCCTATGTCTTTGCCTGTGTGTGTGTGTGTGTGTGTGTGTGTGTGTGTGTGTGTGATGAATAAATAAATGAAATCTTAAAAAAATAGAGGGTCTTAGCCAAGATATGCTTATCTGGAATAGCAGCCACTAGCATAAACTTGTAGGAATACTTAAGTGGTAACTGACAAGTTTCTGGAGGCTAAATGGAGACTAGCATGACAGTGAGAAGCTCCTAGGGGTTGCATTCTCATGAGAGGGCAAACAATCAGGGACTTTATCTGCAGGAGCCTCATTTTGCTATACTGTGAAGATCTATATGAGATCCCCTTGTGGCTTAAGAGGGAGAAGAGTATTGCTAAATAAGGAGCGTTTGTCATAGCAGCAGCCTTCTTTTGGTGGGGATAAGGCTTTATCAGAGCCAGGACATTTCTCTCATTCTGCTCCTACCCCCATTCCTTCTGGTCTCAACCCGGGGTAGGAGTGCTAACACTTCTGTTTAAATCCTGTGAAGATCCAGCCAGGAAACAAAGGCCCACTTAAAGATTGAGATTTAACCACAATATCATAGAAAGCTCCCATTCCTACATACCCTACCACTCTACCTACAGAGGTTCAGCATAATAACAGTGAGTTATAGCTAAACAAAACAGCAGAATACATACTCTCTAAGAAGGAGAACTTAAGAAATCCAAAATCAAAAGGAAATGGAAACAAAGGTGCTAGAGAAATTTGAAGTCCATGACGCTCTGCTATAGACAAACACAACCTAACACCTACACACATGAACACAAATCTTCATATGAAAAGGCTATTTATTTCAGTTTCCATTACCCAATAAAATATATCTGGCTTTCAATGACAACTAATCACAAGGCATGCAAAACAGCAAAAAAAAAAAATCACAATTTAAAGAAACAAAGCAAACATGAGAACCAGACTCTGGTATGACATGAATATTAAAAGTATAAGATGCAGAATTTAAAATAACTATGATCAATATGTTAAGTGTTCCAGTGGATGCAGAGGAAGACAGCATGAAATGAAATGAAAGAATAGATAGGTAATGTAAACAGAGATGGAAACTCTAAAAATAACAATGGTGTAAATCAAAAACAAGAAATGGAACAACAGCTTTCACTGCACTCATCAGTAGAGTGGACACAGATGAGGAAAAAACTAAATTTGAAGAAAGGACCATAGAACCTTCTCAAACTTAAATGCAAAAAGAAAAACATTAAAAGGGATCCCTGGGTGGCGCAGCGGTTTAGCGCCTGCCTTTGGCCCAGGGCGCGATCCTGGAGACCCGGGATCGAGTCCCACATCGGGCTCCCGGTGCATGGAGCCTGCTTCTCCCTCTGTCTATGTCTCTGCCTCTCTCTCTCTCTCTCTCTCTGTGACTATCATAAATAAATAAAAACTAAAAAAAAAAAAAATTAAAAAAAAAAAGAAAAACATTAAAATAAAAAACCTAAAATGCAGGACAATTTATATAGAGGTAACATATGCATGATTGAAATAGCAGAAGAAAAACAATGAAGTAGAAAAAAATATTTGTGTTAATCATGGCTTCAAACTGCTCAGAAAAAACGACAGAAACAAAACCACAAATACAGGTGGCTCCGGTACAAGAACCTCAATATAGGAATAGATAAATTGCAGTTTTATCAAGATGATAAACATTAAAAACAAAACAGAACAAGAAAATAAGGGATTTCCCATTCCTAGTTCAGCTTGTAAGAAGCTTGGTAGTTGCCATTTCACCCTCATAAGTAAAAAAGCTAAACAAACTGAAAAATCAATAGGTCTCCTCAGATCTTTAAAGAGAAGTGAAACCACAGGGTAAATCACTGGCCCCCAAATGGGAGAGACCAAAAATGAATACAGAGAATAAAAACTTACTTCACCAAGGCCCCATGAATAGAAACCTGGGCAGGAACCAGTGCTGAGGTAGGAAAATCTGAACTGTAATACATTGCTAGAGACTCAATGTGGACAATTCTGAGAGTTAAAACTCTAGGGAGATCCAGTCATAAAGGGGCCTCCACGCTGTTGTGAGTTTTATCTCCAGGCCTTCTATCAGGTCCTCATGATGAATTGTGGAGAAAAATCCCTTTGTGTTCCCAGCAGGAAGAGGGGGGAAATAAAACTCAACAAAATATTCTGTTCTTTTTGAGATCTGCCCATAGGAGAAACTACTTCACCCAAGCCTAGACTGATGGGATTTTATCAGAGATTAAACAACCTTGGGGAAGGTAAAACCCAGCTGCAGCCAGCCTTAAATCTTCCACATGCAGGAAGGAAAATACCAAACTCTGGCCATCCTGTCCCACAGAAAGGGGAAGAAATCTGAGATTCACATGTAAAATTCACAGTCCAGAGACACAGGCTCTTCAAGACTGAGACATGAACACTTCCCTCTCCCAACTCACACCTATTACTAAAGGCCTATATATAGCTGTTCATTTTATCTAGTCCAGCTATCAAGAAAAACTTACAAGCCATACAAAAGGCCAAAAAAAAAAACAGAATTTGGAAAGACAGAGCAGCATCAGAATCAGACGTGGCAAGGATGTTAGAGTTATCAAACTGGGAATTTCTTTTAAGAAACTATGATTTAAAAAAAAAAGAAACTATGATTAATATGCTAAAGGCTTTAAAGGATAAAAAAAAAAAAGACAGCATACAAGAGCACATGGGCAATATAAGCAGAGAAATGGAAGCCCAAAAGATAATAATAATTGCTAGAGATAACACACACACACACACACACACACACACACTATTACAGAAGTGAAGAATGCCTTTGATGGGCTTATTAGTAGACTAGACATAGCTGAGTAAAGAATCTCTGTGCTTGAGGTTAACTCAATAGAATCTTCAAAAACCTAATATCCAAGAGAACAAAAACTGAAAAACAAAACAGAATATCCAAGGATTGTGGAAAAATTACACAAGTTCTAGAAATACCAGAGAGGAAGAATGAGAGAAATGAACAGAAGAAATCTTTGAAATAAGAATTCTCAATGGAGAATTCCTCCAAATTAATGTCAGACACCCAACCACAGATCCATGAAACTCAGAGACAAAGCAGATTAGAGGCCAAAAAGTTAAACCTGGGCATATCATCTTCAAGCTAAGAAAACCAAATATTTTTTTAAACTGCTGAAAGAAATCAGGGGGAAAAACACCTTATTTGTAGAGGAGAAAATAATTATATCCAACTTCTCAGAAACAACACAAGGAAGAGAGAATGGGCTGAAATATTTAAAGTGCTTAGAGGGGGAAAAAAAGCCACCAACCTATAATTCTCCATAGTTATGCTTCAAAGGTGAAGAAGAAAGAAATAAGACTTTCTTGGACAAATTAAAGGAATTTGTGGACAGTAGACATACCTTGCAAGAATTGTTAAAATATATTCTTTGGAGAAAAGGAAAATGACATAGGTAAGAAACTCAGAGTTGCATAAGGAAAGGAAGAGCATCAGAGAAAGAATGAAAGAAATATTAAGTTTTAATTATTCCTATTTTTAATTGATCTAAAAATATTTATTCAAAATATAATAGCAATAATATATCCAATTATGCATGCTTACACATAAGTGAAATGAATGACAGCAATGATATGAAGGATGAGAGGGAGAAGTTAGGATTATTTTATTACTAGGTATTTCAATTAATATGAAATAGTATAGTGCTATATGAAAGGACACTTGAATTAGTTGTAAATCTACTACAAACTACACAGAAGACTTCCAAAAAATTTAAAAGCAGCATAACTGGTATGCTAAGAAAGGAGGAAAGTGGAATCATAAAATGCAGAAAAAGAGTGGAATACAAAAGAGTAGCAATATCATAGATATTAATCAAACTATATCAGTAATCCATGTGAATGTAAACGGTGTAAATGCACCAGTTAAAATGCAGATGGTTAGAGTGAACCGAAGAACAAAATTTTTGCTCTCTACAAGAAAACCATTCTAAAAATAGGATACTCGTAGATGAAAAGTAAAGTGATTTAAAAAAAGATATACAATGCTAACACTAATCCAAAGAAAACAAGAGTAGCTATATTAATTTCAGGCAGAGCAGATTCAGAGTAAGAAAACTAATCAGGGAAGCATTACATAATGATAAAAGGCTCAATTCTCTAAGAAGACAAAACAATCCTTAATGTGTATGCGCCTAACAACAGACCATCAAATTACATGAGGCAAAAGCCAATAGAATCACAAAGAGAAATGGATGAATCCACTATTATAGTCAAAGACTTCAACTCACTCAATCACAAATGGATAGATTCAGTAGGCAGAAAATCAGTAAGGACATACTTGAGCTCCAACAGCACCATCAATCAACAGGATTGACATAATTGACATAATTGACATGTATGGACTATTTCACCCAACAATAGCAGAATACACATTCTTCCAAATTCACATGAAACATTCACCAAGATAGGCCACATTCTGGACTAGAAGACACTTCTTGACAAATTTTTAATAACTGAATTTATACAATGTTTGCTCTCAAACCACCAAAGAATCAATAACAGGAAGATAGCTAGAAAAATCCCCAAATGGAGATTAAACAGAGTTGTAAATAATGCATAGGTAAAAAAAAAAAAAAAATCAGCAAATTAAATACTTGGAACTAAATGAAAACACAAATTTATCAGTTTGTGGGATGCAGTGAAAGCAGCCCTTAGAGTGAAATTTACAGCATTATATGTAAATATTAAAAAAGAAATTCTAAAATCAATGATCTAAGATTCCACTTTAGGAAACTAGAAAAAATAGAGAAGTAAATGAAAATGAAATAGCCAATCAAAAGAGAAAAATTAACAAAACCAAAAGATGGTTCTTTGAAAGATCAGCAAAATTGAGAAAGCTCTAGACATAATTAAGAAAGAAGATACAAATCACTAATATCACACATGACAAAATATCATTATATATCCCAAGAATAACAAAAGGATAAGAAATAGTAATACCTATTTTATGTCCCCAAATTTTGAAAACTTTGATGAATTGGATCAATTCCTTGAAAGATAAAATCTGCCAAGACTCATACAAGAAGATATAGATGATCAGAAAAGTTTTTTTTTCTTTAAAGAAATTGAATTCATAATCAATAATCCTCCATAACAGAAAGCACAGGTCTATGGGAGTTTACTGGTAAATTCTACCATACATATAAGGAAGAAATTATACCAATTCTCTACAATCTCTTTGAAAAGATGAAAGTGTAGGGAGGGGCAGTGGATGGCTCAATCCATTAAGCATCTGACTCTTGATCAGGTCTTAATATCAGAGTTGTGAGTTGAAGCCCCATGTTGGGCTCCACACTGGGCATGGAGCTTACTTTAAAAAACAAACCAACAAAAGTAGTACAGGGAATACCAGAATTATCCTAATAACCAAAACCAGACAACGATATTACAAGAAAACTACAAATCAGTATTTCTTATGGATACAAGTGCAAAAACATTCAGTTACAACAAGGAGCAAATCAAATCCAAAAAACATTAAAAAAAAAGATATACCACCCTACTAAGTGGGATGCAGCCCAGTTATGCAAGCCTGGTTCAACATCTGAAAAATCAATTAATATAAACTATCACATCAATAGGTTAAAAAAATGACATGATCATATGAGCAAATGAGGAAAAATATTTTAACAAAATTCAACACCCACTCATTAAAAACTCCCAGTAAACTAGGAATAGAGGGTGAACTTCCTGAACTTGATAAAGACTATGTACAAAAACCCTCTAGCTAACAGCATACTTAATGGTGAGAAACCTGAAGCTTTCTCAGAAGATCAGATGAAAGGCAAGGATGTCCTCTCTCACCACTTCTTTCCAACATCATATTGGAAATCTCTGCTAATATGATAAAGTGAGAAAAGGAAAGAAAATGTATATAAATTGGGATGAAGATATAAAACTGTCTTTGTTTGGAGATGACATAATCATCTATATAGAAAATCTAGAAGAATCAACCAAAATAGTCCTAGGAACTCACAATTGATTACTATTACTAATGTTCCAGAACACAAGGTTAGTATACAAAAGTCAATGATTTGCCTGTATAGTAGCAGTGAACATGTGGAATCTGAAAATAGACACAGTACCATGTATTTTGGCACCTCCAAAACTGAAATACATGGGTGTAAGTCTAACAAAATATGTTCAAGTTCTACATAAGGAAACCTAAAATTCTGAATGAAGGAAATCAAAGAAATCAATAAATGGAAAGATATATCATGTTCATGGAAGACTCAAGTTCTTCCCAGCTTAATCTATAGGAAAATCTCAATCAAATTTCCAGGAGGCTACTATGTAGATTACAACAAATTGATTCTAAAATTATTAGGAAAAGGCAAAAGACCCAGAATAGCCAACACAATATTGAAGAACAATGTTGGAAGAATAACACTATCTGACTTCAAGACTTATTTTAAGGCTACAACATTCAGGAGTGTTTAACTGACACAAGAATAAACAAATAACTAGAATAGAGTCCAGAAACAGAGTCCCCTAAACATAGTCAGTTGATGTTTGACAAAGAAGCAAAGGGAATACAATGGCAAAAGATAGTCTTTCATCAAGTTCTGGAACAAATAGACATCTACATATTTAAAAAATGAATCTGGACACAGATCTTATAATCTTCACAAACATTAATTTACAATGGATCACAGACAGGGCACCTGGCTGGCTCAGTTGGTAAAGCATACAACTCGATCTCAGCATAGTAAATTCAAGCTGCATATTGGACATGGAGTCTTAATTAATTTTAATTCTAATTAATTTAAAAATGCAATAAAAATAACATGGATCACAGACTTAAATGTAAAATGCAAAATTATAAAACTCCTCAAAGGAAACATAGGGAAATCTAGATGACCTCGGGAAAGATGATGACATTTTAGATAAAAAACTGAAGACAATATACATGAAAACAACAATTGATAAACTGGACTTCATTAAAAATTAAGAACTTTGGTTCTGTGAAAGACATTATCAAGAGACCGATATCAAGTTAAAAACTGGGAGAAAATATTTGCAAATGACATATCTGAAAGAACTCATCCAAATTATATAAGAACTCTTAAAACTCAACAATAAGAAAACAGACAACTTGCTTTTAAAAATAGGCTAAAGACCTTAAGAGACACTCCAAAGAAATATGTTGATAAAAAATAAGCACATAAAAAGATGTTCTGCATCATGCCATCAGGAAAAAGCAAATTAGAACAATAATCCAATACCACTATGTATATATTAGAATGGCTGAAATCTGAAACACTGCCACGACCAAACACTAGTGAAGATACGGAGCAAAAGCAACTCTAATTCATGGCCGGTAGGAATGCAAAATGGTATAGTCACTTGGGAAGACCGTTTGCATTTCTTATAGAACAGGTTTAAACCTACTCTTACCATGAGATGCTGCATTCACGCTCACCGATGCTTTCACTCAAAAAACGTGAAAATGTGTGTTCACTCAAAATCTTTCTTACAGATACTTAGAGCAGCTCTACTCGTAATTGCCAAAACTTGATAGAGGCCAAGATGTTCTTCAGTAGGCGAATAGATAAATGAACTGTGGTACATCCAGACAATAGAATATTATTCAATGATTAAAGGAAATGAGACTTCAAGCCATGAAGATCCACAGAGAAAACATAAATCCACATTACTAAGTGAGAGAAGTAATCTGAAAGGCTACTTACTGTATGATTACGACCATATGACATTCTGGATAAGGCAAAACTATGCAGATAGTGGAAGGATCAGTGGTTGCCAGGGATTAGATAGAAGAGAGGGATGCATGGGTGAAACCAGGATTTTTAGGGATATTTAGCAGGGAAAACTACTCTGTGTGGTATCATAATTGTAGATACAGGTCATTATAAATTTGTCCGAGCCCAGATTTATAGAATATATGACATCTGAGTAATACTGATGTGTCAATGTAGGTTCATCAGTTGTAGCACAAGCACCACCACACGCAGGATATTGATATGGGAAAAGCTATGCATGTGTACAGACAAAGATATATAGGGAATATCTCTCTTCTGCTCAATTTTGCTGTGACCCAGAAGTAAAAAGTAAACTCTTAAGAAAAAAAAAAAACGCAGGTAGCCATATACATATTCAAAATTGAGAAATCCAAAGACAAAGAAAAATTCTTGAAATAAGCAAGGTGAGTGGTGAAGCCCCTCACAGAGGAACACAAATGAGAGCTAAGGGAGACAGCCACCATGCAAACAAGATAGCAGGTGGAATCATCATGGTTTTCAAAGAAATCAAACCCAACCTGTAATTATATACCTAGCAATATATTTTTCTTCAACCATGAAGGAGAAATAAAGACTTTTTCAGAGGAAAAAAAACAAAAAACCTGTCATCAACAGCTGACCTGCCTTTAGGAAATGTTAAAATAAGTTCAAGAGAAAAATTATAGAGATCAGAAATTTTGATCTAGGTAATAGAGGAACAGTACTGCAGAAAGTATACAGGAATGTCAATTTCTTTCTTCTCTTAATCTAAATGACAACAATTTGTTTAAAATAATAATAGTAATAATATATCAGATCATCACCACATATGGATAAGTGAAATGAATAACAAGGTCATGAGGTATCAAAGGTGGAATTAAGAATACTCTTGAGGAATGCCTGGGTGGCTCAGTGGTTAAGCGTCTGCCTTTGGCTCAGGTTGTGTGATCCCAGGGTGCCGGGATTGGATCCAGTTCCACAACAGGCCCCCTGCAGGGAGCCTGCCTCTCCCTCTGCCGATGTCTCTGCCTCTCATGAGTGAATAAATAAAATCTTAAAAATCATAAATTCCTTTTATCTTTTCTTTGGTTTCTTTTTCCACTTATTTTTACTATGCTATACTCTGTGGATCTTTGCAAGGTACTTTAAAACCATTCAAAAGAACATAAATAAATGAATTTGTATCATTCTAAACGTACTCCTGAGGAATATTAGAACAAATTATAGCTCTCAGAGTGAGCCAAATGGCATTTATCCTCTTAATCACTGATGAAGTTATTTTTTAGCTGCCTCGTTGTCTTTGAGCCACACCAAGGGAGCAATAAGGTCACTATGGTTTTATCATTCTTTGATATAGTTTTCTTATGTCACATAGTCATTATAGTACTTGTCACTCTGAGAAGCATTAATTAAGTGCCAGCAAAATAAAAAAGATTATAATTGTGATGCAGTTTACACTCATCATTTCACAGAAACATATAATCCTAGAGTTGGAATCTATTTCAAAGGATCAATTGTTCTAGTCCCTGCTATCAGCTGATGATTATTTATAAAGCTCCCAGTTACATAAACCCTGCAGGTTCTCCCAAAGATTTTGAAGGATCTTTATGCTTTCTCCTTCCAATAAACTCATATTGAACATTGAATTATAATTTACACACACACAAAAAAGAAAACTGTCCTTATCTGCAGTAAACACTTTAATGTTCCTCAAAAGCATTTAATACCATAATCAGTAAACATTTTCTATTTCAGGGAAATGGCTATTAGAACTCTGAATTGAGGGAAAAAGAGAAAAAACCCTACATTTTAAAGAAAGCTATAAAAATGTGTTATCTGGTTGTTTTGCCTAGGACTTCCAGTACTATGTTGAATAAAAGTGGTGAGAGTGGACATCCTTGTCTTTGCCCTGACCTTAGGGGAAAACTTCTCAGTTTGTATCCATCACGTATGATGTTTGCTGTGGGTTTTTCATATATGGCCTTTATTATGTTGAGGTATGTTCCTCTAAACCTACTTTGTTGAGGGTTTTTAATCACGAATGAATGTTGTACTTTGTCTAATGTTTTTTTCTACATCTATTGAAATGATTGTGTATTTTTTTCCTGTCTCTTGTTAATGTGACATATCACATTGATTTTGAGAACATTAAATTACTCTTGAATCACAGGAAAAAATCTTACTTGATTATAATGTATGAATTTTTTAATGTATTGTTGGATTCAGTTTTCTGATAATCTGTTGAGAATTTTTGCATTTATATTCATGATAGATATTGGCCGGTAATTCTCTCTCTCTCTCTCTCTCTCTCTCTCTCTCTCTCTCTCTCTCTCTCTCGTGTGTGTGTGTGTGTGTGTGTGTGTGTGTGTGTGTGTGTGTGGTGTCTTTATCTGGTTTGGTACCAGCATGATACTGGTCTCATAGAATGGATTTGGAAGTTTTATCTATCTATCTATCTATCTATCTATCTATCTATCTATCTATCTATATATATATATAGGATATGGAATAGAGATGTGGAATAGAGATATGGAATATATATATGTATATGGATATACTTGGAATATATATATATTTGGAATAGAGAAGAATAGGTATTAAATCTTCTCTAAATGTTTGGTAGAATTTGCCTATGAAACTATCTGGTCTTAGACTTTTGGTTTTGGGAAGTTTTTTGATTACTGATTCAATTTCATTGCTAGTAATTGGTTTGTTCTAATTTTCTATTTCTTCCTGCTTTAGTTTTGGTAGGTTATATGTTTCTAGGAATTTATCTATTTCTTCTAAGTTGTCCAATTTTTTGGCACATAGACTTTTATAATCTGTTAAAATTGGCTGTGTTTCTGGGTATTGGTTGTTTCTCCTCTTTTGTTAGTGATTTTGAGTTCTCTCTCTTGTTCTCTCTCTCTCTCTCTTTTTGATTCATCTTGTTAGAGGTTTATCAATTTTGTTGATCTCTTCAAAGAGCTAGCTCCTGGTTTTATCAACCTATTTTTTAAATTTCTATATTTTTTATTTCTATGCTAATCTTTTAAAAAATATTTTATTTATTTATTTATTCATGAGACACACAGAAAAAGAGAGGCAGAGACCCAGGCACAGAGAGAAGCAGGCCCCCTGCAAGGACCCTGATGTGAGACTTGATTCTGGATCCCAGGATCATGCCCTGAGCTGAAGGCAGACGTTCAACTGCTGAGCCACCCAGGCAACCCTATTTCTTCTCTAATCTTTATTGTTTTCTTCCTTTTGCTGGTTTGAGGTTTTTTGTTGTTTTTTTTTTTTCTTTTTTTCTAGCTCCTTTGGGTATAAGATTAGGCTATTTGAAATTTTTCTTGCTTCCTGAAGGGAGAATGTATTGCTTTAAACTTCCCTCTTAGAACTGCTTTTGCTACATCCCAAAGGTTTGGAAGGCTGGGCTGACTCGTTCATTGTTTAGTAGCATGTTATTTGACCTCCATGAATTCGTGCTCTTTCCAGATTTTTTTCTTGTGGTTAACTTCTAGCTTCATACCATTGTGGTAAGAAAAGATGCATTGTATAACTTCAATTTTTTAACTTGTTGAGACTTTTTTTTTGTGGCCTAATATGTAATTTACTCTGGAGAATGTTCTGTGTGCTCTTGAAAATAATGTGCATTCTGCTGTTTTAGGATAGATTATTCTGTCAGGTCCATCTGGTCCAGAGTCATTCAAAGCCATGGTTTCCTTGTTGATTTTCTTTCTTCTTTTTTAAATGTTTTATTTATTTGTTTATTTATTTGTTTATTTAAGAGAGAGAGAGGGAGGGAGGGAGGGAGAGAGAGAGAGAGAGAGAATGAACAGGGGAGGGGCAGAAGTAGAGTGAGGAGCAGACTTCCTGCTGAGCTGAAAGCCCGATGCAGGATTCAATTCCAGGACCCTTGAATCATGATCTGAGCCAAAGGCAGATGCTTAACTAACTGAGCCACCCTGGTGCCCTGGCCATATTGATCTTCTGTTGGGATGATCTGTTCCTTTGATGTTATGTAGAGGGTTAAAGTTTCCTACTAGTATTGTATTACGAGCAATTATTTCCATTTATTACCTTGTTTATATATATGAGTGCTCCCATGTTTCATGCATAAATATTTATAATTTTTAAAGCATGTTGTTGGATTGTCCCACTTATTTTACAGTGTCCTTCTTTGTTTCTTGTTACAGTCTTTGTTTTAAAGGATATTTTATCTGAAATAAGTATTGCTACTGCAGTTTTCTTTTGACATCATTTGAATAATAAATGTTTCTCTTCTTGATATAGACATTTATCACTGTGAGTTTCCCTCTTAGAGCTACTTTTGCTGCATCCCATAATTTTCTGTATGTTTTACTTCCATTTTTATGTGTCTCAAGGTATTTCTAAAATTGTTTTTGATCCTTTTGATCCAGATGTATGTGAATGATCCTGTCTAGCGGGACACTCTGGAGCACAGCAGAGGGAGAATATGAAGATGGAAACATGGCTGGAGAAAGGCAGAGGCGGGAACATAAAGATAGTACCTACCAGGAGTGGAAAGGAAAAGAAAAAATGTTAGGGTTTTTAGAGGGGCAAAGGTGTGAATATGGTACCCACCAACTAGAGAGTATTCCAGCCAGCAGGACCCCAGATATAGGAGAGAGATGCCTGCTCTTCAGGCTGATGCTTCACCATTCCTAAATGAGCTTTCTTCACATTAAGTTGGGATGCTATCAGCTATTTATTCACTAGGCCTTGTGTCAAGTGAGTCCTAACTTGTGAGTTCTTTAAGAGCCATTTCTCAGATTGCAATAGCCCTGTGGGTCTCATGAATGTGAACCCTGTTGTTTTTCAAAGCTAGATGTTTTGGAGGCTTGTCTCTCAGGTGCACCTCTTAGGGATGCCTGATATGGGCTTCAAACTCTGCTCCACAGGGAGAAGTTCAGGTTTTTAATTGCCTCCTGACTATGAGTTGCCACACTGGGAGTGGAGTTTATGGAGAGCTTCTGTTTCAGCCTCTCCTATCTGCTTCAATAGGGTTTTTTTCCTCATGTGCCCAATGTATAATCATCACAGTTTTTAGGGTTTTTTCCTCTCAGAGTAAATTATCCCATACGTAGCTATAGATTCAGTGTGCCAGTGGGAGGAAGTGAGTTCAGGATCTTGCTGTGCTTCCATCTTCATTGTTTTCATTCTCAAAAAGTTCTTGTTAGAGTGGACATGTTCCATAGTTCCTGGTCTACTTCCACTTCTCATAGAACCTATTCTAGCTTGCAGCCTGATTGGCAGCAGTCTGAATTACCTTATCACATGTGACCACGCTGGGTTGGTAGAGATACATACCCGACTATCAGAAGATCCAACTTCAGCTAGAGGGTGACTTAGGCTAGAAGAAACATTTGTCCTCTTTGGCCTGGAAAAGCCTCTCTTGGTCCTTAATCAGGAACCATATGAGCTTTCACTCTCAGAAGTGTCCTGCTTTACACAAGAAACTGAATCACCCTCTGGATTTGTATGGCTTAAAAAATATGACCTAAATCATATTACCCCTTTAAAACTTATAGGAAACACAACCTCACAGAGTTTTTGCAGGTCATTTGCAGAAACTTGAGCACACAGTTATATTCAGATGGAGAAAGCCCAGTAAAGTCATCTGAGGTTAGAGTTATAGGGGAGCTGAGCTAGAGAGAGAAAAGCAGATGAGAGAGATCCTCAGGGTGAGAATTTGTCACCCTTAAAGAGAGAGGTTAGAGATAGAATTGATGGTTTTAGTTCCAAATTATCCTCCTTCCGAGGAACAGCTTATATTTCCTATTGATATATATGCAGATTTCCACCATGTTCCAAATTATAATGTTGCCTTTTAAAAAAATTTTTTATAAATAAATATATATAGTTGATTGGATTCTTCATTTGTATTAATGAGTCTTAAGTAGAAAAGAACCCACCTCAGTGTCAGTATAGTCTCCTAAAATTTATATTTGTATTTTTTTGCTTTTTAAAAATATTTTCCTTAAACTCTGTTGAATTTGCTTTTTTGCATTGTAGGAGGCAAGATCTCTACTTAACTATTCCATATTTTTAGTCAATTCTCTCAATAACATGTATTGAACAATTTCCCCATTTACTTGTGAGGATTCCTTTATAAGTTTTTACACTTATTAGTATTTCAGAGATTTATATACTTTATCTCATTAGTCAACCTGTTGACTCTTTTGCCAATACCATCATGCAATTAATGAAAATTGTGATCTGGGGGATCCCTGGGTGGCGCAGCGGTTTGGCGCCTGCCTTTGGCCCAGGGCGCGATCCTGAAGACCAGGGCTCGAATCCCACATCAGGCTCCCCGTGCATGGAGCCTGCTTCTCCCTCTGCCTATGTCTCTGCCTCTCTCTCTCTCTCTCTGATGACTATCATAAATAAATAAAAAAAATTGTGATCTGTATTTATATTTGATAGGAAAATTTCATTATTTTCAGAAATTTCTTAGTTTCTCTTGTTTATTTAGCTAAAGCAACTTTAAAATAATTTCATCACGTTACCAAAAAATTCCCAGTAAATGTTTATTTTAATTGCATTACACTATAAATTAATTTGGAATGATTCATCTTTTTTAAAAAAATTTATTTATTTGAGAGAGTTAGAGAGTGCTTGTGCTCAAGCATCGGAGAGGAGCAAACGGAGAGGGAAAGAGAACTTCAAGCGGACTCCATACTGAGTGTGGAGCCTGATGCTGAGCTCAAACTCGTGACCCTGAGATCACATCCTGAGCTGAAACCAAGAGACAGAGTCTTAACCAACAGCTCAGAGCCCTGGAAAGACTTATGAACAATCTTTGTTCAAACACTTAAAAAATATGTTCAATCTTGCTGAATTTTCTTTACATTCAAGATATTCTGAATGATTTTATATTTTTCTATTGATATTAAATGAACATTTTATAATATCCTTTAGTTCTTCATTGCTTATATTAAAAATAGTTACTGATAGTTGAGCATTTTTCTTGTACCTATATAATCTTTTGCACTTCTCTACATTTTGTAATTTATCATCATGAATTCTGATAGAATCACGTCATTAGCACATTCGATAATTTTGTATCCTTTCCAATAATTAAACTTTTTAAATTTGTTTTATTGGTTTTATTTCATTGATTAAAAGAATATTAAATATTAATAGAAGTGAATGAGCATTCTTATTGCTGGTTTTAATAAGTCTAGTGCAACGTTTTCCAAAATATACTCAATGGAACAACAGTCCCACAATATGATCTCTGAAATGAAATACAAGGATTTCATAATTGGGGAAGTACATTTACTATATTACCCCTCCTTGAAATGAGCAGTTTGGCCTCTTAATTTTTTTCAAAAGTTTTCTATAAAATACTTTTACAGGTAAAGGAATTTATACTTTGTAGGGTTTTTTCTTATTTTTATTTTTTTGAAGGAGGAGAGAGAACACAAAAATGAGCTGATACTATTCTCTAGGAAAGCTAAGATGAACACAGGGGCAACTCTGGAGTCACCATCAATTTGAGTTGACATAATTGACATACTTTTTTTTTTTTTTTAGATTTTATTTGTGATTGAGAGAGAGAGAGAGAGAGGGAGAGAGAGAGAGAGAGAGAGAGAGAGAGAGAGAGAGAGGGAGATGCAGGCTCCCTGCAAGGGACCCCTGGATTATGCCCTAACCCAAAGGCAGACACAACTGCTGAGCCACCCAGGAGTCCCTAATGGACAGCTTTTTAAGCACACATCTAAACAGGAAATTCGATTTCATTCTCCCTTTGTTGCAGGAATCCTCAGTCTTTTTTTTTTTTTCCTTCTTTAAAAATTTCTTTGGAGGGGGCCCTCAGATATGAACTGAGGCATCCTCAATATTTGCAAATTATTTTTTCAGACAGCTCATCTCAGGGTTTATGGCAGAGGGCATGTGCAAGGACTGAGGCAACACAATACTTTCCATTATGCCGGTGATTCAGGAAAGAAGGTTTGTCCCTTTCTGTGCAAACCCTATTTTTCTCCTCCTAGAGCCTAGGAGAAATTAAGGGAAACCTGACATACTGATACAGTGGTACCAGAACCTTTTTGAGGCTGCCTTTTAGTAAACACGGGTGGCCACAGGTAATCTGACTTCATAAAGAAATAAACACTCCAAATTGGAAAGGGAGAAGTAAAACTCACTATTGGAGATTATATGATATCAAATATAGAAAATCCTAGACTCCACCTAAAAACTATTAGAACTGACTGATAAATGAGAATGAATTCAGTAAGGTTGAAGGATCCAAAAATCAATATACAGAAATCTGTTGCATTCCTATACACTAATAATGCAGCAGCAGAAAGTGAAGTTAAGAAAACAGTCCCATTTACAATTGCATCAAAAACAATAAAATACCTAGGAATAAACTTAATCAAAGATATAAAAGATCTGTACTCTGAAAACTACAAACACTGATGAAAGAAATTCAAGACCATGCAAAGAAATGGAAAGATTCCATGCTCTTGAGTTAGAAGAACAAATATCATTTAAAATGCCTATACTACTCAAAGTGATCTACAGATTTAATGTAACTCCTACCAAAATACCAATAGCATTTGTCACAGAACTAGAATAATCCTAAAATTTTATGAAACCACAAAAGACCTCAAATAGCCAAAGCAATCTTGAAAAATAAAAACAAAACTGGATGTAATACAATTCTAGACTTCAAATTATATTACAAAGCTGTAGTAATCAAAATTGTATGGCAGAAAACAGACACATAGATCAGTGGAACAGAATAGAAAACCTAGAAATAAACTTGCAATTATATGGTCAAGTAATCTTTGCAAAGGAGGAAAGAATATACAATGGAAAAAAAGACCGTCTCTTCAACAAGTGGTATTGAAAAAACTGGAGAGCTACATGCAAAAGAATGAAACTGGACCACCTTCTTGCACCATACACAAAAATAAACTCAAAATAGATTAAAGACCTAAATGTGAGACCAGATGCCATAAAAATCCCAGATGAGTATAGGGAATAACGTCTCTGGCCTCAGCCATAGCAACATTTTTTCTAGATAGGTCTTCTGAGGCAAAGGAAATGAGCAAAAATAAACTATTGGGACTACATCAAAATAAAAAGTTTCTGCACAGAAGAGGAAACAGTCAACAAAACTAAAAGGGAACCCATTAAATGAAGGAATATATTTGCATATGATATGCCTGATAAAGGGTTAGTATCCAAAATATATAAAGAATTTATACAACCAGATATCCAAAAACAAATAATGCAATTAAAAATGAGAAGACAGAACATCTTTCCAAAGATGACATATGGATGACTAACATACACACAAACAGATACCCAACATCACTCATCATCAGGGAAATACAAATCAAAACTACAATGAGATGTCACCTCACACCTGCCACAATGGTTAAAATCAACAACACAGGAAACAACGTTGACAAGGATGTGGAGAAAGGGGAACTCTCTTACACTGTTGGTGGGAATGTCAACTGGTGCAGCCACTCTGAAAAACAGTTTGGAATGGAGTTTCCTAAAAAAAAATTGAAAATAGAAATATTCTATGATCCAGTAATTTCACTCCTGGCTATTTATCCACCAAAACCAAAATATTAATTCAAAGAGATACATGTACAATAGTTTCCTTTACCTGTAAAAGTATTTTATAGAAAACTTTTGAAAAAATTTAAGAGGCCAAACTGCTCATTTCAAGGAGGGGTAATATAGTAAATGTACTTCCCCAATTATGAAATCCTTGTATTTCATTTCAGAGATCATACTGTTTGCTGATGACATAAAAATGTATATGTGTGTGTGTATCCCTCAAGATTCCACCAAAAAAAGTGTTAGAATAAATGAATTCAGTAACTTGCAGGATACAAAAATCAACATACAAATATCTGTTTCATTTCTATACACTAATAATGAACTGTAAGAGAAATTAAGAAAGGAATCCCATTTATAGTTGCATCAAAAATCATAAAATACCTAGAAATAAATTTAACCAAGGAGGTGAAAGACCTTTATACTGAAAAGCATACAACATTTATGAATGAAACTGAAGAAAACACAAATAAATGGAAAGATATTCTGTGTTCATGGATTGGAGGAATATTGTTAAAATGTCCATATTACTTAAAGCAATCTCAAGATTCAGTACAATCCCTATGAACAGTCTAATGGCATTTTTTTTCACAGAAATAGAGAAGACAATTCTAAAGTTTGTATGGAACCACAAAATACCCCAAATCACAAAGCAATCTTGAAAAAGAAGAACAAAGCTGGAGGTATCATGACTCCTGATTTCAAACTATATAGCAATGCTCTTCACTTTCCACCTCTTTCTTTCTGCCTGGAACATAGGTATGATTCATGTTCAGGTATAAGCTCTACAGGTGATCTGGAGAATGGTAGGTTCACAATTATTAGCCCATTGCTATCTCCAGATATCCTTTATATAACAAAGGAAATTTCATCTTATTTAAGTCACAATTAATGCCAGACTTTGATATAAGTAGCTAGATGCAATTCATAAAAGATATATCCACATACATACAAGCATCATTTGATCTAATGGTATGATGATCTCCCTTTTCATTTAAGACTTGATACCTTCTTTTATGCTCTGGATCCTATTCCTGCCATTCTTGAAAAATTATACCATCTATTCCATTCCATTTTGGTATATGTAACCTTTTTTCCCCATCATTCTCAAGTCACCCTTAAGTTTTTTTTTTTTTTAAAGAAGAAAAGAAAAAACACTTTTTTAAAAAAATATTTTATTCATTTATTCATGAGAGACACAGAGAGAGAGGCAGAGACACATGCAGAGAGAGAAGCATGGTCCATGCAGGGAGCCTGACGTGGGACTTGATCTGGGTCTCCAGGATCACGCCCTGGGTGGAAGGTGGCGCTAAACTGCTGAGCCACCAGGGCTGCCAGAAAGAACACTTTCTATTATAGCCCCCACAGCACTTCCCAAGACTTCACTATTTCACTCTGGATTAAAAAAAAAAAAATCATAGGATGAGCACTGGGTGTTATGCTATATGTTGGCAAATCTAACTTCAGTTAAAAAATTTATATATATATATATAACTGTCACTATTTTCTCACTTTCTGCTCCATGTTCTCACTTCCTGCTCACTTATCAATCTACTTTAATCTGGTCTCCACTCTTATCTTCACCAAAATGACAGTTACTAAAACACAAATGACTTTTAGGATATATATTTCAATAAATTTTGTTTTACGGTCTTCATGTTATTTAACATCTGCCTACTATTAGGCACTTGTGAAAATTCTTTCCTCCTCTTTTGAACCCTTAATTTTTTTCAACTTCTCAGACATTACATTATTCTTATTCCTCTGGTTATTTCTTGCCCTTTTGGCCTCTCTTGCTAAATAATTCTCCTCTATCTGGGTTTTAGTGGAGTCCTTCAATGCCAGATCCTAACCAATTCCTTATCTCAGTCTAGATTCTATCCTGAAGCAATTTCATTTATCCCTATAGTATCCATTACTACTAAAGACAGATAACTCAAAATTTTATATCTCAAGCCCTCAGACCAAACTTTGCACCCCCATATTCTATGTAAAACTCACCCCTCAATCTCAAATTTGAGATGTTAACTATTATGTTAAAAAAAAATCACTGTGTTCAAAACCAAACTCAAAATATATGCCCAAATCTTATATTTTTCCAGTATTTTACTGACTAGTGACTGGTACCACCATTCTAGTTACATAATCCTGGTAACTAGAAGTCATCCTTGACATTTCTTACTTCTTTATCCTCATATCCAATCTATTACCAAGCTCTGCTACATAATATTTCTAAGATATAGTCCAGAGTCTTCCAACTCTGTCTCCAATACCCTCATAGAATGCATATATACTTTCACTTCATTGCATTTGTTATACTTATAAATTATAAATGACAGGAATATATGTAATGTTCATACAAATTATAAATTATATGGGATTTTCTGTGGGATGCTTTTAAAAAGATTTTATTTATTTAAAGAGCATGAGCAGGGGGAGGGACAAAGGGAGAGGAAGAGGGAAAAGATCTCAAGCAGACTTCATGCTAAGCATGGAGCTCATTGTGGGTCTTGATCTCATGCCCCGAACCAAAAATTAAGAGTCAGATGCTTAAATCACTGAACCATCCAGGTACCCCTCTGTGGGAAGTTTTAATAAAAATCTGATTAGACTATACATGAGGGCACATTAATAGCTGTCTGCCATTCTATCTCTACCAAATGTTGTAGCACCTGACAACAGTGGATAGTTTAAAATTTTATATTGATAGAATACACATATAGCTCTGTAGGCATTTAGATCTCTTTCAAAATAGCTTTAAATACTGTTTCTGCAGTGATAAGAACTATACTAAAATTGAACTCTCTTTGTATTATGTCTGGTATGATAGTATAATTCCCCTTCTTTTGAACATTCTTCATTTGACTTCTATTTTGAATAGTCAGTGCTTTCATGTAGCTTGTGGTGTCTATTTTTCTTTTCTTTTCTTTTCTTTTTTTTTTTTTTTTTGCTTTGAATAAGAAAATATCAGGAAACACAATTTCTACTTTGATCAAACTATCATATCATTTTTGGCAATTTATATAGGCCATTGACTGTTCTAGTTGCTGAGAAGTGGCTTGAGATGGATGTAATATAAGACATAATACCCATGCCCCAGGTCACATAATCTGGTGGGGGAGACAGACTTTTACAAAGGTCTGATTGTTAGAATTCAGTTTCAGATGCAAGTGACAGAAAACTCTGAATAACAGAAGCTCAAATAAGACTGAAATGTAACCTTCTCATTAAACATAGGGAGTACAATATAACAATGGGAGTCCTGTGATAATTAAGATCACAACTTCTTATTAAGAAGACAAGAAATAACAAGTGTTGGCAAGGATGTGGAGAAAAAGGAACGCTCATGCAGCATTGGTGCAAATGTAAATTGGTGCAGCCACTATAAAAAACAGTATCAACGTTCCTCAGAACACTAAAAAGAACTACTATATGATGCAATAAAAATTCTAATTCTTAGTATTTACCCAAGGAAAACAAAAACACTAATTTGAAAAGAGATATTCACCTTCATGTTTATTGCAGGATTATTTTTAATAGCCAGGATATGGAAGCAACCTAAGTTTTCATTAAGAAATGAATGGATAAAAATGTGGTATATGTACACAATGAAATATTTACTCATCTATAAAAAGTAATGAAGTCTTGCCATTCATGACAACATGGACGGATCAAGAGGGTATTATGCTAAGTGAAGTAAGACAAAAAGACAAATACAATATAATTTTGCTTATATGTAGAATCTAAGAAACAAAACAATAAGTAAAAAAGATAACTATACTAATAAATATAAAGAACTAAAAGTTTCTAGAGAAAGAATGGTGGAACTAAGAGGTACAAATTTCCGGTTGTAAGTAAGTGATAGGGATGAAAAGGACGATGTAGGGAATGTGATCAATACTGTAAAAACTGTGTGTTACCACATGGTAACTACTCTCATAGTGAATATTTTGTAATGTATGCAATTTTGATTTACTATGTTGTACATCTGATACTGGTATAACATTAAATATTGACTATACTCAAATTTAAGAAGAATCACAGATTTTTCTCCTCCTAGTCCAGCATGACTACTCCTGTTTCAACCGTTTTATCTATATTCTGAACAGCAACAAGATAGAAAGAGAAGAAAAAGGACACGTGTCCTTCCTTTCATGATATTTTCTGGATCTTTTACATGCCACTTTTGCTTGTTTCCCTTCGACAAATTTTAGACACAAATTTGCTCCTAGCTGAAATGATGCTTGGGAAACCATTTGCTAAAAAATAACAAGTTCTAATATTGAGGAAGAAGATAAGAATGGATACTGGAAAGCATTCTCTACCAAAGTAAGAAACTCTAATATAAAGAGGAAAATGATAGATAAACTAGAAGAACAAACAAAATGTAATGAGCGAACATAAGAGAAAATACGTCTGACTTGGAAAACATTTCACCATCATGAGAAAGAGTTCTTGATGTATGAAAAAGATTTTAACAAACAGATAAAGAAAGAAAGAAAGAGAGAGAGAGAGAGAAGGGCAAGGAAGGAACACAATCAAGGCAGGAAATCCCAAAACTACTAAATAGGGAGGAGAGAAAGGAGTATACTGTTCAGCATGGCCAGACCCTTGGACATGATGTTGTATAGTAGGGGGAGTAGAAGTTCATTGTGATGGAGATAGAGGGATGGAAAGATAGGTTGAATTTAAGATATTGAGAATTGCTAATGACAAACTGAATACATTCTTGGCATTGATTAACAGTCAAGAAAATTTGACCATTATTTTTGTTGATATTTAGCTATTAAGTTTTTTCTATTTTCTTATCAATTCTTCCATTATTTCCGGAAACTTATAACCAGTACTTTCAACGCTCAATATTACAGATACGCGGAAATTTTGGCTTCGCTACTATCCTACTTACAGCGCCTTATACCATCTCTATTCCTTATGACAAAGAGAAAGTCACAGAAATAGTTATCAATGCCCTGGTTCTTCCTGTCTGGTTGAAATTCTATGCCTCTGAGGCACAGGCATGGATGAGAGTGCATGTAACAAATTTGAAATGGACTCTTATGATAAACCAGCTTATTTTTTTTTAACCAGCTTCTTAAAATAAAGCAACTGATTTCTCCCTTCCACTCAGACCCAAGAGCCTTCTGCTTCTCTAGCCAGATAAGGAACACACCCCTCTCTTCTCAGGGTATTGGTAGGGGGAGAATGGGATGGAGTAAGATGAGATCAACAGCTGCTTCTTGTCAACCTCCAGGACCAGCTTGTGAAACCAGCCATCTGGAAAGGGCTCAGGCTGAACCACAATCACTGGCTACAGACACACATTATTAGGGAAGCAGCAGGGAAGGAGTTTTTCTTCCTGATGCATGAATATTTGGATCAGGGGCTTTTGTTTGAGCTCTCTGGCTGGGAGGAGCTCAGATTGGTGAAGGGAAAACAAAACATTCATGCCTCTGATATTTATGTTGCCAGTCATTTTTCTGCTTCCTGTAATGACACAAGACATGACTAATACCAGCTTTATTTTCTGACTCATTTTGCAATGAAGACATTTGACCATATTTTCTTCTGGCCTGGGGAAATGGTGTGAGGTCACATGACCTACATAACTTTACTACAATATCCTAGAGAGAAAGACAATGCTGTTATAGAAGGAGCAAAAAGCTTTATCACAATTGCAAATACAAGAATATCCACCATGGGAAATGGAAGGCTGGATTTTTTTTTTTTTTTCATTTTTCCACTTTTTTTTTTTTTTCCTGTTAGGTAGAAATTTTCAAACTGTTCTTGTATTAATTCCCAAGCCTGGATTTTAAAATGCATTTCAACACACATGTTTTTAATCAAGCTCTCTGCTGAGGAGGTAAGGTCTCTATCAGTGGAGACTAATTCAGGTGGAACTCAGCTTTTACCAGGCCTCATCAGTCTTTGGGCTTGAGGGGTCATATTAGGACAACATTGAGCTGATAACTGCCTCCCCACAGAATGTCACTGACAACCTCTAGGCTCCTCACTTGTTTCTGGGAGCCACAGGTGATGACCCCTGTGCATCTTAAGTCATGTGGTGAAGGAAGCCCTCACTCTGGGACAGTAGCACACCCAGGCTCAGGGGCAGGTTCTGTTAGCTCAAGGCTCCAGGATATTTAGGGTTTCCGTTGCTTTGCTTTTCCTCTTCACTGTTCCAAATCTACACTACATCCCACATAGAAAGTTGGCCTCTCTGCAGGTCCTGTTGCGTGGTTATCTATTAGGATCTGAATAAATTCATTTTGTGCCATAATGTCCTTAGTAATAACAGTCTCTTAAAGTTTTCTTTCTTATGTCTGATTGGTTGGTTCTTATAGCCTCTCCCTCTCTAGGGCTCAGGCCTAGTCCCTCTGGGCTCTGTGGGGAGACAAATCACAGAAGTCTTGAATTCCTTTGGCTTTCCCATTTCACCTCCAGGCACTGAGCACAAGGTCATCAGATCCAGGGTGTACATACTTATTGGGAGGGGCTGGGGAGCTGCAAGGTAGTAGTAGTGATCTTAACTGATCACACTTTCCATACTAATTAATGCAGTATTTCCCAAAGCATTCATAGCCTTAAAGGAATATTTATAAAAGTTAATGCCTCTCTCAGTACTTAAAAACATTTACTGTTTGCAATTTCACTATCAGAAGAAAATAATCAAATAGTGACAGTCACCCTGGGTTGCTCCCCCAGGCTCCAACAACCAATGGAGGACCTGCATGGTAGCCTCTAATAATGGGCTCCTCACAATACTTATTTTCTTGGTTTAGGGTGCAGCTTCCCAATGATTTCAATGTTCCCCCCTCTTACAGGACACTAGATTTTGTGTGGGGGTTGGGTGTAAAAAATTCTACCTTTGGTTATATGGGCTGCAAACCAACATTTCTGACATCTAATATTTCACGGCCACTACCCCCCCACACACACACATACACATACAAAAAGATCCCTAAGCTTCTCCCCACCATGCTCCAGATCTTGCAGGAACCACTCAAACTCTCCCTCCACTTACCAACCAGCTCAAAAGCAATTTAAGAAAAATAAAATTCACAAAAGAACTCAACAGCATTAGCCATTAAGGGAATATAAATTAAAACTATAATGGGATACCACTGTGCCAATTCTAATTTCAAAATAGCTAAAATTTACAGGGAAAAAGGGTTAAAATATCAAGTGCTGGTGAGGATGCAAAGTAACTGGAACTCTCATATACTGTTGGTAGGAAAGCAGAATGCACAGCAACTCAGGAAATCTGTTCAATGGTTTCAGATAAAATGAAAAAAGACATTTACCATATAACTCACAACCCAACTCCTAGGTATTTTACCAAAAAGAAGGAAAACATATGTTCACTGCCTCCCCCTGAAAAAAACCCTTATGTTTACTTATGTTTATATAACTGTTTATTGCAATTTTATTCATAATTGTCAAAATATGGAAATAATTCAGAATCCTTTAACCCAAGAATAAAGTATAGTATGACATGCCAATGGCATAATACTCATCAATAAAAAGAAGCAAATTATTTGTTCACACAGCAACGTGGATGACTCCCACATGCATTTTGCTAAGTAAAAAAAGATTCAAAAGGCTTTATATGCTTTGATTCCTTTTACATGACATGTAGAACTTTAATGATGGGAGCAAATCATTAATTACAAGGGATGGAGGTTTGTGTTGATTGCGAAAGAGAAGCACAGAGAATTTTGGGGTGGTTAATGGAATCGTCTTGTATTCTATATTTTTCAAAGCCAAAGAACTGTGCTCCACAAAGAGTGAATTTAACCGTATGTAAACTTTTTTTTTTTTTTAAAGAAATTCAGGCTCTGTTTCCAGTTTCTCATGTAATGAGCTTAGAAGAATAGATAAATAAATAAATTAACTAATTAATAAGAGCTTAGTTAAGAAGCAAATTATTCCAACAAGTAAAAAGCTGAACAGACTAAACAACAACAAACCAAAAACAAACAAGAACAAATAGAGGGTAATAGAGCAAACTACTGGCCTCAAGATTGGAGCGAATGACAGAAAAATACAGAGAATAACTTACCAGAATAGGGACTGGTGAGGAGAATCTGCTGTAAGAAACAGGGCCAAGGCAGGAAAACCTGAGTTCTGACTGACGAATTACCAGAGGCTCAATGTGGACAAGTCTGAGAGTTACAAAATTCAGGGGTCCCAGTCATGATGAGGTCCCCACAATATGTGAGATTTACCTGCAGGAGCTCAATCAGAGTCCCACAGTAAATATCAGAGAAAAATCCCCTTGAGCATCAGGCAGAGGGAGAGGGAAAGGAACCATCTTGAAATACGCCAGATCACTCTGTTTTCCTTAAATAGGCTTGCCATCCAGAGAAACTGATTATCCAATGCCTAATCTAGTGGGGATTTATCAGAGCCTAACTGATATAGGGAAGGGAAATACTCAATTTCAACCCACTTAAGCCAACCTGTTACCTGGGTTGGGTGCGGACTAAGAAACACTTGTGAAGTTTACAGTCCAGAGGCACAGGCTCAGTATAAGACTGAGACCTAATCATAGGACCATAGACTGTGCTCCTCCCCAGTACCTCATCACTTCATTACTAAAGGAAAGTTTACAGCAAGCCATGTCTATCTATCAAGAAAAAATTATAAGGCATTCCAAATGGCCAAATGTGCAATTTGAAGAGATAGCAGCACCAGAATCAGACATAGCAAGCGTGTTAGAATTATCAGACTGGGAACTTTTTAATCTGTGATTAATATGCTAAGAGCTCTACTGAATAAAGTAGATAGTGTGTAAGGACACATGAACAATGTAAGCAGAAAGATAGAAATCCTTAGGGGGAAAAATGATGAAGATAAAAAAGCTGTAACAGAAATAAAGAGTGCATTTGATAGGCTTATTAGTAGACTGGACACAGCCTAGAAATGAAAAGAATCTATACACTAGAATTTTCAAAAACAGAAAAATCAAAATAATGAGTAAAAAAAATAATAATGAGTAAAAAAAGAACAGGACGTTTAAGGACCATGGGAAAACTACAAAGGTTGTAATGTACACATAATAGGAAAAACAAAGAAAAGTAAAGGAATATTTGAAACAATAATGACTGAGAATTTTCCCCAAATAATGTCAGACACCAACAGCTCAGAGAACACCAAACAGGATAAATGTCAAAAATAAATAAATAAATAAACAAACAAATAAATAAAAAAACAATCAGGCATATCATTTTTGAATTACTGAAAATTAATGATAAAGGAAAAACAAAACCAACTTGGAATGAAACCATGTGGAAAAAGAACCTTAACCTATATAAGAAGAGAGATAGGAATTAAATATGAATAGGAATTAAATATGACTTCTCAGAAACCATGCAAACAAGAATAGGCAAAACTAGTTCTAAAACTCCACTAACCTAAATTCTGCACCTTGCAAAATTATCCTTCCAAAGTGCAAAAGTAAAGGAGAAATACAGACTTTTCTCAGATAAACAAAAATTGAGGAACTTTGTTGCCAGTAGGCTTGCTTTGCAAGAAGTTCTTTAGAGAGAGGGAAGATAATATAGGTCAGAAACTTGGATCTATAGAAAGAAAGAAAGATAATTGAAGAAAGATAATTAGTAAAGGCAAAATAAAAACTTTTATTTTTTTTATTCTTAACTAACCTAACATGTAACAGTTTATTCAAAATAATAGCAACACTAATTTCAATTAAGTCCATTTATGTATTATGTATATATATGCTTATGTATGCTTATATATATGAAATAAATGATAGCAATAGTACAAGGGATAGGAGGAAGGAAGTAGGATATTTGTTATTATAAGATACTCACACTACCTTGTCAAGTGGTATATAGGTTATTTGGACTTGGATTAGTCATAAACTCTAGAACAACCACTAAGAGGAAGAAAGAAGAAGAAGAAGAAGAAGAAGAAGAAGAAGAAGAAGAAGAAGAAGAAGAAGAAGAAGAAGAAGAAGAAGAAGAAGAAGAAGAAGAGAGGAGGAAAAGGAGGAGGAGGAAGGGGAGGAGGAGGAAGAGGAGCAGGAGGAAGGGGAGGAGGAGGAAAGGGAGGAGGAGGAAGAGGAGGAGAACTGATATGCTAAAAAAGGAAAGAAAATGAATTCATAAAATGCTCAGTTAAAGCCACAAAAGGCACAAAAAGAATGAAAGACAAAACTCGGAACAAAGAATAAGAACAAAACATAGCATATAGCAGCGAACATGGTAGACATTCATCTCGCCATCTCAGTAATCATGTTGAATCTCAATGGTTTAAATGTACAAAATGAAATATTACCAGAGTAGATCAAAAAAACATGACACAACTCTATCTTGTTTATAAGAAGCCTGCTTTAAATATTAAGACACATAGAGGTTAAAGGTAAATAGATGGAGAAAATATACCATGATAGCACCAATAAAAAGATACAATAAAAATAACAAAAAAGCAGTAGTAGCATATGAATTTCAGACAAAGCAGATTTCAAAGTAAGGAAAGGAATCAGACTTAAAGAATTACATTATCTGATGATACAAGGTTATATCTCTAAGAAGATATAACAATTCTTAATGTGTATGTCCCTAACAACAGACTATGGAACTACATGAGGAAAAAGGGATAGAATTTGCAAGGAGAAATGGATGAAATTGTCTCATCATTGGAGACTTCGACAACCTCCATTCAGAAACAGACAGATCAGATCCAGTAGGCAGAAAATCAGTAAGAGCATAGTTGATTTCAGCAATGCCATCAATCAACCAGATGTAAGTGGCATCCGTAGACTACTTGATGTAACAACAGCAGAATGTGCGTTTTTCTCAAGCTCACATGAACATTCATCAATGTGGACCACATTCTGGGCTATAAAACATACTTTAGCACATTTAAAAGGCAGAAATCAGACAATGCCTGCTCTCAGACCCCAATGGAATTAAATTAGAAACAATAACAGAAAGGTAGCTTTAAAAAAATCCCCAAATATATGGAGATTAAACAATATACTTCTAAATAACACATGGGTCAAAGAAGATTCCTCAAGAGAACTTAAATATTTTTTTCATTTTTAGTTGAAGCATGGTTAACATATAATATTATATTAGTTTGGTGTACAACATAGTGATTTGACAATGATATATATATATATATATATATATATATATATATATCATGAAATATCCCCCACGATAGGTATAGTTAATGAAAACACAACTATCAAAATTTGTGAGATGCAATGAGAACAGTGCTTAGAGGAAAATTTATAGCATTGAATGTATATAGTAGAAGAGAAGAAAGATCTAAAATAATCCAATTAATTAATAAGCTCACTAGAGAGAATAAGAGAAAAGAGAGAACACAAATTATTAATACCATAAAAGAAAGAAGGGTTATCACTCCTTATTCCATGAAAAGCAAAAGAATAGTGAAGGAATACTATGAACAACTCTTTTTCCACAAATCTGATAACCCAGGTGAAATTGACTCCTTGAAAGACACAGGACACCAAAACTTATATAAGAAGAAATAAATAATCTGAAAATAATTCAGAATATCTATTTAAAAATGAGTTAATAGTTAATAATAATAAGACTGCATTAAAGGGATGGTGAAGAGAACTACCTATTAATGAAAGAAAACAATATTTTGACCAGATACATAAAGGCTGCGACAAAAAGATCTGTAGACAACTATTGTACTTTAGTTGGTAAATGTGTTTTTTATGGGAATATAGGTTAGAAATTCTGAAAATAACTTATATATATAGTGGAGTTAAACAAGCAAATAAATACATTTTAAATAATGAGAGCCAGGCTTCTCACTGTGGTGGAAAGAAGTTACAAATAAGAAAAACGGAGAACTTGGAATGAACAATGTGGTGTTATATAGGAATGAAAGGTATCTGAGATTTTTTAAAAAAATATTTACAGATAGATGCAGAAATAAATGTAGATGTCTTTTTATACACAGATTTGTATACACACACATCTTCCAAACTGTTTGATGACAGGTCTAGAAATAATGACACATCAGTAGGAATGAGCACACCTAGCGAGCCCAGGTTTTGGTTTGTAAATATTCTTCTCCAATAAAAGGAACAGGGACTCTTTGCAGAAGTGGTTGATTCTAGGGCTGAGGCAGGGGAAATAGGATGAATCTGGTGCATATTTTAGTGCCAGATAGTAAAGTATTTCTCAGAAAGAATGGGGCATTTTGAACTGGCACAGGAGTCAAACTGAAGAGCCCAGTGGCCAAAGCTGGGGTGATTTGAGCAAATAATACATAAATATAATATTAAATTGTAACACATAGCATAAAATAAATACCCATAAGTCCATACTGGCATATGCAAATTGGAGAATAAATTATGAATTTATGGGAGAGAATTATTCCTTCTAGAATTCTAATTAATAGGTATTGAAGGAATAAGAGAACATCACCATTAAAATGCCACAGTCATAATTATTATAGGCAAGATCTACCAGTGGGCAAAAGTTGGAAAATAATGGATATTTGTAGATAAACTGGGAAGTGTGAAACCTGATGAACCCTGGATCTAGTGACAAAGGTTAACATCACCATTGATAAGACACATCAAATTCCCTGTGATGCCCTGTGATGTGATGAGGCACCAAGAAAGTCACATCGCTTTTGAGATAATTCTTGCCAAAAATTCATAACCTCAAACGAATCCTTACAAAACGTCAGACAAACTCAATTTGAGGTACATTCTATTACAAAACTGATCAATGTTCTTCAAAACTCTCAGAAAAGACTGAGAAACCATCACAGATTGGAGAAAACCAGGGAATCCTAACAACTAAATGCCATGTGGGATCGTGGAATGGATATGGGGAAAGAAGAAAGATGCTAGTGAAGAAACTCGTACATCCTGCAACTGTCTTTAGAAACCAATATTGTATAAATGTTCATTTCTTAGCTTTGATGATTGTGGCGTGGTGATGCAAGATATCAATGTCAGGGAAAGCTGGTTGAAAAGTATACAGAAACTCTAGTATTTTGCAACTTTTTTCTAAGTGTAGAGTTATTTCAAAATACATTTAAAAAATCTCTTTAGAAACTTGTGAGAGTTCAGGAAAAATGTGGTCTCAATTAATAAACCCTGAAAACATTTTATCCACAGCTCAGACTCAGAGATGTGCAAATATATGACCAAAATAAATGTTTGACAACTGTATTACGGCTGTGCAGGAAATGGCATTCTGTCTCACAACATGTAGATGTATGTTTTATATTTGTGTAACTTGAGAGTTAATTCCTGGAGTTTCCTCAACACAAATGAGGAGTCTGCCCCCACTGTGAGTTGAAGGCTTTATTTCTAGAGAAGGGAAGAACCAATGGAAACTTGTAAATGACAGTCGGTTTCCACTTCCTCTTATCAAGATTCCAAATCTTTATGTCTGGATTCTTCCAGGGCAACCTGTTAACAATAATATAATTTGGGACTTCACTATATGCTATATATGTTGTATCAAAAAAAAAAAGACCACTTTCTGTGTAATTATAGAGCCTTATGATATCTCTGCAATGAAAACAAGATTTTATGATAAATGCCAAAGCCTCCATTTCAAAAATTGAAAAAAAATCTAGCTAGCTAAATTTAGGGCTATAAAATAAGAGTCCAATCAAGAGTATTCTTTGGCTTTGGGCCCACCTCATTCATTTGATTGTGAATAGAATACATCTCCACTCACAATAATCACTTGCCTTCTAGCCCTTGGTTATTCTGAGAGAAGCAACAAGTATCAAAAACCATATTTGGTCCATGATAGCTGCTTTTTACATGAAGGATCTATTGATGTTTATTATTGTCAGTTCAAGCTGGCCACATGCTTGTTGACAGTTTACTTGAACAATCAGTCAAGACATGTTTCTCTTCCTTGGTTGGCAGGGCATGTGATTATACCTAAGCAGCCTCTTCCCTTCTTTCTGAAATAACATTTCTTCTGGTCCCAGTGCCCTACTAGAGACAGAATCCAAGATTCAGCATGCGTCATACATTCTTGTTGCAGTAGAATAATAAATGTGTAGAATGTCTGCATATATATGTATATTTAGTATATAATATCATCTTTGACCTTGGAACATTTTTATGGCAAAAGAAGTTTGACACTATAATCACTCTGAATTTTACTTGTTTTACCATGGGCCCTGTCATCCGGAAAGCAGGTAAAGTTTGGGGTTTGGGGGAAATGTTCTTTATCAAGTTGAGGAGGTTCTCTCCTAATCCTGGTTTGCTAAGAATTTTCATCATGCATGAATGCTGAATTTTGTGAAACCCTTTCTTAACTAATTTGATATTGTCAGATTTGATTTGCTAATATTTTGCTGAGGAATTTTGCATCTGTGTTCATGAGAGAACATGCAGTCTTCTGTTCTTATCCTTAAATTTGTAAATACATGTGGAAGTAATCCAAATCCTCTTTCAAGTCGCTCTATACCATTTCTCAGATAGTGTGAGTACCTTACAACAAAATATTCCTGATACCCCTCTCCCATCCATTATAGTATTGCTGTCAATAATTTCACTTATCTCTGAGATATACATTATTGTTATAATCATTTTTTTAAAGATTCTATTTGTTTATTCATGAGAGACAAACACACACAGAGGCAGAGACACAGGCAGAGGGAGAAGCAGGCTCCATGCAGGGAGCCTTACATGGGACTTGATCCCGGATCTCCAGGATCAGGGCCTGGGCTGAAGGCAGCACTAAATCGCTGAGCCACCCGGGCTGCCCCTGTTATAATCCTTTTTTTTTTTTTTTTTTTTGTTATAATCCTTTTAAACAAACTATTATCTGTCAGATCAATTAATTGTAAGCAAAAATGATTTTATTTTTATTTCTTCTCTAACACTTTTCCTTTCTTTATGTAGATCTGTATTTCTGACCTAAATAATTTTCCTTCTTTCTGAATAATTTCCTTAAATGTTTCCTGCAAGACCGGTCTACCAGCAATAAATATCCTCAATTTTTGTTTGTCCACAGAAGTCCCTTTTTGAAGGATAAATTCCAGGCTGCTGGTTTTTTCTTTCAACATCTTAAATGTGTTATTCCATTCTCTTCTGGCTAGGATGGTTTCTCAAGAGAAGAGTAATGTAACTCTTATTCCTGCTCCCTCTATGTTACATGTCTCTCCTCCTTAGTTTCCAGACTTTCTCTCTGCTTTTCTGAAATATGCAAATGATATGCCTATGTGTGGGTTTTGTTTTGTTTTGGCATTTACCCTGCTTGTTGTTCTTTGAGCTTCCTAGAACTGTGGTTTATCATCTAGCATTAGTTTTTGAAAATGTTCAGACATTGTTGCTTCAGATATTTCTCTTCCTTTCTCTTTTTCTTCTCCTGGTGCTCCTACAATGTTTATTATATCTTTTGTAATTATCCTACAGTTCCTGTATATTGTGTTCTGTCTCTTTTATTCTTTTTTCTCTGTGTGTTTCAGTTTTGAAAGATTACATTGACATTTCTTCAAGGTCAGAGAATTTTTCCTTGACCATATTAAATCTATTAATGAGTCCATTAAAGTCCATTATACATTTCCATTATGGTGGGGGTTTTTTTCTCATCATTTCTTTTAGACTCATTGAGTTCCCATTTCTCTGCATACATTACTCATCTCTTGTTACATGTTGTCTACTTTTCCACTACAGTCTTCATCGTATTATTGATAATTGTTTTAAATTCCTATTCTGTTCATTCCAACATCTCTGCCATATCTGAGGCTGGTTCCAATGCTTGCTTTCTTTACTCAAATTGTTTTTTGCCTTTTGGTGTGCCTGGAAGCTTTTATTGAAAGCCAGATATGATGTACCTAGTAAAAGGAACTCATTAAATAGTTTTCAGTGTGAGGTTTTGTATTTGCCTGCCTAGGAGTTAGTTTACTGTTTGCTCTAGCTATGGGTATCAGAGGCTAAAATTTCCTCTGGTGTTCTTATTTTTGCTTTTGTTGCTATCTTTGGCTTTTCCTAAAGATCGCTTCCTAAATAAAATATAAGACTTGCAATATTTTTTGTTGTATTTTCTTGTTATTACACAAGAATGCTACTGATGTAGTGTATATACGAAGAGGGGAAGCATTCTATAGTCTTATAATTAGGTCTCAGGCTTTTAGTAACCCTGTGCCCCTAGTCTATGATTTTTACCAGTGTATCTCAGGTTTTTCTTCCCTTGTGTGAATCAGGAAAGCTAGCAGGTGCTGGAGTTGGATATTTCCCTTGACTCAGATCAGTTAGGCTCTGATAAAACACTAGTTAGTTACAGTCTTGTAAAATTGCTTCCCTTTTTGATTGGCTTTATTAAGAAGAACAGAATGCTTGTGGCACCTCACTGGCTCAGTCAGGTAAGAGTCTGCCTTTAGCTCAGTTCATGATCTCAGGGTCTTGGGACTGAGCCCTGCTTCAGGCTCCCTGCTTAGCAAGGAGTCTGCTTCACCCTCTTCCTCTGCCCCTCCTCACCTCCTGCCTGCTCTCTCTAAGAAATAAAGAAATCTTGAAGGAGGAGAAGGAGGAGGAGGAAGAGAAGGAAGAGAGGAGGAGGAGAGGAGGAGGAGAGGAGAAGGAAGGAAAAGAGGAGGAGGATGAGTTGGAGAATGCAATGGACATATTTCAGTATGCTTATTTTCCCCTTCTTGCTGTTATAAACACAAGGGAATTTTTTTCTGATATTTACTGTGAGTACCTGACAGGGCTTCTAAAGGTGAGGCTCATCAAAGTATAGGGCCTCTCTGAGCCTCAACCCATGGAGTGATTAACTCTCAAATTTGTCTATCCTGAGCTTCCAGCAAATTGTCAAATGCAGTTTAGGTTTTTCTACTTCTTTTCTAGAATGTTTCTGCTTCTGGGCTTCTGCTCCAGTAAGCTGTAAAACTCTGTATAACCTATCTGTGTCTTCAGTTTTGGTGTTAGTGATTTGTCCTATGATCCCAATTCTCTGATGAATCTAAGAAGTTTTTGATTTTCAATGTTCAGCTTTTGTAAGGATGGGACCAGTGACTTCTAACCTCTTTATGTGTTGGATCAGAAACCAGAAGTTCTCAACATGTATTTTCAGTTACAAATAATTGAAAACACATAAATGTTCATTACTGGAAGAGTGAATGAATACATTGTGTTATATTTACATAATAAACTATTTTTATCAACAAAAACTAAAAATTAATGAACTGGAACTTTCTATTTCAAAACTGATGGCTATCATAAACATTTTGCAAGGAAAGAATCAAATATATTTTGATACTATTTATATAAAGTTTAGAAACTTGCAGGAGAAATACATTTAGGCATACATAAATAAGTAGTAAAAAGTATAAAGAAAGTACAAAGAAATGCAAAGGAATAGTAAAGTCCAAATTCAGGTTTGGAGTTATTGGGATGAGGGGAAGGTTATGATAGAATCACGGAGGGTTGCACAGGGAACTTCCATAATGTTGGTAATATGTGACTTCTTAAACTGGACAGTGATTTCATGAGCAGTAATATTTATATCTTTTATTGTAAATTTTGCCAGGAAATGAACATCCATGCTTTGTAATACTATAGAGCTATTAAAATGAATTAAGTAGAATTATGTATACAGCCTTGGAAAGATCCTCCCCTAAAATCAATTCGTACAATCGCGTGAATAAAATGAGCATGCTTTCATATGAGTATAAGTAAATATACATGAAAGTTTACATACCAAATTTTTAATCGTGGTTACCTTTGAGGAGGATAGCTTCAGTTTGAAGGAGGACAAATGAAAAAATATATATATGTTGGACTTTGCCTATTTGTGTATTATTTGATTCTTTTATAAAAAAAGAATGTATCTACTACGTATGTAAAGAACAAAATGGCATTGTTCCTCTCTCCTAAAATGCTTAGATACTCTGTATACTCTAGTCATTTAAGTGAAAGGAAGAAGCTAATGAGCAAAGATATGAGGAGAAAGTGAAAGGAGAAGGTGAGAGTCAGTCAGGAGGAAAACAAAGATCCAAATGGAAACACTAAAGTTAAGGTGAAGAATCCTCTATATGTTAAAATTCACTACAGTAGACTAATCAAGGCACAGAATACTCAAGAATCTGTAAGCAATAAATACAGTGCTGGATGAAATGGTGGTTCAACAACTCAGGGTCCTGAATTCTTTGGAAAAGAAATTCTGAGAGTACCATTATAGTGCCCTATTAAAAGTCTAGTGGTTTTCTTTGGTATGTATATTTACATGGTATAATCATGAATATGACCTAATGAACATTTCATTCAAAGAGACTCAAAGAGGGAATCTACTCTCTGAAAAAGGCTTGCTTCCTTTGTAGTTGGTTAATAAATTTCAAAGCAGCATTGATTCCATATTTTGGATTTGCCTGGGAAAGGGGCAAGGGTTTCATTGGATAGTTTGTTATGCTCTTGCGTGATTACTTAACATTTAGAGTTTTACAAGAGTGTAATCTTCACATTTTGGACATACGAATTATAACATTGAATTTTGATCCAGTGTTGTTAAAATAAACTATAGATCACAAGAATATTTTATAAACTTAGGGAAGAATATTATTTGGCCATACTTTGACATTTCAAGTTATGAAGACATAGTTAGAGTATTTATATTCAGTGACCATAGACTCCAAGTAAACCAAGTGCCTGGTAAGAGTGAAATCATACGGGGGAAAAGTTTCTATTTACATTTGTGAAGGCTCTGTCTCTTGCTATGTCTTTTCTATGGTCCTGAAAAAGGAGCAGTGATCTTTAGGAGATATTCAGTGGGAATTACAAGTTAGTTTGGTGTTTGTTTTTCCTAGGGCATTAAATAGTTTCAACTCTCAGGAACAGAACACTCAACCTTAATGAGGCATGTGAAACATTATATTTACAGTTATGTCGATAGGATATATTTGTCACCAAAAGTGGAGTATTTTCACTTAAATTAAAAATGAACTCACCAGGCTTGTGTATCAACAGATTTATTACACAGGCTTTTCTGTAGGTCACAGAAGCATTCACACCTCTGGATGTAGTTTTCTTCTATAGATTACAAATAAAATACATCAGGGCCTCTAATAGATCACAATCCTATTTCAACACAAAGTTCTTTGATAATCATACACAAAATCACTCGCTGTGGATATTTTGGCATAATTTTATTTCTTTTTTTTTCTATAAATCAAAACTCTTAAGCTAACTTGGATGGTAACTTCTTTATGATGAGGTAAGATGTCTATTCTAATTAGCTGTTCCGTTCCACCCATGTCCACAAGTCCTTAAGGATTATCATTATTTTAACTATAAAAATCACTTTTCTCAGCATCCCTTTCCTTATTGACCATCTGACATGGAAATTCCATAAATATTAAGACATTAAATCCTAATATAAATTCAGATTTCAGCTTCATTGATGACTGCATTAGGAGAAAACAATTTTGAGAGTACACATTGGCATTATGAAGTTTCCGCATTTTTACCTAAAAAGGAGATAAAACTTACTTTCTGGTGGTCAGAAAGCAAGCAAGCAAGAGAAGGAATGTGTGTTGTGCTTTTTGTAGAAATTATTTCTTCTAAGAAAATTACCCGTTAAAATAAATGAGTTAAAATCTAATCCTAATAACTAATAACATTAGTTAACAGTGTTTATTTATGGAGAGCCAGGCGCTATTCTAGAAAACTTTCCTTTTGCATTATCTATTTAATCTTTTGGGCCAACCTCATGAGGTATGAAATTTCATCTCATTTTACTAAAGACAAAACTAATAGACAGGGCAAATAACTCACCCGAAGCACACACCTGGAATTGCAAGAAGCCTGTCCTTTTATTTTACCATCTCTGCTTCCAACATTCTACTCACATCAAGTATACAGTAGTGTCCAGTCCACATGTAGTGTCCTTATTCACCTGCAGTTGCTGCCAGTAAAACAATAAATTCACTTAAAACTACAATATGAACATCGAAAACAAACACATGCCAGACCTACACTACTGAGCTCCTCTTTATTTCTAATATTTGTAAATGTAACCTTAGGAGTTTTCTAAGTGGACCTTTTCATATTTTTTCTGATATGTGTGTTCTATATATTCTTTGCAATCTTTTTGTTCACCACCTAGTTCATTATTCTTTTTCCTCCTGACTCCTTACCTAGAAATTGCCTTTTACTCTTTTATGTCGTTTCCTATAAAAACATCACCCTGCTTTTCTTTTAAGATCGACTGTCCCATATCTCTATTTGATAACATTAACTTCTTATAGTATCCATGATGGAGTATATCTTTGGACTGTCGTGGGAAAGGATTTTATTTTCCCGTGTGAATTCTATCTGCTTCTACTCCACATCCTTTTATCCTTCTCTTCCTGTGTTGAGCAATGGCAAAAGGTCAGTTCTATTTTATATAAAATGTATATTTGCCACCTGGCGCTTTTCCTGATTTAAAAAATCAGCTTTTCAACATGGTTTAAAAGAAATTTTTATGGAGGCAATGTAGACTCCTAGCAGAAACTTGGAAATTGTGGCATATTTTTTTCCTCAGGTATAATAACCTCTAGATTATTCTGTGACAGTTTTTAAATGCTACCTTAATCACAGTGGTGAACATTAATGAAGGTTTTTGCCAGATGAAATGGGAAGTTGAAGGTCACATGAAGCTTGATATACTTAATAAAACTAACTTTGAGTTTCACAAGCATTAAATCAGATGGTTATGAACTATTTCCTTGAAGGATGGGGAGGAGATCGTCAAAGACTCACATTTCACACAGCAGCCTTTCCTACAGAAAGTAATAAATCCTGTGCTGAGTGGCCCCCTATAAACTATAAATGCCAAGATGGGACCAGTTTCCACCTCAGCAAGCACAAACCCGCAAGGGTGCTCTTAGAATGAATTTTATCTACTGAAGAAACTTAAATTCAAGCAAAGGAAGAAAACTGTAATTTCTCTCGTGTTTCACCTGGGTCCTGCCTTGTCTTAGGTGCTTTCCATACACAGTCATTTCATTGAAATCCTCTCAGGAGACTCTGTTGAGGTCCTATTGTTTCCCTTTACATGGATGACAAGTGGAGCCTGATGATTCTAGACTTGGTAGGTGGATAGGAGGACCAGGATTCAAATTCCTGGAACCTAAGAGACAGAACAAATGAATAAACAAATAAAAATACAGAAACAGGGATCCCTGGGTGGCGGAGCGGTTTGGCGCCTGCCTTTGGCCCAGGGCGCGATCCTGGAGACCCGGGATCGAATCCCACGTCGGGCTCCCGGTGCATGGAGCCTGCTTCTCCCTCTGCCTGTGTCTCTGCCTCTCTCTCTCTCTCTCTCTCTCTCTCTCTCTCTCTCTCTCTGTGACTATCATAAAAAAAAAAATACAGAAACAGATCTATAAATACAGACAACCAACTCAGTTGTCAGAGGGAGGAGGATGGGGGATGGGCAAAATGGGTGAAGGGGAGTGGGAGGTCCAGGCTTCCAATTACGAAATGAGTAAGTCACAGGGACGAAAGGCACAGCATAGGGAATGTCATCAATGGTATTGTAATGTGTTGTACGGTGACAGATGGTACTCACCACCCCACTTGTGGTGAGCACAGAGAACTTACAGAAATGTCGAATCACTATGTTGCACACCTGCAGCCAATGGAACATTGTTTGTCAACTATACTCAAATTTAAAAAAAAAGTAAAAACAAACAAAAACCAAGTCACTGCTCTATTCAACATTCAGCTGCCCCTAAGGAAACATATGTGAACTTCATTAGCAATTGACCCGACAAGCCCAGCCAGTAAGTATGTGCAAGCAAACCAGAAATGTCTTTGTTTCCCAAATGCCAACTCTCTTTTCTCCTTGCTGATCTTTAATATTTCAGAATTAGGTAGTTTTGTGTTGTGGTAATGGTGGCTTTACCCTTGATATAATTTTTACTATTTTCTCCTAAAATGCAAATGTTCTAGAAACAGGTAACAAAATATTATATATCAGTCATTAGTGTTTAGTATAAATAAGGTTTTAAACTTCTTTCTTGGAGGCAACATTGAATAGATGAAAGTAAATGGAAAAAGGGATGCATGAGACGTAAGTTGAAGATACACTTCGAATGCCACAAACTGTTAGCTCTTATCTATGGACCGACTCTCAGGCATTTTTTTCAATGGAAAAATAGAAAGACAAAGAATACAGTTCTAAGATAGCATCATTTAGACTTCTTATTTGAGTTGATTGAGTTTCCACAGCTCTGAGATTGATGGAAGAAATTTTTCTTGGTAGGTGGCTAACACTTGTCAAGTATGTTTTAAAAGGAAGTCCGTATGTCTCCTGAGTTCACCTGGGATTATTTTACCAAAGAGAAAATAGTTGTGATCTAACCTTTAAGAAATCTCTAGATTTTTATTTCTTCTCCCAGGAGCTTCCACTGTTTGTGAAAGGGAAAACTAAAGAGCCTAAGTCACACATGTGTTTCAAACAAGCAAATAAACAAATCCAAAAGCTGTAGTGATTCTTTTCACTTATTTATTTCTAGTATGAGTATTAAGGTACTTTTCCTATGTAAAGAAGAAAATTGTTAACTAAAGGGAAAGGCAGTGAGGAGCTTTCCAGCACTGGGAGAAAATTGTTTGATAGTATTAATTGTTTCATAAGTCAGTTTGGTGACCGTTATTAATAATTAACATGCTATATCTCTAGACAACATTTTTTTTTTCTATTTGGGGTGTTTTCTATGCTCTCCAAACACAGCTGAAAAATGGAAACCTCTGAAATCTTCTTAATATCTAAAATATGCTTGTCTACAGTGGCAAGCAAGAAAGTGCTTACATATCATATCTCTTCAGTCCTGGTGGAGGGTGTTGTAGCTATGTTTCCTGCTCTGTCAGCTAAACCCACAAAAGATTAAACGCTATGTAGATAATAGCCAGTTAGCACAGGTCTGTCTCAGAGGCTGGCAGGTGTTTCCATGAAACTTTGCCCCACCTGTCATAGCACATAGGGAAGCCAGCACCTGGCAACCTAATAAACAACACACTCTTTAATTGCTTTGAGACAGCACAAGCGGCAGCTGCTGCCAACATTTTTAAGTAAACAACAGGTTTTGCACCTGCTAGAGCAAAATTCTGACCTTACTATCGGCCAGTCACGTGACATGAGGTAACTCAGCCTATCCTAATGCATATAGCCTATGAGATTAGTAGTAGTCCATCAGTACTGATTCTTTCCATGGTTATGTGATATCTGCCCCCTGGTTGCCTCTTGAGGGCATTTAACTCAGCCCCTTTATGTGAAAATTGGAATAATTAAGTTTGGCTTATGGACAGTTTCTTTTAGTTCTTCTTCCTTCCCTCTGCTGCCTTCTTTTGAGGATAATGACCCCAAAACAAAACAAAACAAAACAAAAAGACTTATGGCTAGATTTTCCATTTTCCGTGCTATCGACGATGCCTATTTACAGGTCCAGAATGGAGGATGCGAGTCAGGCAAATGAACGTTCTACAACTGACCACGTAGCGCTTTCAGACCATGACCAGAAATATGAGGCCGCAACAAAATATATTTGTATACAAACAGGCCAGCTGCCTTTTGCAAAAAGAGATGACTTTCAGTGTGTTATATTGCATAGGTATCTCTTTACTATGAGGTGAAACTGAGCAGCTCAGTTTTATCCGCTGACACAAGAGTGCAGTTACATTTAATTCTCCCTCTGCTGGCTCTTCCCCCTCACCCTCCACGTGTGCACATACACTATTCTGAGGTTTTGAGCAGACCTATCCCATGGCTCAGTGAAAACACAGCTCAGGCTTTAGGGAATCCAGGCCAGAAAATGGAGCACAAATAGGCAATGGAGACACCCAGCCCCAAGGCATTTAAGAGAACCTCCCACCTTGTTCAAAACTTCCATAAGCTCTAGAAGTCTCTTTTCATGGCTGAAGCACTGGAGTTGACTGAAACACAATGCACTTCTAGGTGGGAAAAACCAGATTACATAAGGCTAATTCATAGAGCAAATCACTTGATTTTCTCACACTCAGCCTAGAAGGATGAATTGGTCTTTGGAATGTATTGATTTGTATGCAATTTCATCCTCAGAAGACTCTTTATGACTTCACTGCTCTTTCAAAACAGTAAAGGAAAAGGCTTCAGTTTATCGGAGGGGTAGTATATTTCCAACAAGTGAAACACAGCAGACACTGAGCTTTGAGAAGGAGTATTGTGAAGCCTGGGTGAAAACATACTAGAACATGCGATGCTTGCAATTTTCTCATTTTCATCACAAGCACACAGAAAATTCAACCTCATAGAACAAAGGTCAGATGGGCCTGAAGGCAAATGATCAAAAATCTGTTTTGGAGCCTAAAGCCAACAAAGTGTTTGCCTATAGCTTGTTTATGCATTTTGATCAAAAAGAATAATGCAACTGTGAACTGGTCTGAGGTAGAAAATATTTCCAATGAGATTAATTATTTACTACTATTGATTTGGGAGAACATTTTTATGAAATCAAAGTATATTTCTTCTACCACTTTAACATTTCTAAGAATCCTTTAACAACTGCACAGAGTTGTCATTAAAACAAACAACAATATTTTAATAGCATGCTTAAAGCAGCTGGTCCAATATATGAAACACATATATTCATATATTTTAAATAAAATAATATAACAAGTTCTATTCCTCATATATAATAAATGCAGCATAATGATAAGAATGTAAATTTTCACATTTGGTCTATCTGTTGGGTCATACTAAGCACTAGAAGACTAGTTGTGTACAAATAGGGAGAAATAAGCCCAGGAATTTATGGGGAAAGCTCTAAGGGCTTTGTTGAATCCACTTATTGGCATTCCAGAGAACAATTAGATGATTTTCTCCAATATTTATAGGTTATAAAAATGAAATGTGAAGAAAAGTGTGAAAAAAGATCACTCCAACTTTTATTCTTACTCTATCCCTTTTCACACCTGCAGCAACATCAAAGGCAAACATATTTAAAATAAAAAGGTGGGGCCAGTTTTGTGATCTGAATATAGAAGGACAAGACTAGTGCTATTTATTCCTGAAATATATAGACAATATTTGAAGTATATAAATCAAATCACACAATGAAAACTAATTTTTCATAAATATAAAAAGGGGGCTTTATGATAACCTGTATCCTAGTGTTTTTGTGTATTGGGATATGAATCTGAGAACATTATTTGGCCTGCGCTTTAGAATTTTCATCTGTATGAAGGCAATAACAAATGGACATTCAAGTAACTGAAATAACTAGTGTGTGTTTGTGGGCGGGGGGGGGGGGTGCCTGGATGGCTCAGCGAGTTAAGGCTCTGACTTTGGTTTCAGCTCAGGTCCTGATCTCAGGGTCCTGAGATCTAGCCTTACATGAGGCTTATCTGTGCTCAGCACTGAGTCTGCTTAGGAATTTTCCTCTCCTTCTCCCTTTTGCCCCTCTCTCCCACCCTCCCTCCTCCCCATGTGCGCAGACACACTCTCTGACATTTTCTCAGATAAATAAATTAATTTTAAAGAAAGAAGAAACAACTGGTAGAAATGACAGTGAAAGCTGGTTGCTTATCTGTTCATCTCCATGGTGTGCCAATTTTTTAAAACATAGATGTGGCTCCATCTTTTCAAAACTGTGGCTCCATCTTTTCAAAACTAACAAAATTAAATAAAACTCAATTGTTTCCTTATATCAGTGTGTCTCAACAACAACAAAAACAAAAAAACAAAAACAAAAACAAAACAACAACAACAAAACAGGGCACCTGGTGGGTCAGTCAGAAGAGCATGTGACTCTTGATTTGTAGTTTTAAGTTTAAGCCCTACGTTAGGTGTAGGGTAATACATACTGTATTAGTGACTAGTGTTACATTGTATTAATATGCTGTAAGTTGTTTATTCATCTATTAAGAGACATTTGGATTACTCCCAATTTTTTGGCTACTATGAACATGATGCCTTAAATATTTAAACACAAATATATGTGGACTGCATTTTCATTTAAGGTATCAAGTTTATTGGTATAAAGTTATTTATAATATTCATCATATTCCCAATTTTCAGGGTTTTTTCTCTCTCTTTTTTTTTTTTGTTTTCTTTGTTTTAATTGAGGACTATTAAGGTCATAATTTAGTTTTCTCTGGTTTTTTTGGAACTTTTTTTAATTTTTGTTTCATATTAACTATACTCCTTTGGTTGGTTTGTCTGCTTGGTCTGTTGTATATTTTATTTTTTAATGGTTAAAGCAGTTTATACTTCTAAGCCATTTACTCTAGTTAAGCTTCAAAAGATTTTCTTTTTTTTTTTAAGATTATATTTATATTCATGAGAGACACAGAAAGAGAGGCAGAGACACAGGCAGAGGGAAAAGCAGGCTCCCTGTGGGGAGCCTGATGCAGGACTGGATCCCAGGACCCCAGGATCACCTCCTGAGCCCAAGGCAGACGCTCAAGCACTGAGCCACTCAGGCATCCCCAAAGGGTTTTCAAAAACAGAAGGCTAATTTTCTGAAGCACTAGAAAATCCACTATTTTCTATCACAATCACTATTTCATATGCAAAATGAGAATTTTTCCATTGTCTCCTGTGCCAATTATTAACGTATTGTCTTGGCTCCTCATCCATCCTCCTTCTCCTGCTCTGTGATAATATAGCAGAACTGACACCATGTTAAGTTTTGTCAGGTGAAGGGACTGGAAAGACACTGGAAGAGGAAGGTCTCTCTCCCAGGTTCTGATGTATTCTTCTCTCAGGCTCCTGCACGCTGCACGCTGTGGATTCTCCAGTGCCCAGGAGCCAGCTGTTCCCCTGAAAACTCCACAGGAGGCTCTGTGTGAGTTCAGTAGTTAGTCCTCTGAGGGCAGCTTACCCCATCACAACAAAGGACAGAGTACCCACAAGTTCCATCAGTACAGCATCTCTGTGACTTTTCTGCCTTCCAATAAGCTACTGCCAGGCGATGCATAACGAGTTTTGGAACTGGGTTCCAGGAGTGGGTGTCTCTTCCTTGGCCACTCTATCTTAGCCCTAGATGTAATGGAGTAAGTAAAAAAGTATTCTTTTTACTTCTTCCTAGTCCAACCCTCCTCACTCTATTTCTTTGAAAGGTAATAATATAGATTTAGCACCAGAAAAAAACTCTAGGTCAGGGAGCTAGAAATATGACTTTTAGTTTACTCTCTTGTTGAGCCCAGTTCCTAGGCCCGAATTAATTCACAGACCCAGAGCTCCTTGACTGAAGAAAATATTCTGGTCCCCATGAAGAAGGACCATTGTCACAGCTACATACTATAAATCTCTACTGAAGACTTTCCACAGGGACCTGTGGTCATTTACTAGAGGTATTGTGCATTAGTGAAGTAGAAATACCCAAACATTTGGAAAATTACTGGACATTGGCTCTGAATTGAAGCGAATTCCTGGGGACCCAAAATGCCAATGTAATCAGGTGATATATGGAACACTAGCTCAAGTCCATTTTACAATGAGCAAAGTTAGTCCCTAGACCCACCTTTAGTCCCTAGACCCACCTTGTAGCTATGTGCCCAACTCCTAAATGTATAATTAGAATAGAGACTTGGCAATGGTGAGAGTCTCTATATTGGCTCTTTGATTCATAGAGTTTGGACTATTATTATATAAAAAGCCCAGAGAAAACCTCTGGAACTTATCTCTACCTATAAAAATAGGATACCAGACACAATACTGCATCACTGGGGGGAATTTCAGATATTAATGCCACCATCAAATATTTGAATGAAGCAAAAGTGGTGAAACCTACAATATCCATATACTATTCAACAATTCAATGTGTGGAGAAATGAGGCAGATATTAGAGAATTAACATGGATTACTGTAAGGTTGATAAAGTGGTCATTTCAATGGAAGCTGCTACCCCAGATGTTATATCTTCACTGGAATAGCACAGGCCTTGCCATTTCATATGCAGCTATTCCTTCGAGCCAGAAGTACACCTTCAGAGACCTCTCATATCTCCTGCTCTCTACAGAAGTATGGTCATATAGAGACCTTGATCTTTTTGACATTCAGTAAAATAATTGCACTGGCCTACTATATTGATGATATTTGCTCATTATATATAGCCAATTGGAAGTAGCAAAGATTTTAAATGCCTTAGTAAGACATATGTGAGCTAGAGGGTGCCAGATATACAAAGATGTAGGGGGCCACCTCAGGGAAATGTCTGAGGGATCAGTGGTTTAGAGCATGTGAAGATATCTCCTTCCAGGTGAAAGATAAGTTGTGCACCTTACATCGCCTGCCATGAAAAAAGATGCTCAATAGGCCTTTTTAGATTTTATAGGTAATTTATAACACATTCAGGTGCAGACTTCAATCCATTTAAAGAGCTATCTGTAAGACTGCCAGTTTTTAGTAAAGACCGGAGTAAGAGAAGGCTCTGGAACATGTTCAGTCTGTACACAAGCTCCTCATTGCTTTGGCTGTATGATTAAGCCTATCTGATGATACTCAGGAGCACATAAGGATGCTGCATGCAGATCCTGGCAAGCACCAAGGGGAAAAATCAGTGTGTATTTCTAAGATCATGGAATCTCTCCATCTCCATTTATTCATATACTTATATGTATCTATATATACTTACATCTGTATCTAATACGGATAACTACTCTGTTCTTAAGGAAGAGCTTCTTCTGGCTTTCTACTGAGCCTTGGTAGAGACCGAACACCTAACAGTGGAACAGCAGGTGACTGTGGGTTGAGTATACCTTCATGAACTCGGTTATTTGAGCCACACAGCCATAGGATGGGAAGATGCAACTGCAGCAGTCTATCATCAAATGGAGATGATATAAAAATTGTGTATAAGAGATGATGCTTGGGCAGGTCTACAAGGTCCGAGTAAGTTGCAGGAGCAGGATTTCCCCAACACCAAGAAATGTTGTGCTGCCTCTCAAATTCATACCTATGGCCTGGTGTATTTCCAATGACCTGAGGAAAAAAAAAACCCTCATGTCTGGTTTCCAAAGGGGTACTCACAATATGATAGTTCTAATTTAAAGTGGATAAATATAGTACTAGAGTCCCACAGGGTAGCCCTGATTGTCATTAGTGAAAGGAATCTTCTCAATGGGCAGGATCTTCAGCAATTCATCTGGTTGTTCACTCTGTGAGAGGGTCAGAAATAACAAATCTCTGCGATTCCTGGGCAGCTGCTAAATATTTGGCTGAATGGAGGAATAGAATTAGAAAATTGGTGACATGGAGTCTGGGGAAAACACTGGTGACAAAGAGTCTAGTGAAGAAAATTGGTGACAAGGAATCTGGTGACAAGAGCTGTTGTGAGCAAGAACAGCATGACATTCCATCCAGGTCCTTCTCTCCCTGTCTCCCCTACTGAACCAAAGCTTTAAATGAGGCTGGATGGGGAACAGTCAATGTGCACACCATTAGAGCACTAAAAAGAAACTTGTAGCTGGGGAAGGAAATAAAAGTTACTTCTCCCCTTGGTAGATAGACCATCCATGACACCCAAGGACACTGTCTGCCTAAGACACATGTATAACCAGAACCAACCTTGCAGGCTTTTTTCCTTTATAGTTATCAATAAAACAACTCTAAAATTTATACAGAAAGCTGAAGAAACTAGAATATCTAAAACAATTCTGGAAGGAAAGGCAAGGATTGAGGGCATTTTGTTTGTCTTTTTTCTTGGCCTACTTTTAAGATTTTTCTCAATATCATTGGCAGTTTAAGTAGGATGATTCTAGATGTGGTTTTCTTTGTATTTTATCCTGAATACATGAGTTGCTATTTTTTTTTTAAATCAAATCTGGTCATTTTTACCCCACATTTGTTCAATATTCTTTTTTCTTTCATTCTCATTCTCATTCTCATTCTCATTCTCTCTCTCTCTCTCTCTCTCTGTCTCTCTCTCTCTCTCTCTCTTACTACTCCAGTTACATGAATATCACCCTGTTTCATATAATCCCATTAGGGTTCTGTACTCATGTTTTCAATATTTTTCTCTGTTTGCTTCCATTTTGATGATTTCTATTAACCCGTTTAGAATATCAATGGTCCTTTTTTTTCTGTTTGGTCTGCTATTAATCCTCCTGCCCACCCTTACCCCAGTGGATATTATTATTCCAAATATTATATTAATTAGCTCTTGGTTATCCACTTGGTATTTTCTTTAAGGCTTCAAGTTATTCCTCAAAATCCTCCATCTTGTCACTCATTATATCTATGCTTTTCTAGGGATTTTTAAAACATATTTATTACAGCTATTTGAAAATTTTGTTCTACCATTTCTACACTTCATTATCTATGTTTGAATTTTATGATGGATGGTTCCCATTCACTGTGAGTTGTCCTGCTTTTTTGCACATCTTTTTATTATTTTTATTGTAGGTTGGACAGTGCATCTAAAGACTGGGTATGTATATTATTTCTTCCTTTTTTAACATAAAGTACATCACTTTATTATTTGTTCTTTTTTAACATTAATGACACCACTTTCTTCTGTTAATATTAGGTAGCTAGTGTGAAATATGGTAAGAAGTTGTTCAACTTGATTTGGTCTAAAGCTAAATTAGTTTGGAAGGAGGTGGCTTTAATTCCTCTGTCAGAGCTTTAGAATTAGAACACCAGGAATTGGATAGATCTCTGTTTGCCATCCCCATGTGTACTATGAAAGCATTGATATATTTGATGTCATCAGAATTTGAATTGAGTAGTAGTTGGTTATGACTTTGATCAGACTCCCTTCATCTCTGGCTTGAACTGGCTTGACATTGAGTTAGTTCTTTCCCAACAGTAGGGACCCACAAATCATGAGACTGCAGGACCTGAAGACTGCATATCTGTGAAACCATGAAGTTGTGAGACCATGAGGCTTCAAGACTGTAGGCATGTAGATCATAAGGTTGCAGAGATTTTCTACTTTTCGGCCACACTCCAGCTTCTCCTAACTCATCAGAATTCCCATGTAAGAGCATTACTTGGCAAAAGGAATGTTTCTGCTTTTGAGGCTCTGGGAGTTTCAAATCAAGCATGCCAATGCTTGGGTTTGTTAAAAGTAGCTGGCTTCTTTTTCCAAGCAAACATGGTGCACGCTTGATTTTCTACCAGCCCTGCTGCCACCCCCAGCAACTCTTCTAAGTATAAAAACATGAGCTGTCCCTTTCTTGTGTAGAAAATACTTGCTTCTCTTGACTTTGATCCTTTTAAATTTCTTGGTATCCAAAGATCTTCACTAGTTTTAAAGAAATTTATAATCTTTTTGTTGCTATTGCCTGGATATTCCTTATACTTTTAGTGAGAGTGAGGAATATGTAAAAGGCTACCTCTGGCCCATAGATATGAAGTGTCTATGCCTAAGTGCAGAGAAATGCCTTTATTAAGGTAAAGGTCATATACTGAAATTAATAAAAATTAATTTTTAAAAACTAAAAGCTATAAAAATCACCATTAATCCCCCTACTTCCTTTTTAAGTATTTATACTTAGAAGCAGAATGATCACTGACCTGAAACCCCAAAGGTAATCATTATTAACATTTTGGTGATTATAATTTAAGACATTTCCCTACTGGATTTTGTTTTTGCTACTTCTTATATGGATGTAGCCATATATGCATATAATCACATCTACATTTTTACTCAAAAATAGAATAATCTAACACATATTGCTCTTTTACTTGCTCTGCTCACTATCACTCTTCCAAATCAAAATATATAGATTTTTGTTCTTAATTGCTGCAGAGAATGCCATTCCACTGGCAAGCCATAATTTATAATAGTCTTCCACTGAGAACCATTTATGTTGCTTCCATTTTTCACTGTATTTAATATTTTTATAATTATATACTTTAACATTCCTAAAAGAAGAATTTCTAAGTGATAAAATATAGGTTTTAATAGATAAAAGGACAGTTTTGTAAGTTCAAGGAAAACGATGAAGCTATTGCATTTGATTTAATGTTCTAGCTTTCATATTTTCTACCTAGTAGTTATTCATATAAATGCCTTAATCATTGTTTATATGCTTGCAGTTAAGCTTTCTGTTTGACCAAAATTTTTGGATTCTAAAATATTCAAGACATAATCCTAAATGCTTGAAATGTTATAGTCAAGTGCAGTAGAAATAATAGGGCCTTTATGAGGTGTATGCAGCCTTGAATCCCTGGTTGGCCAAGCACCAGCTGTGTATAACTTCTTTAAGCGTGTAGAGTGGACATATTGACAACTCATGCTTCACAGGGATTGTGAGGATTAAAAGAGAATGTTTGCCCAGCACTTAGACACTATACAGTATATACTCGGTAATTTATAGCAGCTATCATTATCTTTCTGGAAACGTTGATCTCAATGGAAAGAGGGTGAGGACCAGAAATAAATTAAATTTTAAAAATTAATGATTAACAACTAACATATGACTAGAGATAAAAATCAGTGTAATAATACATAAGAAGGATAAATTGAGATAATGAAATGACAGTTTTACTTCGACATTTCTGAAGTGGTTAAAATCAATACCAAGGAAATTGGATTGGAATAATGGGTAATCAGTTCCTTCCTGGATAGGGAAGATCATTTTTAAAAGACTTAGATAAAGAAAAGAAGTTTTAGGGGGAAAAAAGTGCTTTCAAAAGAGGAGAGTAAAGCTTTTTGGTCTCAGGGAAAGCTGATAGATGGCAAAATAGTGAACAATATAAAAAGAAACGATGTCCTTACATATGAGGGCAGTTTTGTTCACTATTAAAGCAAACAAATGAACAACCTCAGTTTCATACCATACTAGTCAACTAAGCTAAAGAAAACCAAACTAAACAAATAAATTGTATTCTTTTGCCTTTTTACGGCATAGAATTGATCCAAATTTAAATCCAATTTATAGTGATTTTCTGTCAGAATTATGAGTGCACGTGACTGTACTGCAACAGTCCACCTCTAGTAAGCAGAGTCACAATGACAAGAAAAATGAGACTTCCTGAAATAAGGCCATGTGGGAACACTCCCTGGGATACCAGATGACAGGGAGGGATGGGAAGACTCCTGACCTACTGGCCATCCTCTCTTAGGTAAGAAAAACACCTCAAATTTTCAGCTCTCTGCTTCTGCTCATTGGAGACCTTCCTCCTCAGTGACTCCCACCAAGCTTAAGAAAGGGAAGGACTTCTAAACGAGGACCCACAGCACCCACCCCCCTCATCCCTACTCCGCTGTCCTCTAGGATGCACAGCTATGATTTGCATTTCACCAGCAGACTAATTAATCACAAACGAAGGTAACGAAGTGAACTCTGGGGAAGAAAATATGGGTAGCAACTCCACCGAGTTCCTTTCAGTGCGAGCAGCAGAAGAGTATCAGAATCGACCCTTCTACCTTCACCAGATTTCCCCACGCACATCCAGATACAGTGAAGCAGAGAATGGTGAGCATTGCAAGGATCTACTAATGAACAGGTGGCACAGACATGGCCACTGCAAGCAAGTGTCATGATCCCTCCCACTCAGCCTCATCCCCTGTGTGGCAAACACAGCAACCACCCCTCAGTGACCACGCTGCTACTGAATTTCTCTGCACATGAAGAATAAATAATCGATTAGCTGTAACCATGGAAATATGGCCCAATACTTATTTTAAAAGCCTATTCTCTGCAAGGGCTAGCATGCATGGTCCCTTTCTATATTGTACCCCGCTGTGTCCACTGGTTTGGATAACCCAGGAGTTGGAATTTTAAGCAAAACTAGATTTTATTCAGATTTCCTTGGGAGCCCCATCTTACAGTGTTTGGGAAACTTTTTTTTTTTAAGAGAGAGAGAGAGAATGAGAGAGAGAGAGAGAGGCATGGGGGGAAAGGCAGAGGGAGAGAGAGAATCTCAAGCAGACTCCCTGCCCAGCGGGGAGCCTGAGTCAGGCTCAATCTCACCGCAGTGATTAGCCGACTGAGCCACCCAAGTGCCCTTACAGTGAATGTTTGAGAAACTTTTAAAACAAAGCAAGGAATGCCACATTATCCTGATATGTGTTGTTTTTAGGTCTAACCAGTAGGCTAGAGAAGAAACCCCCATAACGATAAAAATCACACAGAAAACAAACATACGTATAGTCCATTATTACTTGTTTGTAATTCAAAGATAACACCTGCACGATGTATGTGTTGTGTTTTTCTTCTTCACTTTACACTATCCATTAGCTACTCTGCTAGAGAATATACCAAAATTTAAAAAGAAATGAAATAGAGTTCTATTTCATTAGGAGTCAAAGGTGGCCCTTAGGAGCACAAAGTTACCATACTGAAGAAAAGTTACTATATACCTTTGTGTTAGGCAAAGAGGGAAAGTCGGGAACCTGAAAAGCCTCTGCTTTTGTTCAGAACAAATTGGTGTGTATTGTTCTCATTAAGATTTTCTTTTTAATTATAAAATACTAACAGTTGTAGAACATCTTTAATTCATTTATTTGTTCACTCAACCAATCAACCAACATTTACTAAGTGTGTGTGTATGTGTGTGTGTGTGTGTGTGTGTGTGTGTGTGTGTGTACTCATTACTATGCTGAGAACTAGGAATTCAGGAGTAGGACACTCTCTGCCTTTGGGGGTTCAGAGCCTGGGAAAGGAACCCAGACAGACGGTTCCAATGAGTTCCAAGCCCTGGGCAGTATTCAGAGATTGTGTCTTGCAACAAATGTATGCAGAAGATTTCTGGACTGTGTTTTATAAATGAGGATCCTGAGGCTAAGATACATGAAGCCATTTACTTGGGGACATTCAGCTACTAACTGGAAAGGGTAAGATGTAAACCAGTCTCCCTGACTCCAAAGCATGCTCTTCCTACACTGCCCCATGGTGGGAGACAGGAAGACCAACACAGCACAGTCCAGCCTGGGGTGGGGATGTGGGGGTTGTGGGGGATGGATAAAGAGCTCTGGAGCACTGTGCACTTTGTCTTCGCCCTTCTAAAATGGTACAGACAAGTTAATCAGAAGGAAAGTCAATATTATGGCTGCTTGTTTTTATATTTCTGCCTGACATTATAGATAAAAGGCTTTAATTCTGAGTATCTTTGAGAACACAAAGCCTTGGAGCTCTGAAGTATTGATTCAATAAGCGTTTCTAATTAAGTGGTTTAATAGGCAATCTGACCCAGTAAGATTCATGAGGAATTTACATATGCTGTCAGTGCCCCGCCCCCTTCCTCCCCGTAGATCCTCTTTTCCAAGAGCAAATGGAGTGTGTTTTCCCCAGCCTGGCAGCCTTCTATGTGTGTGCTCTCTTAGCTTCTTTTCTTCTGATCTAGTCCCTTCCAAGGCCAACATTTCCAACCCACTTCTATTCCACTGAAGTGGAATAAAACTCCACTGACGGAATAAAAACTGTTCCCCCAGGATCTCCTCACTTCTCTGTATCTTCCACATCTGCCTCCCCTGGCCAGAGGAAATTTGTTCTATAAACATGCAGAAAGTCTCTTCCATTTAAAAAGAAAAGAGAAAAAAAATAAAAAAATAAAAAAGAATGCAAAACAGAAACTGAACAAAACCCTCTTTAACTATTGCCGTTTTTCTATTGCTTGTCTTCCTTTTTTTTCTCATTTCTGGAAAGTTTTGCCTCTACATGCCATGTTCAATTTCTCACTTTCTTTTCCTTTTTTAAAGGTTTTATTTATTTATTTGAGAGAGAGCACATGCAAGCACATGCACGGGGAGATGCAGAGGGAGAGAGAAAGGGAGAAGCAGATTTTCTGTTGAGCGGGGAACTGGAAAAGGGGTTTGATGCTAGGACCCTGGGATCATGACCTGAGCTGAGGGCAGATGCCTAACCAACTGAGCCACCCCAGTTTCTCACTTCTGATTCACTCATTACCCACTTGTGATGTGCCCTTCAAAAAAAAAAAAAAAACACCTCTGAATCATTGTAGAACTTTATTTTTTTTTACTCATTTATTCCTTTACTCTTTATGTATATGTACGAGTATCACAAAATGCTTTGGAAAATCTCAAGTCCCTGATTCCAAATGCATGGGACATCTGTAGATTGTGACTTTGACTGGTGCTTTTAGCGCATATAATACTGCTATGCTTGCCTTCCATGACATGTTTTTTTGCTTCTTTTTTACTCAAACCATCACTTCTTGGTCATATGCATCCTGACCCATTTGTGTAGGAGTTCCCTGAATTTGGTCATTGGGCCATTGATTTCTTCTTTCTACACACTATCTTTGAACATTCTCATTGAATCTAACGGTATGAATAATTTTGTTGATGAACTGTAATATTTAGCTTTTACAAAGCTTCAGAATCATTTGCTCAATTGCCTACTACAATTATAATTTTCATGTCTCATAAGCACATCAAAGTCAATATGCAATCAAGTTGAATTTTATACATCTCCCTACATGAGTTCTTCCCCTTTGTTTGATAAATGGAGAAAAGAGACGACTTTTCCTTGAAATAATTTATATGGCTATTCCATGTTGAAGAAGGGTGTAGTTAATTGAATGGTGGCTTGCCAAAAGATATATCTGCCTGGAATCTGTTGGTATGATCTTATTTTGAAAAAAAAAAAAAAAGGTCTTTGCAGGTATAATTATGTAAAGGATCTTAAGACAAAATCATCCTAAATTATCCAGGTGGGCCCTAAATCCAATGACAAATATCCTTATAATAAGAGAAGAGGTCAGAGGAGAAGGCTCTGTGAAGATCATAGCAGAGATTGGTATTATTCTGCTATAAGCCAAGGAATGCTTAGAGCTTGAAGATGAAAAAAAAAAATTCTCCCCTAGAGCTTTTGGAGGGAGCATGATCCTGATAACACCTTGATTTCAGATTTCTGGCCTCTAGAATTATGAGAAAAGTTTCTATTGTTTTAAGTCATCAACCTTGCACTTTGTTATAGCAAGAAACTAATATTGGAAACTAACACAAATGGAAGCTCCTTTAGTGTTGTATGTGCATAGTGACTACTTTTCAAAGAGTACACTATAAAAAGGGAAAATAATTGAGTAACTTTGCAGTAAAGAAACCCAACAAACACCACCTCAGTCACATGATGAAGGACAGCAGCAACAGTGATAAATCATGTTGATATGTAAATTCTTGATATTGTGTAATGAGAATGGCATTTTACCTCTGTTATTTCTCCCCAAAACCCATATCACCAGTGTAATAACTAAAAAGACATAAGACAAATTCCTGCAATGGCGAATCCTATAAAATACCTTACCAATTCTCCTCAATGCTGATATAGTAATCAAAAACTAGTAAAGTCCAGGAAACTGTCACAGCCAACAGGAGCCTAAGAAGATGTGATGACTAAATATAATGTGATATCCTTGATAGGATCCTGGAACAGAAAAAGACATTAGGTAAAACTAAAGAAATATGAGTAAACTAGGAACGTTAGTTAATAATAATGTATATTGATTAATTATAATGAATATACCATAGTAAATAAGATGTTAATAGTAAGGGAAACTGAACACAAGTATATGCAAACTCTTTTCTATTGTCTATTCAATTTTTATTTACAAAACTGTTCTAAAAATTAAAATCAGGGCAGCCTGATTTCAGGGCTCATTAGTTTAGCACTGCCTTCGGCCCAAGGCCTGATCCTGGAGACCTGGGATCGAGTCCCACATCGGGCTCCCTGTGTGGAGCCTGCTTCTCCCTCTGCCTGTGTCTCTGCCTCTCTCTCTCTCTCTCTCTCTCTCTCTCTGTCTCTCATGAATAAATAAATTAAATCTTATAAATAAATAAATAAATAAATAAATAAATAAATAAATAACTGGAGCACCTGGCTGGCTTAATCAATAGAGCATGCAAGTCTTGATCTTGGAGTCATGAGTTAGAGCCCCACACTAGGCAGAGATATCACTTAAAATAAATAAATAAAGATTTTTAAAAATAAAATCAGGGGCACCTTGGTGGCTCAGTGGTTGAGCATCTGCCTTTGGCTCAGTTTGTGATCCCTGGGTCCTAGAATCCAGTCATGCATTGGGCTCCCTGCAGGGAGCCTGCTTCTCCCCCTGCCTATGTCTCTGCCTCTCTCTATGTGTCTCTCATGAATAAATAATAAAATTTTTAAAATAAAATACTTAAAATAACTTCAAGTAATTAGATCAGACTAAGATATCATATTTTACTAAATTTAATTTCTGAATTTTCCTCATGTCCTCAGCTAGAACATAAAGATAATTTTAACCAAAAATAAAATACCCTCTTCTTCCAAGCAAGCTACATTATGCTTATGGCAAATCCTCTTGAATATGTGAAAGAGTAAATCTTAGATAGTCTGAGAAAACCAGACTGTATATTTCAGAAGGATGGTACAGAGAGCCATAGTGTGGATATAGAACATGCAAGATATATAGTGAAGACAATGAGTCAATTTCATTTCTGTAATGGTTCAAAGAACCATACTCAGAAAGGAAATGAGAACAATGTGAACTCAATTATTCACATCAAGAGAATCTTTATTGCTGTGTCTTTTATGAGATTTGTCTAGGATCTTCTGGTCACTGCAATCAAAGGCTCAAAGGTCTCACCTGTAATTTAAATTGTTATGGTTTGTTACTATTTTACAAACTAAAGGCTAAGAAAAGTGTAATTAGTTCACTTTACAATAGTAGATTTTTAATATTGCAGCAGTTAATTATCCAATATCTGAAATATCCTCTTGCTTTCAAATTCTGACTGTCTGTACTTATTTCAAAGCATGAACAGAAAAAGTAGAGAAGACAAAACTTAAAATTGTTAAATTGCTTGTTAGTATTTACAAAGTATAGACAAAATCATGTTTAGTGATTAGCTGTGCAAATTCAAAAGTTAAGTGGAAGATATTATGAATACAATATTAACCCTGTGAATGAAGTGCAATAAAATCAACTCCATATTAAACTCATAGTATATGGTTTCACATACCTGTAAACAAAAATGGTACAAGATACTTAAAATAATACATACTTATTCAATGATGAAAATTTCCTTTCAATAAATATACATTTCTGTTTTTTACAAAAATAGTTACATAACTCTAGTTGATTTAGCATAAGGGCTGATTATAAGTTGGAAATTAAGTTAAAGCTAAGAGACTTCACTTTTAACCAACAGAACACATTTGCTTCTCAAGAAAGATGCTCTTGAGTTAAAAAGACTAATAGAAAATAATATTAAGTTCATGAAAACTCATTCAGTGGATTTAATTTGTCAAAAACTTACTTTTATACCCCTACTCAGATAGCCTATGGGGCAGTGAACAATCAAGTAAATTATAAAAAATGGAGTCACAGAAACCCAGGAGCTGAAACTAAATTTAAAAAGCAGGGAAAAGGAAAAAAATGTCATTTGCCAATGTGTGCCACTGTGAAATGAACTCATTTCACATATTTGCAAAGTCCCAGCCCATATACTTTTCCCACAAATTCAACAAATTATCCTCCTCAATGTAAGCTTACCTGTCAGATGTACACATATTATGGCTTTCACTGTCCATTTTTCTCCAGGAATTATTAACTTCTAAAAGGGATTATTAGACTTACAACACATGTCAGGATATAGTAAAAGCAGATGACAATCACCTACTTTAAATCTCTAGACTATATATCAGAATCACTTGAGCTGTCTATTGCATATATGGATTCTTGAATTCCATTCCTGGTATATGAGTTCTGATAGCAGAGATCCAGAATCCACCTTATCAATGAGCATTCAACTTGATTCTTGGCACACCAATACTTAAGAATTTTGCTTCAAGCTAATATAATTGATTACAGTGTAAAATAGTTGAATCACTATATTGCACACCTGAAACTAATTTTATACTGCATGTTAACTAAAATTTAAATAAAAACTTTAAAAAAAGACATAAAACTGCTGAATAGGAGCCAAAAGTGGTAACAAATAAAATATAAAGGTTTAATGAGCTGACACCTAAATTTGTTTGTTCACAGATTAAATGAGAATATGTCGAAGAACATCACAATACAAATTAAGTAATAGTTATATGAATCAAACCCCGAATGTTTTCAGGCTGTTTGAGGATAGTCTTCATTTGAAAATATCCTTCTTTCCTTCTTTCTTTCCTCTTTCTTAAGAAAAATCGAAACAGTCTCATATTTGAACTAATGTTGAGATCAGAAATCCATAAATGCATATAAATAAATACTTTAATTGGTCTTAATGCATTTCCTGTGTTGTTAACTCAACATGGGAAATTTCATCATTATTATAAATGTATATCAACTGTTACCATTCTGAAACTAATAAACTTTGACATATTGATTTTCAAACAGCTCAGAAACATAATTTAAACAAATATGTGCTGACATTTTATATATTCTTATTTTAAAATATAAATCACACGTTTCTAAAGCGGTCAATAGAAGGGAATCAAAAGTTTACCTCTGTTCAGTTAGTAAGCAGCTAATTATTCAAGAAGAAAGAAATAAAAGACAGATCTCCATATACCGTTGAGGTCAGAGCCTTTCAAAATCAACCGTCAGACAGGAACAAGACAAACAAAAAGGATGCCAGAGAGACAAGAATCCTGGGGCAATACACACACAAATTAAGTGAAAATCATGCCTATCCCTCTACACATAAGTGACAGCCTGGTCCAAAAAAGATCTATTTAGGAGTGAAAGACTCTGACCCAAGATTTGTAAAGACCCAAATCTTTACAATTGACACATCCAATCCTTGCCCTACACTCCACATTCTCCAAAGTTCACTTCCCTACTTTAGAATTAATAACCCCTAGGCACCAGTCATAAGTATGATTTTCACAATTACTGAAGGGTTTTCCACTCTGTCCTGTTCAGAGCAACCATTGTAGGTCACTGTAGCTCAATCAGAATTTGAAGTGTACCATTATTCGAAATGAGTGCTTTTTTTATTAATTTCACTTTGGCTCCTAAATTACTTTTTGACATTGCCCTTTCAAAAACTTGATTTGATATTGGCTTCCACTGTGTGAGTTACCTTTCAATCAAAAGACATTTCCATTTTATATTGTTTGACCTGCTTCTATTGGGGGCCCCCCATTGCCTTGCTTTGTGTTGAGGCATCTCAACCTCTATCCTTTCCTACATTCATGTCTTCTTTGGGAAAAACAACCCTATTACAGTCCTAAAGACAATTCCTGTTTGCTTTCCCCTTCTGCCCAGAGAAATACGAGAAGGAGCCTCTAGACCAATGCTTATTATATTTTCCTTCATTTCACAATAACTATTTTCTAGGCTTTTACAAAACTCATATTTATTGTTATGCATATTCACTGTAACAATAAAAAATAGAAAAGATAATTTTCTTGTTCTTTCAACCACATCATATAACTGATGATAATATTTTGGTGTGTATATCTCCATTTTTATCTCAAGCTTTTGCAAACATATGCAAATACTGATTTATATATTTAACCTTTACTCTTATGTGGTTTTCTAGGTGTGGTTATTTTTAAAAATTTATTTGCACTGGAATTAGAACTTATTCAGGTATTGTTTTTTTCTTATTTTTCTTCATGCTTTTGCATATTTTCATTGAAACCGTACCCTGGGGACTTTGCTTCAGCATTAGCTGACCTGCCAGTTGCTTCCTGTCGAGCTATGCTCCTGTTGAACTGCAGCTGTCTGCCCTCTGGGATGTCCAAGTGTCATCTGGCCTCATCCTCAGCTTTTCTTTTCTTTGAGACTTAAAAGCGACTGGATCCAATTTAATGAGTGAGTGTTAATGATTGATACTGTGGGACGCCTCAGCAGTCCAGGGCCTACCTTTGGCCCAGGGCATGATCCTGCAATTCTGGGATCGAGTTCCACATTGGGCTCCTTGCATGGAGCCTGCTTCTCTCTCTGTCTATGTCTCTGCCTCTCTCTCTCAGTGTCTCTCATGAATGGATAAATAAAATCTTTTTTTTTTTTAAAGATTGTTACTGTATGGCAACTGTTCCTTGTGTAGGACTCCTGGAACAGTGGCTTAACAGGGACTCTGTTATAGCAAGAAAGGGATTCTAGAATTTGTGGAACAAGCAGGGTGAATTGGAAAATTACTCAAGTGGACCCAAAACATCTTAGGCTGATCTATTGAAACCTTTATCTGTTACTTCATATGGTTTTACTGGTCATTTCTTTGAGGTAGAAAAATCACTGCTTCTTCAAGACAGGTTGATTTTCTTTTTCACAAATGACGTGTCCTTCAAGAGCAACTTTGCTGCTCAATTAGCTGGGTAAATGATATTTGTAAAACAGACTGGGCAGCCACTGGGTGGCAGCAGAAATTTGAAAAATATACAGCATGGATACACTTACTGTTTTATCCTATCTCTTACCACTTAGCATACTAAAAAACATTATTTTCAACAAACTGTCTTTTGACAGATTATATTCATTAACTTACCTCTCTCATGTAAACTAGCATACTCAACTATGAGAAAAATAGATAAAACATTAAACCTTATGACCCAATATTCTATGAATATAATATACATTTTTAATACTATTCAGGATGATTTTAGATAGATATGGTATTTTCCTAAAAATTAAAAGCTGTCATTACTTTTAATAGTTTTAAAAATCTAAGAGAAGTCTTACAGATTCAAAGAAATGCTGAGGAGTTTAGAGAAGACAAAGAATAAAATTATTCAGAATCCCCAAAACTAAATTAACCATAGTCACTGTCATATATGTATAGTTTTTTGATGTCTACTTTTTTTTCAATAGTAAAGACTTTTTTTTAACATCATGTTTTAAAAATGCTGAGTTGTCGGGGCATCTGGGTGGTTGAGCATCTACCTTTGGCTCAGGTCATGATCCCAGGGACCTGGGATTGAGTCCTGCATTGAGCTCCCTGTGAGGAGTCTGCTTCTCCCTCTGCCTGTCTTTGCCTCTCTCTGTGTGTCTGTAATGAATAAATGAAATATTTAAAACAAAACAAAACAAAATAAAATAAAATGATGGATTGTTTAATTTAATATACTGTGAATTACTTGCTCATTTCATTAAATGTCCTTTTACAGAGTTATATTTAGAAATAGAAAAATATTACCTCACATGGCTAGGCTAGTTTATAAGCAATTCCTTCTGGTAAAGCATTTACCAATTATTTACCGATTTTTAATATTACTCTTATAGACAACTGTTGCTAATTCTGAAGTCAAGCTAGCTGATAGTTTTCAGCCTTCCAATGTTAAGTGGTAAATTAATATCTTTTATAATGAGAGGTCCTGAACTTTTCTCTGAGAGAGAGTCAAAACCTCCTGATCAGAATTGCCTGGACTGATCCTACATCAGAACAAGTTTGAGGCACAGACTTCTGCATTTTAACAACTGAGCTAGTTCAAAGTTTTGAACCAAAAAAAAAAAACAAAAAAAAAAAAAAACAAAGTTTTGAACCATTGGCACTCTGATCAAACTATACAGTCAGAAAATCTCAACAATAATGTGCAAACTTGGAGAAACACTTATACTTCACTTGTCTCCATTTCTTTATCAGTGGAAAAGATGATGTGTCCAGTTTAAGGTGATGTCAAGGGAATACTGGTGTATATCAAGAGCTCATTTCCACCTTAAAATGCAGGCTTTGGAGACACTGCAGGCAAGAATATGCTTCTTTGAAACCAGAGATCATTTATTGTGACTGTCATATGCAACAAACTTTATGCTAAGCAGTTTACATGTACTGCTATTCCCCAGAGCAATCTTGCCAGGTTGCTATAATTTCATCTTTATGGATAAGCTCAGAGGTTCAGATGGGTTAAGTAAATCAACCCAGGTGACTATTTTTCAAAGTCAAAATTGGAATTCAAACCAGTCTTTCTGGTGCTATGACCTATGTTTATTCAACTCCAGGACCCTGTCAGGCTACATGCAGAAAGGTACAAAGGTAGATAGGCCAATGAAGTTCCTTCCTGGCTCAGTAAGTTGACAAGGAGTTATTGTATGGTTACTGGTTTGTCGCTTTCCTCTGCTATTTGGAAGTGGCAAGGGAATATTTCAGAGCTGCTGTTGTTGCATATCATGCAGTTAATTGAGAGGCAATTGGATTTATTTGTTCTTTTTATTTTTTTAACTCTGTCATTTTAGATGGTGCAATTATTAATTACAGGTCAGAAAGTGTTATACATTGCTCAGAGGTTTGGGGAAAAATGTAATAAAATAGAAGACAAAAACATATCCCTGCTGACAGTTTCTTTAAAATGTATAACTACTCACAACTACAAGGGAAATGTGGCAGATAAGCTAATTCTGAAGTAGTTCATGCAAATTGACAAGTAACTAGAACCACATGGTTTAGAAAGGGCATGGTTTTTGGAGACAGGTCTTTTCTGGGTGACTTAATAGGTTTGACTCTTTCCTTATCTGAAAATAGGGATCATATTACTTTCTTAGCTCTCCAAGGTGGCTTTTGTCCTAGCAACGCACCAGATGATATAATATGTGAGGCCCTTTTAATACCTTGCTTGGTGAATAAATAATCCAATTTTTTATTAGAAGCCTAATAACATGGGCTAAGGAAAACAACTGATTTTAGTCATTTACTAGGAAAGTTAACACTTCTCAGGTTGTGCCTTTGGAAACAGCTGATCCCATAAGTTATGCAAGAATCTTGGTAAGTGGAAAGCCTAGGAAGTTGATAGTTTTGCCTTCTAGACATAGAGGGTTGTTTTAAGAATGAGAGATAATTTTATGTAAATTATCGGCTACAGCGCACTGAAATTCAGTGCCCTACATTTGCTTTTACCAATAACCCAAAGACCTCTCTGTCAGATATTCACTTGGCATGCACCTGTACCCTCACATCTTCTATTCTCGACTTAAAAGTAATCTTGTCAGTCACCTTGTGCAACCACAACAAAAGACCATGAACTGAGTGGCTTCAACACAGAAATTAAATTTTTTTTTTTTAAGATTTTATTTATTTATTCATGAGAGACACAGAGAGAGATAGAGAGGCAGAGACACAGGCAGAGGGAGAAGGAGGTTCCATGCAGGGAGCCTGATGCAGGACTCGGTCCCGGGTCTCCAGGATCACGCCCTGGGCTGAAGGCAAGCACTTAACCACTGAGCCACCCAGGGATCCCCCAGAAATTAAATTTTCTTATGGTTCTGGAGGCTGGGAAGTCCAAGATCAAGGTGCTGGCTGGTTTGGTTTCTGGTGAGAGCTCTTCTCCTGGCTTGCAGATGTCACCTTCTTGCTGAGTCTTTACATGGGGGTGGGGGGGCGGGGGGAGGGGGAGAAAAAACACCTTGGTACTTTTCTTAAGAGAACATTAATCCTAAAGTATCAAGTCCCATTTTTATGACCTCATTTAACTATAATTGCCTCTTTTTAGGTCCTATCTCTATGACAGTCACAATTGAGGCTTCAACAGATGAATCTGGGGGGATACGCATAGCATTTCCTCAGTAAGGCTTTCCCTAGGAAGCCTATATATGTTTACAACCTCCACACCACTATACAGTTTATGCCTTACCATGATTTCTTTTCCTTTATAGCACTTTCCATTTTCAAACTATACTACATATGTCATATATTTATCTCTTAGCTAGCTGTCTCCCGACACAAGAAGAAAAACTTAGGAATTTTGACTGTTCATTTCAGCAATTATAGCACCCATGATGGAGCCCGGCACAGAGGAAGCCAACAAAATAAATACTGCTATGCACATAAATGGACTATCCTCTGTTATGTACCATGGAACCTGCTAGAGACACCAAAATAGATGAGATCCTACACCTGCTCTTCAGTAGGTCTTGGTTCTGCTATATAGACAAGGCTTGCTATAAGTGAATGGTAGCTCTCTATAACTATAAACTATAACTCAGGAAATGATCCAAAAGGAATGTAGAAATCTGTATTGTGCACAGTCAAGGGAGATATTTGCTTCTGCAGGAGCTAACCTCTTCAGATTTGCATAAATCTATTTGCTGAACCATGGGTCAGGAAATCAGATTTCCCATTATTAAAGTTATCATTCTTTCTTGGTAATATTTATATGAGCCAACTTCAAACCATAAGAACAGGTTAAATCCATGTACTGAAGTACATTTTAAGTATCCATCCTCACAGGCAAATTACACATTCAGAAATATCCCAGGACAATAGTTTAATAAATGACCATGCATAAGAATAGCCAATTGTAAAGCCCAGATCTTCCTTTCTGATAAATTAGTCTGAATTCACTTAAAAAAAAAAAAAAAAAGGAAAGAAATGATTTACTAGGTCCTGGCCAGAGAGTTTTCTACGTCATTCAAAATTTTATTAAGCTTGCAAAGGTATTTTTTAAGCACCCCCTCATTAATTTGGATGTAAAATTATAGGAAAAAATAATCTCTAGCTACAAGACAACATTAATTTTCTTGCTAAGGTCTAGTGACAAAACAATATTAATGCATATTGGTCCTATTACTGCAATATTGAAATGAGGAGATGCTGATTTACCTTGTCTGGTGAGTCATGCAGGGCACGAAACCACAATCCTGAAGCAGACCAGACCATCTGTGCTGTTTTCTCCAGATGAGCCAAATTTGGTGACAAACCATTTTCCATACAAAGGAGCTGTTCTTTTTAAATTATTCTATTTTAACTGAGAAAGTATAATTTCTCCAGTAAAAGATGCAGAAAAGTTATTTTGCTTCTCATATTATATTACCTAAATATCTTTACTCTGAACTTAGACAAAGTAAATTAAATTATGACTTCAAAAGAGATTTTTCTCTCCAGAATGTTCATTTTCTCAATTATTCTCCCCATCCATACTCAAGCTGTTCTGGAAAATAGGATGTTTCCTGGAAAGGTACATTTAAATGGCATTTTCCACTGAAATTAATTCTTTAAATGTCATTTTCTGAGAAAATTCATTTTATGACAGTATTTTGTGGTACAATTCTAAAACACAACACACTAAAGAAATGTTTGGTAACTATTTTTTCCTGAAGAATCAAGCCATTGGTAAAATCTTTTGTCCCCTGTAATGCAGTCCCTAGCACAGATGTGGTGATCAAACTAAACAAGTTTGCTCATTGAAGGTTGGATGAATCTTGGCATCAAAATGCTCCCGTTGTTGGAATCCCCTTTCAAGTATTGAGGGTCAAGGAGTATGCTCTGCTTATTCAGTGAAATGACATATTCTCCTTAAGTAGAAAAGAAAGTTAAAGCATCTCTTGGGAAATAACAAATTTCCGACATGATCTAACCTTATAAATTTAGTATTACTTTGATAGATCATCAAATACTTACTTATTAAAATACTTAAAATATTAGCATGCCAGATGGCTCTAAGAAAAATAGTTATGAGTTGATAAAAGATGATTTTGTCCTCTGGGGAAGATTGTGAGTCAGACGGTGAATAGGAATGTGAATAGCCCAAAGTCGTGCTCTTATCCTTGTGGCATGAAAAGAGACAGGAGGGCAGAGGCCACTGGGCACTACTGAATAAGCTTTTCTGTATTTCTACCACTTATGTTCCCAGTTACCAGGCTGGAATAAATGAAGCAGTAGGATTTACTTATCCAGTTAAGGTTTGCTTGGAAAAATACTGATGTAGGTGAAGCTGATCTCTGGTGTTATCTATTGGCTGTCCATCTATGCATTCTCATTTTCCTCAGTGACCAAAACATTTCCCTCTTGTGATTATCAGCAAAGTGGGAGGCTTTTATTTCTTAGAAGAACTGCATGAGGCACTGTGAATTCCCTGACTTCAGTCCAAATCCACAACTTACACGTGCAAGACTAGACCTTTGTGTTATCTGAGCTCTACTGAATAACAGAAGTCAGAAGCAATGTCTTCTCCCTTTAAAAAGGAAGAGCTCACATTGCAATTTATATCAGGACTCTGCTATTTTTTTTTTCTGTAGTCTCTGTAATATGACTCTGTAACATTTTAACGTCCAGAAATATGTATCACATTAATCTAAAAAAGTATTAGGAAGTCAATGACCACCAAGGACATCTGATACCACAAACATTGTTTTAATATGCTGTTAACTTTCACAAAATCAATTATCAACATCTAAACAAATTCCTAGATTAATGTAAGAAGGGCCAGAAGGGGACAGAGCTCTAAAATGTGTAAAGGATCATACACTTTGTAGAAATCATGATCAGGAAGGACCGTGTCTTTAGTGATGAGCCCTGTTCAAGGGAAATGATTGGGATGCTCACAGGGAGGAGCATGCCCTCTCCGTCACTGGGTCAGGTATGGGCAATGGATGTTCCTCTGGAGGTTTCGTTCTCATCCGGTAGCAGTTCTAAATAGTTTCACCCCCTTGATGTCTCTCTCTTCGCCAGCGCACCTTGTACACGTCTTGATTATACTCCTGTTATATTAAAATTATTTTATCATCTCTCTCACTAGCCTGTAATTTTTTTTTCAAGGTTTGGGACCCTCCTATTTTTCTCAGAATACATAGACGTCAGCGAAGCAGCCATTGACTGCATCTTGTAGTAAATAAAAGGATGGACACTGGTCTCTGAAAAACATTTTTTGATACTCAGATTTTTCCCATGTATTCTTTTGTTTAAGCCTTGGGCTCCTCATTTATTACATGGCTACAATAATAGTGCCTGCCTCACGGGATTTTTCTAAGGACAAATGTGATCATTAATAGCTGTGAAATGCTTTGCAGCACTCCGCACTAGCTTTTTGCAAATATTTTCTATTTTTAAAAATATAGTCTGTCTTTTGGGAATTCTGGAAAATTGCTGATTTGCTTAGTATACAGCTAAAACTCCAAGTTTATTTCTATGAAGAGAGTTTATAAAATCTCCTTTATATTCAGATCATGAAGGCTAAAGACTTGGAAATAATTTATTGAAACATGACGTCTAGGCAACCTGCAATTAAAGTCTTCAAATAAATTCATGAAGGGACGCTTCCTAGGATTTCTGTTCAGTTGCCTTTTGCAGGGGGTGGGGGGGAGCCCAAACAGTTGTGTCAACTGCTTTCCTCGGTAGGTTCTTCCAAAATAAAATATTTATCTTTGATGACAATGAAGTGTCTATGTGAAACTTAATGAATCACTGGGTAAACTACTTGTTCTCAGATAAAGCCTATGATGGATACAAATAAATACCTCCGATGCTGAGTGCAATTTTTACTCAAATCAGGCCAGAATAATGTACACAATATTGCATACAATAATGTACACAATAATGTACTAAGAACAATTGGATATTTGTATAAAAACTGTATAATTGTTCCTATTTCATGAGAATATAGGAATTAAAACATAAAGCATTCAGATTGGTTTCAAAAAACATCGGCTTAAAAAATGCTGGACTGTTCAACTTTCTCTAGTGAAAGTTATTTATTTTTTATTTTTAAAAAGATTTTATTATTTATTCACGAGAGACAGAGAGAGAGAGAGAGAGGCAGAGACACAGGCAGAGGGAGAAGCGGGCTCCATGCAGGGAGCCTGACGGGGGACTCGATCCTCGGTCTCCAGGATAAGGTCCTGGGCTGAAGGCGGCGCTAAACCGCTGGGCTGCCCCTCTAGTGAATTTTAGAATAAAGGATGCCTGTGAAATAATGCAATGAAAACAAAAAAATTCCATGCTAAATAAAATTAAGAAAGCATTTCATAATATTTTAATAGAAAAAATAGGACAAAAAAGGAATGCTATCATTGTAGTGAAAATAGCTTAATGACACTTATAAGTATCAGTTTTCCATTGACTCATTTGGGTAAGTTGGACTTTATTATAAGCATTTAATTCAGTTTTTGGAGGAAGCCCTTTTATTTTGTTCTTTTCTTTCGCCCCTCCAAATGTAAACATCCTCTTTCGCCATCTGGTGGCCAAAGTCAGCATTATAGAGGAAAACAGCTGAGCTACGATTTAACCAATTGTTTAATGCTTTCTGATTCATCTTAACCTAAAAATATGCGTTTTTAACCAATGTAAACATAACTGAGGCAATTTTGTTCCAATGGCACACAGCGCTTTCTTCAAATAACTCTAGCTGTAATGTTTAATGCAAGATAAAAAAAATTAACCTAATCGATTCTTTTAAAAAAGAATTTTGGAATTCATTTGGAGAGTTAAAATTAATTATGGTAGTTAACAATTTGACCCGAATGTCTTTTGACTTAAAAATTAAACAAGATCTTTATGAAAGCAAGTTGCAAATATACTTTTTAAATGATAATAAGCACAGTAGATATTGTTAATTTCAAATAGGTTTCAGTTTTAACAGTTAAATTGTGTGTTGACAATTCACCAAACTGGAAAGGGTCGATAATTCAACAGTATGTGGTTTTTTTTCTCCCTAAAATTTTTTAAGTAAAATTTTCGATGTATTTAACACATTTTATGTAACTACCTCATTTCATAAAAAATTAAAAATGACAATTATTTAATGTTTAATTTCTTTATTTTCTCCAGAATATTTTAATATTGAAACCCAAATTGTTACTTTGAGAAAGGGAAAAAAACAGAGAAACATGAAGAGACAAACATTTCATTTCATTTAACTTATGGTATTGTGAGCAGTCACTTTTGTAGGCAACACTTTTCTTCTTTGTAGAAAAGAAATAAAAAACAAACAGCACCATTAAAGAATGCATGATCCCTGAATTCTAAACAAAACACTGTCTAAAAATTGTTTAAATGCTCGTTGCACTGAGTCACATTTAGTCAGGTATCAAAGCAAGCATAACAGTATTAAATTGTAGCAGTCTTACTGAATCAACTGCTCCCCCTTCTGAGGATTTTACACACCTTTCGTGAGTTTTTCCTGTGGGAATAATATATTCTTTGGTAGAGGACTGAAGGAGGGTTTTACTTTTCTGTATGCTGATATAAAATGTCTGTATGTTCAGGGCCTTCGCCCCCAATCTGTGTTTGTCATGCATGTTATGTTTGGGTTGATTTCACATTTTGCTGTTACACTGTAGGAGTAATACCGCCTTTTTTTTTTTTTTTTAAAGGCATTAAATGGCTAATGTCAAACAGATGTAAACATTCAGAATACTGACCCCCAAAAAAAGTACACACACACACACATTAAAAAAACAAAACAAAACTGTACTGAAAATATGAATCAGATTAGGTTTCTAGGAAGCAGGGGGAAAAATACAGCAGTACAAGAAAATTATGGCAACCAAGTAAAGCACTTTTTTGGAAACATTCATGAACAGTACAAATACAACAAAGTTTTTCTACAGTCTAAATTATTCTGCAACTATCAAATATAGTACAAAGCGAAATAGTATGTGCTATAAAAAAGCAGCTCCTTTAAATTATAGTAAAAATGCTTTTTGTTCGCTTTACAGTGACAAAGCATGAGGACTGAAGACAAGAATTTTATATTCAGTGACATTTTGGCTACATAGGCCCCTGACAGTCTGACGAGTTCCTTTTCTAGGACTCTTCACATTGTTCTCTAGAAACACAGAAAGACAGTGACTCTGGGCTCTGCATGCTCCGCGGGCTCATTCCCACCAGGGAGCTAGTGCGGTGCTGGCCTCCACACCAGAGAGACGATGCAACCCTAAGCTTGGCTTCAGCTTCTGTGACCTGGAACCTCACCAGACCAAGCAAGAACCGGGAAACCAAGGCCACAGTAACTTCCTCTCGCGAAACGGTGCGAGTGTTTAAAATGGGGCTGCAACATCACGTATTCTTAATCTTGGCTGCGTTATGAAGCACCATGTGCACCAGCTTGTTGGGTTTTGTAGGTTTATTCTGAACGACTTAGAACATCCAAGGTCTAGAAGTCACCTAAACCTGCTCTACAGCTCATCCCAGAAACACATACCACCATAAAGTCTTTATAGCAACCAGGCTCAACCTCATAGGTTTGTTTTCAAGTTTTTTTTCTTCAAACTAGACCTTAGTAGAGAAATATTATATATAACTATGGTGCTCAGTTCACCAACATTTCTGCTACTCTCACTTTGGGGAAGGAAACTATTTTCATTTTGAAAATGAATTTGCATCAGAACGTTCTTATTAACATGCCCATTAACTACCTAAATGTCTTTACACACTTCAGGCATATGCATATCATAGAGGAGGGGGATGAGGGAATAGCAGTTCTCTGCTTTCCCCTGCTCCAAAAGTGCTACTTAGGGAAATACATCCTTTGTGATAAAGAAAAAAAAATTACATGTTACATGTGCAAGTTCTATTCCTGATAGGGATATCAGAGTGTCCAATGATCAGGATAATGCACACACTAACATTTGCACATTACACCACAATAACCATGTAGTAAATAACATACTACATTTGCACATAGGCAGACACCTGTGGAAATCAGGAAGTTAAGAACCTACTTACCTAATCCGAATATACTGGTTTTCGTATATGTATATTAAGTGGACACTTGTAAAATATCTGACCCACATTTTACTTCTGAATTTTTCTTTCCATTATTTTTTAGCCCAAAGATACTAATTTTTTCACTAACATAAACCATATGCGAACATTAGGAATTTGAGCTGGGGCAAAAGAGAGAAAGGGCACAGAAGAATTATCCTCTTTGGACCTGGGTGATAGAATCCATGCACGATCAACAATCGATTCACCAAAATCATGTGAAATATCACCTATTTTGTGAAAAATCAAAACATACAGAAGGACACTTTTTTCTTTATTCCCAGTACCTTGCAGGCAGTATCCCACAATGATGGAACCGACAGTGAGCTCAGTATCACTTCTGCCTCAACCGGACCTCATATACAGAGTGCAAAGCTTCGTAGACCAGGGTTTCTTCAACACGGTGCCAGTTACTGATGTAGTGATCTTTGAATCTGCTGGTGTGGCCAGTACCTGACACTGGTAGAGTGGCAACTGCATTCGGAAGGAGTTGGCATGCAAGGGTCTACATTTTACGGGCTCCCTTCTGTGAGACTAGAGCGTGCTCTTCTGAACTAGGATGGTATTGCAGCCAAGCCGACCACCGAGAGGATGCCGCTCAAACACAGCCTGGCACAGGGGAACTAAGGGTCCACTGCAACTTGCGCCGCCGCCTTCCTTGGGAGGGGCTGGTTAGTGCACTGCTCACTTTCTCAGTCGTTCGCTTTGTTAATTTCAATGTGAAAAACAGAAGTGATGGTCCGGAAGGAAGCATGGCAGCTCAGCCACAGAGGCAGACCCTTCTTTGCTTTTCTAAGTATCTTTCGCTATCAGCAACTTATTAATGAAAGTGACATCTGTATCACCTAACAAAATTTGGCAACATCACAATAATAAATATGGAGGAGAAAACAAACAAACAAACATGTACCATGGTTGATTCCTATTAAAAAATCACAAGTGTTTTTTTTTTCTCCCTCCAGGAATGTAATCTCTGCTTATTCCAGTTAAGTTTTAAGACATGTTTTAAGGGAATGTCAAAAGTTTACATTGATGTGAAAATGTCTGTCACTTTTACCCTGGATACAGAGGATACCCCCCACCCCATGATTTGTTTCATTTTTTAAATCCTACAGCCATGGTCAAGCAATGAATTAATGGCACTCCATATTTTGTGCTCTGCAATCTGAAGTTAAATGGGCGTGGCTTTGTTGTCTTTCATCTTTCCCACAATGTGCATGTGCTTTTGAACTTGCTTTAGGGAACAGAGCCTCCTGAACTACAGCTGTTCTCTGGCATGAGGGTGGTCAAAGTATGAGGAACGTAGCTCAAATACTCAACACTCAGACTTTACTGGATAAACACTGACGGTATTTGTAAGATGCAGTATCCCGTTTTCAAAAGCAGTTCCACTCCCCCAAATACGAAGAATGTACTGAATTCACCTGAGGGGGGGGGGGGCGAAAGAAAACAAAACATGCAGTACCTAGAACAACTTTTAAAACAAAGGCTATTTCAGAGTCAAGTATAATTATGTAGATTGTGAATCATAAGAGAAAAATTGTTCAGAAACGTATCGTCACTTCAGCCTTCTGTAGTTCCTTTCATCATCATTGACACTTCTGCGGAGTCAGAAGCCAGAATGTACTGGTGTCATTAATAAAGGGTACGATTATTTTTCCCCCAGTTTTAATATCTAGTAGCTGTACTGGAGTGAACAGAATGGACTGATATTTACATTATCAACCCACTTCTATGTGTTTGCATACACAGCATTTTACTTGCTTACTCTTTAAACTTAAGGGCATTTTTTCATACTTGCTCTTAAAAGCTACACACGATGCTCTGAAATCCTCTGGGCCTCTGGGCCTCTGTTGGTCAACTGATCCTACAGTATCAGGTGTCAAAGGGCTCAAACCAGATTACTGGGCATAGGGCCCACGCTGCAATTTCAGGTGTAAGACACATTTCACTACAATGTGTGCACAATGTCCAAGGCAGATCCAGAAATGCTGCCAGTCTCTGAAAAGAGTAAAAAGGGAGGGAAGAGAAGAAGGACAGTGGAGTTCATTAATGGCATACCTCCTTTAATGTATCTTTTGTGATATGAGCAAATACAAGGAATCATACACTTAAATCAGATTCCCCTTTCCAAATATGATTTAATCACTGTGGTCAAGGTAGGTCCAGAAGAGTCAACTGTGAAAACCCTTGTAATGGTTAATCTACAGAAGAATGAATAACCAACCACTTTAAGTCACTTGTACCATCCTCCTTCTACATCTGCATTTCTGGTTAGCATTAAGTAATTAAAAATGTCCTTTTTCTATCTACATCTGGATTTAAAAAAGAAAAAAAAAAAAAACAAATGGGGCAGTGACCTGTATACACTTGGACAGAAATTTTCCAGAGCTGGGAATGGCAACTTAATATGTAAAAGACATGCTGCTGAGCCACTTGGTTGGGACGCCATCTCCCCTTTCTGGGAAATGCAAGTAAAGAATCCCAGAGAGAGAAGAGAATCTGTTCCAAAGTAAAATAAATTAGCACGATATAAACCACTGAGTTATTCAATTTGTTGCTGCTGACGCCGTTTGGCTTTTCCGTGTTGAAAAGGGATACTGCATCTTTCCTCGGCTCTTACCGCACAACCAGGCAAGCTACACAGAGTTTGGAGGGACCTATGCAGTCGTCATGGCAGAAGGCCCCGCAGCCTTTGCACACAATCATGGCTTTCAGCCGGCAAGAGCATTTCAGTTCCAACTGGTCCGCATTGCTGCTGTCGGCAAAGTTCTGAACGGGCATCTGAGCGTTCTGACCGGGCAGGCCCGTGGCAGGGCTGGAGCCGCTTCCCAAAATCCCAATGGACTTTTCAATTGCAGATGCTGCCCTTTTGAAGCTCGTGCTACCAAAGTGTATTGTTGGATAATTTCCACAGAGCTGCTGTTGTTGCTGCACCTGCATTTTCTGAGCAGCTAATTGGGTAAAAGGCTTTTGTGGCTCAGAAAGCAAATAGGAAGAGAAATCTGCATTTTTTAACGCAAATGCTTTTAACTGTTCTTTCATTTCATTCTGGTCATAGGAAACTTGTTTCATGCCCAGTTCACAGCTGCTGCTTAAACCTTCCTCAAAAGAAAGAGGTTCCGATTTTATATTGCTACATATGCCCGTGGACTGTGGCCAACTAAGTCTCTTAGTGGTTTCCATGGTAACTGGTGGTTGCTTTTGATCGGATGGGACTTCTGCATTAGGAATAGGTGGAGGTAGCGGAGGTGGCGGTGGGGGAGGCGGGGGCAAGGCCAAGGGCGGAGGGGGCGGAGGGGGTGGGGGTGGGGGATGCACCAGTGCTTTGTTTGGCATGGCGTGTGCGGCCCCTCCCACGTCATCACCTTCTTTCATGGCCATGTTGGGAGATAACATGTTGGCTAACCTTAGCTGGTGAGGTGCAGAGGAAAGGCCCACCTCTCCCAACCCCTTCTGTTCCAGATGCCTATTGAAGGCAAACGCACCACAGCCCACCGGGGGCTTGGCAGAGGCCTGTAACAGAGCTGCACTTGGGATGGGGCCCCTGGCAGCCACGGGCATTTGGTAAAACTGCTGTCTGTGTGAGGTACCAGCATCGGGGTGGAAGCTGCCATTCTTGTCGACGTGAAACAGGTTCTGCTGGAAGCTACACGAGGGGAGCAGCCGCTTTTGCTGTTTGACCTCGGGGCTGTGAACAATTCGGGTCTGCATGGAGTGCTTGCTCAGCCACTCCTGCTTAAACGGCTGGCTGTGTCCTAGCTGATTCATGCCCGAGTTGATGACACAAGGCACTCCTTTGACATCTGGCTCCACCAACAATTTCCCTGGCTCGCATTTAACTTGAGTGTGTTCCCCCACAGTCCTAGCTACTCTCTTTTTGGGGTGGTTTTCTCGCTTCCTCATCTGTAGTGGTGCAAGGGTCCCAGCCAGGTAGCCCTTCCCGTCCGGATTGGGAGAGCTGGACGGCATCTCCACAACGTTCCTCTCTGGTGCTGTCTTCCCCGCTGAGGTAGTTTGAAGAGGCAGAGGAAGCCTGTTAATTTCGAGCTTGGCTCCCAACCTGGGCTGAGGCAACACTTTTTCCAAAGGCAGGTTGCCCTGGAGTAACTGCGTCACGAGTGGATTGTTAGCCTCCACGGACGACAGCCGGCAGCCGGAGCTCCCCGCACTGGGGACTCGCTTCAGGGGGTCTGGGGCCAAGGAAATGGGCTCGTCTACGGCGCCAGGGGTGGGAGCCTTCACGCTCTGGGCCTGCTGCACGCCGGGGGCGACCTCTGTGGCCGGAGGCGGCAGCTCGGGGCCAGGGAAGTCTTCTGTGTCCATTCTAAAGCCCTTGTCCACCTCGTGAGGTTCAGACTTCACCGGGAGAGTGACGTTCGTTAGGAGGTTCCTGGGGTGAAGTTCTGACATGTGGGAGTAGCCGGCGTGCTCGGTTTTGATGGCCTTTGGACCACTCTGCTCCAGAAATTCTTTCTGTTTACTGGGAGTGGAGTGACTGACCAGAGGCTGCCCTGTGCTCCTCATCCCCTCGTCATTCCAGCAAATCCGGTTGCCCGGGTTATATGGATTGCTACAGGTTGTGTCCGCTTCACTCTTGAAAGCAGTCGGGCCACGAGCCTGCTCGGCAAAGCAGTTACTGGGAGTGGTCACCTCGTTTAGTTTATCTGGAACGACAAGGGGTCCCTCTCGGAGACTGGAACCGGCTGCCTGCATTGCTTTATTATTACACTCTTGCTTTGCTGCAGCAGCAGTGATGAAACTAGAACTGTGATCGACGGCGTCGCTGGCCACGGGCTCCGGCCTGCTAATAACAGATACCTGGGGACACACCATGGGCTGTATGGAGGCTTCTGTCCTCACTGACCTGCTCGGGAGGTCCAAGCTGGCTTCCGCGCTCTCGATGGAGACGGTTAGAGACAATGTGGAGGTCAGCGTGGTGCTGTGGTCAACGATGACTTTACACGGAATCGATCTGTTTATGGCTGCTGGTGCAAAGCCCCCCGCAGGTGGCTGAGGTTTCCCAGAATTGTCTGCCCTGTTTCGAGGCCCTGAATTTTTGTCCGAGCTTTCAGCACTTAATTTGGGAGGACTCTCATAAGAGTTTATCGTAAGCATGCTTCCAGTAAACATTGCGACAGGTGGTCGTGCAGCCAGAGGGTCTGTGACTGCCCCTGACTCCCTACAGCCGAGGGCGGCTCTCACAGTGGTGCCCACGGGCCCTGTGGCCTGTTCTTCACTCCCAGGCATGGCTATCTTCTCAGAGGGAAATCGGCTGTTAATTCCCGTTGGGGGAATCAAGACAGAGCTCGTGGAGAGATGGTTTGGCAAGTTCTTTCCAATGGAGGGAGTTGGCGCAGAGTTGTACTGACTGGGGATTAAGTGACCAGCACTGCTGCTGGGCAGGAGCAACGGCTTGTCATCCATGGGGCTCGAGACACTGCAGCCCTCTGCTGTGACGGGGACAGGAGCGCTTTCGATACATTTTGGTATAATGGTTATGCACGGAGTGTCAGTTCCCTGGATGGTTTTTAACATGCTTATGTTACAGGCAGAAATTGTAGTGTTTGCACTGTCAACAGACATTAGAACAGAGGATTTATCAACAGAACTCACAAAGGGATGTTCTTTAATTGCTCCCGACATAGCAGTGCTGCAAACAGACACAGGGACAGAATTTTTATTAAAAAGCATGGGCACACTGCTATTTTCAGAAGAGGTAGATGAAACAATTTTCTCAGGTAAGTGTGACACGGGTATGTTTTCATCAGAACTATGCACAGATAAGTCAGTGGCAGTTTCTGGAAGTTTAGCTGGGTTAAGAGACTGCTGTAATACAGTGGTGGTCTCGCGGAGGTGTGCAGACTTGTTGCTAGGAGATCTGCAGTTTGGATTGACAATAATCACACCAGTTGACCCTTCAATTTTTGTTTCAGGAGCAGAAGAGACTTCTAAGCTTGGGGGCCCTTCCTTTGAGCTGAGCGGAGGCAACCGGGACTCTTTAGTGTTCTGGAAGAGGTGGGCCCGGGCTTGATGCTTTGCAAAGAGCTTTGCCTTTGTCTGCTCTTTGATGTGTGCCAGGGTTCTTGCCTTTCCACCCTCTCCTGGGCTCCCCATGGCTCCTGAGACGATGCTCGCCGCGGCGGCTACCGCAGCTGCTGCGGCCGCCTCTCGCTGGGCCCTCGCTTGCTGGGCCCGGGCCTTGATATCTGCAAGGGTCCTGGCTCCTGTATTCCTCCCACTGCTGACCGACGTGCTGGGGGATGTGCGAGACTCTGGTTTGGAGACTGGTTGGCTCTTGATAATGAAAGGTGGCCCAATTTTGGAAAGCTGGATCTACAGGAAGAAGGGGAGAATGGAAAGAGAAAGCTCATGGTACATGATCACAGAGGAGGCAGGTGGAAAGCGATAATGTGAGAGAGAAGATGTGCTGCATTCTCTCATAATGTGGCAGGAACGACACCTAAATCCCCGAATGGGCCTTTAGGGGATAAAGCGACAATAAATGTGGCATGAATGTGAAATTAAAATTTTCAATCTCTGTTTTTCATCTACAGAAACATCAACCGGTGACTTCATTTGGTATGGAAATGAAACATCTTCTTAATGCCTCATATAAATGGAAACAAAATCCATGCGTCTTAAAATGAGGTTAGCTAAAAAAGGCTTAGAGATATTTAGCTTTTAAATTATCTTCCTTCCTGGCAGAGAAAACTGGGACCTTAACTCTACATGAGTTTATCTCTTAATTTGACACAAAGAGAAAAACCTTAGCCAAGAGGTCAGGGGATTAGAATTCTCGTCCTGCCTTCACTCAAAGAAACTCTGTGATTTCAGGGATCACCATGCAGTTCGATTTCTCCAATGACCTCCTCCAGCCAGAGACTCTATAGTTTTTATGTACTCCCATACCAACCAGCACGCTGGCTCCTACATGCACAATAAGTGCACAATAAGAGTTTGTAAACTCACCTGTAAAATGAGACTAGTTATTTCTGGTCTATTTCCTTCATAGGGCTGCTATAAAGATGGAATGAGACTATATTTGTAAGAGTGCTCTGCTTTCCAAAGGGATCTGATATCGTTATCTTTCCATGAAAGCAAGGGTAACTCTGGTTTTCTGCCTCTAAAAGCAACTCCGGAGCTTAGGCAGTTCCTTTGGATACTGGTAATCTACAATTTGCTGAATTTCATAAAGTCACACTGTTCACCTACTCATGCTAATTAGGAGACTCACAGTCATCACCAAACTCATGAGGCACAAGACCCAACACCAACATCCCAAAGCAATGCCTGTGATGTGCTGGTCACTAAAACACTCTTAGAGTCATAGATTTGGAGAGCTGGAAGGGATCTAATCAAAGCCCCTCATTTTATAGCTGAAAAAACTCTTGGAGGGAAAATAGGTTGCCCTGGGGTCACAGAACTAGGGATTGACAGAGAGAATCTTTGGGTTCCCTGTTCAGGGCTGTTGACTGGTACTATGATTCCTTCGTTTTTCTGCTTCTAAAAAAAGCTTTTCCTAGAAAACATCTCTCTTTTTTAACATACATATATTTACACTATAAACAACATTTAACACATGATGTAGGATCATATCAATCTGAAATTATGCTTTGGAACTTTGGTGGATGAAATTATCTGTCTTTGCTATCTCATTTCTCATTTTCCAACCTGTAATGTCTCTCTTCTAATCCAAAGGTTCCAATGAAAAATGAATTTAGAGAGGAGAATCAATTTTTCCTGTTAAATATTTTATTTAGTTAATAAAAAAACTAAAAACATTTTAAAAATTATACCTAGATATACTTAAACAAGAATGCAAGGCCAAACACCAAATGTACTTATGGTATCCATCTATTGTAAAGTGTGTAGTACATTGAAAACAAGCTTTTGACAAGAAAAATCAGACTGCCATGTTCAAAAATATTTCCTATGAAAAGCACTTACATTTTTCTTTCCACTGCTTCAGAAATTAAAATGCACAGTGGGATTTTAATTGGAGTTTAATGTTCATCTTCCATATCTCTAGAATTTTATTTAATAGGGGTTACTTCATTAAGTAAAATAACTACAGCTACACTTTTAAAAGTCAGCCTTATGGGTATCATGAGACACATACAAAAAAATAGATGTCAGGGCAGAGTAAAATAAAGAGAAAGAGACTAAGAGAAACAAAGCTTGAATATGTTTTTAATTCTAAACCAAACCTATGGTGGAATAATCCACTTTATTGTAGAACAATATAAATGGACTGAGATGAAAGCACCAAATAAATATAGCTTATATTGGGTAGGATTTTTGTTGTTGTTGTTGTTAAACAGTGTTTCTTTTGAATTAATCCTAATTTTCAGTTTACTTAGGCACAGCCAATTTATATAAAAGGCTTGTTTTCTGAGAGTTAAAACCTACCTGGGATCAAAAGAGAATATATAAATGGGAATGTTTGACTACAACTTTATTATTTGTGAAGTTAAATATCTCTTTACTATCTCAAAAAATAGGATTTGTATATCTAAATATCTATTGCATACCTCAGGGTATGCAAAGTAATTTCATCAATTTACTCAAGAAATATTTAATGAGGCTCTTCCATAAGTCAGGTCCTTCTGCTAGACAATGGTAGTGGTGATTATTTGCTGGAAAATAAATGAACCAGTATTCTGTACTTTTACCTCCTTAGTGTATGCCTTTGACTTTTGACTACTTTCCCTCATCCTACTAAACTTTTATAGGAGGCTAAATTATCAACTTCCCCCAAGTACATGTACCTCTTGGTCCTATACCTTGGAGTCCCCAAAAGACTATCTCGTGGCCTATAGGTTCCTCCAGGCCCTGTTCTCCCTCACTATTTCTTTTTCCTTAAATGCTGAGGTCTAAATATATACATGTATCTAAAATTATCATATGAGCTCAGTGATCCTTAAAAAGGATTGTTTAATATTAGACTAGTGCTGGGAGTATTAGATCATAAACTACATAAAACCTAGAGGGACAAAAACCTTACTTAGTTCTGAGAATTAAGCATCTACACAGGAAAAGCCTATTTCTCTGGAATTGTCTTTATTGTTATTATTATTACTCCATACCTTCAGAGGTGGCACTCTGGGCTCTTCTCTTGGAGGCTGTTCTTTCTCAGGTGGGCTGCTGGATGACAGGTTCCGGGTAGACTGATCATCTTCTATCCTAGCCCTCTTTTCCTTACAGATTCCAAAACTGTGCTGCTCTGCAGTTTTCCTTTTTGATATCTCGGATTCTCTACTTTCATTTCTTATCCCATCGGGTGATTTGGAGGGCTCTGATAACTTGGAAGAATGCGAGGTCTCCAACCGATTCTGTGAACTCCCCTGCTTATGTGTTTTATTTCTAGAGCCTTCTGAAAATGAAGCCTTATCCACTGAGGAGACATATTGCTTGTCCTGTAACTTAGCTGATGGAAGCTCATTTCCCTTATTCTCTGTTTCTTCAGAAAAGACAGATAGCTCCAATGGTGAAGATGCCCCTTTCTTTTCTGTTCTTTGCAGGATATTATGATTTTTTACCTTTATTATTTCTATAGAAGGAAGTTCTGGAATCGAAGCAGGGTAGGGCTTTTCAGTTTCAACATGTGATTTACAAGGCTGCTGATTCAGAGTCTTATTGTGCAAGTCTTCAGATGGAAATGCTTCAGGAACAATGGAGGACCCCATTTTGAGGGGTTCAGGAGTATTTGATAGAGTCTTCGGTTGAGAGAGAAGGCTCTCTCCCAGGGGCTTGGCAGGAGCAGAGCCTTCCTCTTTCTGTGGGGAGAGCGGTTCTTCAGATAGGGAAGGGGACTTTCTTTGCTGATGCATCATTCTCTCATTCATGGAAGAATTAGAAAGTGGAGATGTTTCTGAAGGAAGTGGCAAACTGGATATAAAAGTAGTCTCAGATGTGAGAAGCATGGAAGACACTGAAGATGTTTCTGATGTCAAAGGTAAATCAGACATGGGTGATGTTTCTGATGTTAAAGGTAAATTTGATACTGGGGATGCTTCAGATGTTAAAGGTAAATTGGACATCAGAGATGCTTCTGATATTTCAGGTGAAGTGGATATTGGAGATATTTCTGACATCAAAGATGCATGAAGGTTTTCTTCGGGGGGATTTCTCTGATTATATTTGTCTGCATTTTCAGTGCTGGACACCTCAGAACAAAACGTTGTCTCAAGGGAGGCTGGAGTACATGATTCCTCTGAGGTGGACTGGGTTTCCCCTCCTGGGGATGTCAGGCTGGTACAGGCTCCCTCTGGGCTCTCAGAAGAGAACGAAGTTTCAGAGATGCAAGCATTCTCAGAAAGCTGTTCATCAGGGTCACTCTGTAGCTCCATATCTACAGCAATTCCTTCACTGGGAAACTGACCTTCTAAAGAAGATGATGCTGTTTTTATTTTTGGAGTATTGGTCTCTAATGCAGCTTCTGACTCCTTATGTTCTGTGTCACTGACATGAGTCATAGATGAAGTGCAAGGAATGAGAGAGTCACAGACTTCTAGCTGATCGATAACAACTGACATTTCTTCCTGGGGAGATTCTGATTTTTCTTCCACCTTAACTTCAATATGAGGCAATATTTCTAAAACATCATTCATCATAACACAGGATTCCAAGTTATCTTCAGGAGGTGCAACTTGGGGCTCTTCATGAGAGTTGGCTGGACTTTCAGACTCTTCAGAAAATTCTGGTATTGTCTTATGATTTTCATCCTGACATTCACAGATACTAGTCTCTACCTCTTCTGCAATTTCCTCCTGAATCACGGATTCTTCAGGGATCAAGATATCTTCTGATTCTGATTCCGCCATTACATCCTTACCTACATCTACCATAGGACAAAGCGTATCACAGAAATCAGGCTCTGGAGAAGTTGGACTTTTCATGCTTTTTGACTGTTGCTCTTCCAAGGGAGTCTGTGTAGAAAGACCTGGAAGGCCAGAGGTTCCACACGAACTTTCAGCTCCGTCATTGTTTGGTCCAGAAGTGAGCTTTATCGATTCCTCCCTTGACATGCCCAACCTGAAGAGAAATTATAAGTATTAAATATTATTCAAACACAAATAAGGTATAACTTGGAGGTATGGATATATATATATATATATACACATATATACACACACACATATGTATATGTATACATGTATATACATATATGCATACATATATGTGTATATATGTACATACACATATGTACATATATACACATACACATTCTGTTGAATACTATATATAGTATACTATATATAGTGTATATACATACACTATATTCAATTATAGTATTCAATATATAGCATACTATATATAGTATCCAACAGAAATAAAAGCATTAGTATTCAACAGAAATAAAAGTATATATATAGTGTATATATATACTATATTCAATATATAGTATATATATTTATTCAACAGAAATAAGAGCATCAAATTAATTTTATAATCACTAACATGCTTAATTTATGTAAACATGTTTATAATGACTTAGTTCTACTGCCTTTATAATCATAAATAAACTAAACTCTACATTTGGTTTAAAAAGGTATATATTTTCATTTTTACTTATTTATTTGATATAGATTTTTATTCTATAAGCAAGGAGACATAAATTCTGCCAAATGTTAGTAAAAGGAATTTAAAAATTACATACTATAAAAGATTAGAAAAATATGGTCAGAAAAGTCAAATGTATAAGATCTAAAACTTTTTAAAGTCAGAAAGCAGCACTATGTCTTTATCATGAAAAAACTGTAGGGCAGCCCGGGTGGCTCAGTGGTTTAGTGCTGCCTTCGGCCCAGGGCGTGATCCTGGAGACCTGGGATTGAGTCCCACATCGGGCTCCCTGCATGGAGCCTGCTTCTTCCTCTGCCTGTGTCTGTCTCTCTCTCTCTCTCTCTCTCTCTCTCTCTCTCTCATGAATGAATAAAATATTAAAAAAAACTGTACAGTTTTCAAAGGATGCAATATAAGCAAATAAGATTGATACAAGGTGGGTAGGTTGTAAAATCTTAAAACTGAAAAGACTTCCAAAGATTAAGTTCTCTTACACCAATGTACAAGGCATTACTCACCTTACTTTAATCTCTAAGTGTCTAATCTAAGACAATATGGAAATTTTGCAAAAGAGTAATGGATGTATTTGGTGTCAACAAAGTTGATTCTACTAGTTTACATTTATATGAGGCAAGACCTTAAAATTATTTGATGTGATCTTACTGTACAGATATTCCATAAAAGATAGCAAAGAATATAAATAAATAATCCAACCTAATATTCATGTCATAAGGAAAAGTTCATCAGAATTACAAAGATATTGTAAACCACTTTTTCCCATCATACTAAGTTACAATGTCAGCATCACATGGTAGATAAATAAGCTGTTCTAAAAGAAGTTAAATTCTTCAGACAATTACAAAGATAAGCAGAAGAGATATGTCTTTCTTCTGGAGAAAACATATCTGTCTGAAGAAATATAGTTAAAATAGTACTGATGTAGGAAAATATCTCAGTGAAACCTTCAACCTTTTGCTTAAATTCTCAAAATGAAAGGGAAATAAAACTGGATACATTTTTTGGATTGCATTCATTGACTTCTTTAACTAACATTCAGAAGATTCTAAAAAGAAGATAAAAGATACTCCCCCTCATTATTAGTCTCTTTTCTTTCAACTTTCCCTAAGATGGGTTCAAACGAACCTACAATTTATAACTATCTACACTGAGAGGAACAGAAGAACTACATTACAGATAAACTTAAAGCAAAATAATCAACTAGAAATATGGGGCTCGGCCAAGCAGAGATGCCACTGATACTAGGTTAAGTGTAGAATATACAGTACCTATCCACTGGCAGCCAAATTTCTGCTGGTTGGTTAATAAGGATCTAATAAATTTATTATTAATTCATATTAAATATATGTAATATCATTAAATATAACAAATGTATGTAATATATATTATACATATGTGTGTATATGTATATAATAGATATGTATATATGGACAATAGCACTGCATAAAATATGCTTATGTTGACATTTTATTATTTTCATTAAAAAAATAGATTTAAGATGGCATAAGGCATAGGTTGATTTTCACAGCACACCGCATAACACCACAAAGGAAAACAGTTAAGTTCAGAAATCTAGACTGTAAACCAACAGACCAACCCCTATAACTGAGTTAGCATCCCTATGGGTGATCTCTAAGTAACCAAAGCAAATATAGAACAGTACTATATTATAAGCAGAGTAAGTCACTAAGAACCATAATAAAGACCTCAAACAAATAGCTAAAAACTAAAGTAGACAACTCTTAAAAACAGGGGAGTTTGGATGGCAACATTCTTGGGAAAACTTAGAGCAGTAAAAAGACACTTGTCAACTGAAAATTATCTGACGCTATGAAACATAATCCTTCATACACTGGAGCCAAGTAATCTAGAAGTAACAACATTAGAAGAGCACTCAATGAAATGTCCAAAATATCTCTGTCATCCAGTATGTAATCGAAGACAGAAAGAGACAAAGACCAGTGACAATAAGGGGACAGAAACTCTATAGATAAACTACAGCAAGAAAAGGGTCAAAAAAAGAGAACTGTTTGTATTCAGCCCTCAGGGAGGTTATGTAATGGAGAATCATGCTTATTCACAGGATTGTAGCTGTTACCTTCCAGGGCAGGGGCCCTTAACCTGAGAGGCATGGAGGTCTAGAAGCCCTCAAATTTTATGTAAAAAAATTGTATGTGTGAATTTTTCTGAGAAGGAATTGTGGCATTAGGTGACTGAGCAAATCATTTAACCACACTGTGTAAACCTGGAAAAATTACTCAGTTTCACTGTATCTCAGTTTCCTAAACCCCTTTTTTAATGTAAAAGTAATAACGGTGTCCATCTTACAGGACAGTTGGGTAGGTTAGTGAAATAATACTTGCACAGCTCTTAGACACATATCAGAGCCAGGTATACTCAATCACAACATGCTGAATGGGGGGAAGACCTCTGTCATGCATAGTCTCTAGGGTACAGGCTCTCTGAGGGCAGAGCTTAAGAAGCCCTGTGAACATCTGCACCTCTGGCATCTAGATGAGATACTGAATTAATTTTGCTGAATTAAAAAAAAAAAAAGTGCCCACAGTCAACCGCAACTAAGGACCAGTGCACTGGAGGTAACTAGCTCAGTTGTACCTTTGCCAGCACTGAAAACAGTGCTCCCAACATTCCCTTTGTCAGAAATATCATCCTCCAGGTTCTTAATCCTGCTGGGCATCAGCATGACCTAGAGACCATCTAAAAATACATATTTCTGGGCTCAACTACTGGACATTCCCAATCAGTATGTCTGGCATGGGTCCTGGAAATCTGTATCTATTTTTAAAAGCTCCAGTGAGGATTTTGATGTAGCCAGGCTTGAGTAATACTGCTGGTGACAATATCTGAAGGTATATAAGGAGCCTGCTGCATTTTAATTTTTGAGAAAACACATTAATTATCTCCTGTAAGTTTTCTTAAATATGTATATGCATCCACGGTCCTAGGATAGCAATGAAAACAAGCCTTCCTACTTGAGAGTACTGCTATTTAGGACACTCCACCAAATGCTAGCCTACTCTAAGCAGGCTGTTAATCACGTAGTTCCTTTCAAGAACACTCATATGAGACTCCTGATATTGTTTTCTCTGTTTACCGGGGGAAATTTTATGAAATGAGATCAATTGGTACAGATTTTGTTACCTGCAACCACGTCAGTGACATCTACACAAAACGACTTTCAGGCATGAATTATGTACCTGGGAGTTCAAGCACAAATTCCTTTCTAAGGAGGATCTAAAGTCACTGTCAATTGTCAGTGACTTCCTTCTTCCTTAGGGATATGCTAGTCTCTGAGACTCTAATTCTGCTCAAGTATGATATGTCCCTTCTAAATGTGAGGCAAAAGCTAAACTACTTTCAATTTAATTCAGTTGCTACCAAGCTTAAGTGTGGCCAGTATTATTTTAAAGAGAAACACATAAAAAGAGAAATAATAAAAACCGGTTACACTCGGAGAGGAAGATAGATAAAGAGTAATACTTCAGGATCTTCTCTAAACACATGTATATGCACAGTCAACATTAGAAAAATGTGAAAATTAAGTGTGTCTAAAACTACTTAGCTCTAAAGTATTCATTAATGAACATACTTGGATTAAAAACAGGAGATTTTTTACTAAAATCTAGTTAAGAAAGCCATAATTGACTTCTATAGGATTTCAGGTGCTTTTTTCAGGCCAAAATGAATTTTCATGGACAAGTTATAAACCCTTGAAAGCGCATTTTTTAAAAATTTAAGTGCTGATATGCCACTATAATTTTACCTGCAATTTCTTACACTGTGGGACTATTGCCTTTTATCGCAGGTTTATTAAGTTTTACAGCATATGAGTGTGCTATGTGAAGCAGAGAATTACATTTTCATTTCCTTCTGAGAGAAATGAGAAAAAAATGCTCTAGTACTTACTTTTCTCCATAAAACCTTTCAAAGAATTTTTCTTTCCAAGGTTCTGTTTTCTTTTCCTTCTCAATTTCTTGCCTTATCCGCAACTGCATTTCTGGAGTAAATTCTCCTAGAAAGCAAATGCTTATATATTGAGTCAAAGTGGTCATCTCTTTTGCCGATTAATAAAGAAAACATGTAATTAATTTGAGTAAGCTTTTATGGATGTTGAAAAGTAAAACATAGAGTACTGACAACATTTCTACAGCCTCTCTTTTTACGAACATGGCTCAAACAGTCATTTAGTCATAGGTGAACTTTAAAACCCTCAGCAAATATACTGTGTGCTAGGGGCTGTGAATGAAATGGCATATATTCAGTGTCCTTAATGAAATCAGTCTGGTGGGAGAAAAGGCACACAATTGACTATAATATAATGCTGAAAGCCCTGTATGGGCTGTAGGAATAAAGGCAGTGAAAGTACAGAAGCAAAGGCACTTAATTCTGCCTGAATCGATTAGGAAGGCCACATACAGGAAATGGTTCTTGAGTTAGCTTTTGAAGGATGACTAAGCTTTTATAAAGTAATTAACTCACAAGGCACAGAGATATGAATATGTATATTTATGTTCTTTTGAGTGGCCAATTGTGGGAACACAGGAGTAGGATGAAATGAAATGGGAAAGGTAGGCTGAGGCCAATTAACAAATACACGGTTTAAAGAGGGTTTTAAATTTTTCCTACAAGAGACTGAGGGAGGTCCTGACAGCATTCACTCAGGGAGGAATGTGGCCAATTGGCTTAGAAACAAGATGAAGTGGAGGGACTTCAGCCAGGAGGCCACTGAATGGGACAGATGAGAAAGGAAGAGTAGAGTCAGGCCAGCAGCTGTGGGGATGTTCAAGGGGAATCAGATTCACAGCACAACTGACAATTCATGACCAGAACAGGAGAAGGAAGAGGACCAGAGGGATCATCAAGTTTCAAAGTGAGGAGCTCTGTGGACAGCGGTGACATTAACAAACAGGGGGCAGAAGGGATGGCAGACAGTAAAAGAAAGTGAGGTTAATATTGACATTATAGTTTTCAGCTGCTTGATATCAGCTAGGGAGATCCAACAGGCATTTGGAACAGAACATGGAATTAGGAAAAAGGAGTTAGAGCCAATATGGAAGTTTTTGGCATATGGACTACCAAGAAGGTGAAAGAGGCTGCTTTGCGAATGTGCACAGCTACAGGAGAAGGTACCCAAGAGAGTGGTGGAGACATCATCATGTATCATTAGATGGAAGAACAGAAGCTCTAGAAGGAAACTGAGGTATGGCTATCAGCAATGCAGCCACAGGAAACAATTTAAAATATACTGTGAATGTCTTAGGTAGATCGTTTCGTTTCAAATTGGACGAGGTAAAAAAAAAAAAAAAAAAGGATATTGCAGAAGGAGCCTGAAATTTAAGGAAGAGGAAACTGGGCTTTGCCATTAGAAAGTCATTAATATTCTCAAGGAGGCATTATTTCAGTTGTGTATAGTAAGTAGGGTTACACCCGATCATTACAATTTGAGCGAGTAAGGCAGTAAAATGATAGTACCATTGGTTATTTTTGTTCTTTCAGGAAGCATGGTGACTAAAGGAAGAATAAGGTAAAGTGGTGGCTTTAGGGGGAGAGAGCATTAAAAGAAGACTATTCAAGCTCTAGGACATTAAGAGAATACATAATGCTTCAAGTAAGTGATTAAAATTACCATTCCAAAGAAAATCTAGCTACATCAAAAAGTTTTTTATTATGTTCCAGATAATATTATGCTTCCTTCAAAAATGCCAAGTATAACAAAGACTTAGTGAAGTCATTTGGAATAGAATGAGAGTTTTTACTACATTAAAGTATACGTCAGGGAGAGAAAAAGACTCAGAAATCAGAGAAAGGTGCAAGGCTCAGTACAATGTGTGTATTCAGATATGCCAAAGAATAATGGAAAAGAGAAATTTACCTTCTGCCAGTCGCTGTTTCCATCCTTGAGCTGCATATGCAAAGAATTCGTTATTTAGTGCTGAAGAACTCAGGCGTAAAATTCCATCGCTTCCCATCTAGGAAATAAACGGAAAAAAACAAGATCCATCAAGGAGAATTCAAAGCAAAAGTATGCAGGAAAGAAGTGAAAACAGGGTGTGTGCATGAGAGAGAAAGTGCGGGGTAGGAGAAAGGAAGAAAAGGAGCCTAGCAGAAGGTGAATTCCCTAGTAGAAAAAATGCACTTTACTATAATGACACAAATATAACAATTTAAAGGAAATCTTTACTAGGCATTCCCATTATTGGTAGTGAGGAAAACAAATGCATGGGGTTTCATCAAAACAGTTTTATATCTTTATCATTTTACTACGTCCTAAGTGGTACCACCTTAATCACCATGTTTATACCTTTCAATTATCTTTTAGTTTTTTTCTATTATCTTTTATAAATTAAATTTTCTAAAATTTGTGAAAGCTAAAGAAATCCAGTCTGATCACTTGGATTTTTTTCTCTGGCTGAAGTTTAGACAAGAAAAAGCTCTAAAATATTAAGGCAAATACACCCACACTGTCATACAAATCCCTTCACACTTCTTTCCAATTTGGGTGCACACATACACATACACAAAAAAAACAGGTAAATGGTAAAGTGTAAATACATGCAATTGCATAGTATTAACCTCTTTCTTTAAACATACTAATTTTTTAAAAATTCACATGTAGAAGAGATTCAGATAAGCATCGTCAAATTGGATGCTTTTAACTTTCCAATTATTTATTGCACCTTCTATGTGCATGTAGTCTGCTTGCTGACATTGGAGATAAAAGAATTGGCCTTGTCCTTGACTGGTTGCTTATATCATTGAGGAATGAAGATAACACAGTGTCAAACATTGGGTGAATGGGAATTAAGAAGTGCAAAAAATAAAAGCTGGAGGATGATATCTAGATGGACATGAGTGGTGAGGAAGAACTTGATACCAGAGGCGAAGCCAGGTCCTGCAAGATAGGATTTGGACAGAATGGCTTTAGAGATAAAGCATGTAGTGTACTGCAGAGATTAGGAGCTTTACTGCAGAGGCAGGACATCACAGACAACCAGGAACTGGACCAGGTACGAAGGTGTGAGGTGCTTTAACCTGGTCAATGGCCTGGCTCCAATTACATTTTCAAAGACTTTCTCTTATTCCCATATATACGCTTCATGTGTCCTAATCTTTAATTGTCACTGCTACCTGAGATTTCTCATCCCCATGTTTCTGTCTATGGTCTTTTCCACACTCCATCTTCACCACAGAAATACTACTCCTCTCTTAAAATGTCACTCAACACCTTCATGAACATGTCAGCTGAACCACCATTCAGGAGCAAAGGAGAACACTGAAACTGAAAATCAGTATTATACCAACCCTCTAAACTGGATAATGGTAGATCAAATTCAGAAGAGAGACGCTGTGAAAAAACATAAGGTATGCTGAATGCTGCCATGACATGGACAGGGAAGCCGCAGAGTGGACATTCTAGGTTTCCTGCATCTAAGAAGATATGGATAACCATGCTAAAATATTCAATACACTTGGAAAATGTCAGGCAAGACTTTGTTCATTCACTGAATCACTGTTTACTCACTCAGAGCTATTTCGTCTTTATTCAAGACACTTATTAAGCCACTCATATGAACCCATGTACCTGGCACGTGTATACAATTGCACTGAAGAAAAAGCCCCTGCCCTTATAGTGAATATATTCTACATAGAGCAGATGCTTGTGGTCCCTGTAGGTCTCTTCCGCCCGCCTGGGTTCAGCACAACTGTAATGCAATTATATCACCATGCCAGTATCCCAGGGCAGTGTCCAACACAGCCCTTTGATCTGAATGGATTAAGTGCCCCACCCTTCTTATCTTCTGATTGGACAATTCTAGGACTATCTGGAATGCAGTATACATACTGAACCAATGGATGACAAATGGATATTTGGTCCTGTGTCCCCAGTAGAACACATGGTCCTGGAAACCAAGGGATGGGATGAGTGAATCTTCATACTATCTCTCACAGGAAACCACTGGCAGACTGTGTACTTTTGGTGCCCACAGTTCCAGACCATGTGAGATTAAAAGTCCATGCCCCCCCCCAAAAAAAAATTGAAATTTTTTTTTTAAAGTACATGTCCCCAGGGGAACATCATTTTTTCTAGGGCAAGGTCTCACAGACTTGGCACTATTGTCATTTGAGTCCAAATACTTCTTTATTGTGGAAGCTGTCTGAATGTTGTAGGTTGTTGACCAGCATCCCTGGCTTCTATGCACTAGATGCAGCAGCAACCCCCCCTTCCCAAATGTGACAATTGTAAATGTCCTCAAACATTACCAAATGTGCCGTTGAGGCAAAAATCATCCCCAAGTGACAATCACTGCACTACTGGACATGGTGAGGGCACCACTGCAGCTAAAGCTCTGCCTGGTTCCTCTGTGTCTCTCATGCTGGTGGGTCAGTAGGCAAAGAGAGGAGTTACCAGACAGGTGGGATAATCAGCACCAACGTGTCATGAGGAAAGAGGATTATTGCCATAGGACAGAGGCAGAGTGAAGGATATAGGGAACACTGGAGATTCACTAGGACCTCTCTTGGTGTTTCTGTATCTGGTGGTAACAAGTGAACATGGATTACAGCAATGACAGCCAGAAATGGTAAGGGAGCCAAAGGCTCAGACTCTTCAGGGATGACAGTCTGGGTGACTTCACCAGGCAAACTAGCAGAATTCCACTGGGTGTGAGGAAATTCAGAAATGGGTGACAGAGAAGGGAAATGAACTTCAATCATAGCCTTAAGACCAGCTTGAGACTAGCAGTATGTGTAGCTAGTCCACTAAGTCCCTGGTCAGAAGTCTGGTTCTTTGTTTTTTGTTTTTGTTTTTGTTTTTGTTTTTTTTTCCTTTCCAAAATACCATGACCAGCCACTCTTTACAGAACTAGTCGCAGAGGGAACTTAACATGAAGCACAAGGTCTGAGTGGTAGAGAGGTAGACTGGACTGGACATTGGTGAATCTGTATCTAGCCTGCATAAGTATAGAGCAGATGGGGCAATGCTTTTCAGCGCACTTGTCCCACCCACACCTATAACACTCTAGGGTTTTCTTTGCTACAGATGCAGCCTGGAAGTGCAGAGTCTGGCCCTGAGGGCAATGCCCCCATCCATGGGAGACAAGGATCTGTGGTAAAACGTCTTGTTTCCCTGTTGTCCTCTGGGACAACTCTCAGAGGGCCCTCAGCAGAACTGTGACTGAGTCATTCCAAGGGTATTTCCTCTTGTCTTCACATCATCTAATCCCTGGCTTCTGCTTCCAAACTAACTATACTCAAGTTCTTGTTCCAGGCTCCATTTCTGGAGGGAAGGGGCAGGGGAGGATCCTCCTAAGTAAGATTCTGAATCTAAGGAGTTTGGGCTTTAGTCTCCACATGGAGATGACCCAGTGAATGTACCTAAGGTGAACCGGAGGCTTGAGGCAGAGCATATATCAGCATGGCGCCTCTGGCTGGTCACCTCAAAGTCCAAGTTAGCCCCCTGATTTACCTCTGCATATTAATCACCTCTTCAACATGTGCCACAATAGGGTAAAGGTGAGAAACCCTGCTCTAGGTAAAAGGAAACTACCATTAAAAAGGTCAAAGTTGGGAAGAGTCCAAAAAGATTTATGTTTAACAAGATAACTTTATTACCTGTGAAAAAGATGGAATGGAGAGGAATGCATAACAGAAAGACATCACCAGCAGGTAACAGAATACTTCCAAAAAAGGAAAAGAAAGGCAAAATCTTCAGGAATGGGTGGAGGGCTTTAGGACTGAGGATGTAAAGGTAATGGAAGAACATTTCAGCAGACACCAAACACGCTCAGGATGACTCCAGGAAATGGGGTGGATGAAAAAGGCAGCTGAGCTTGAGCACAAGTCTTCAAGCAGTGTTATGAAAGAGATCTAGCAAAGACAAAAGGATGAAGAGAAGACAGGCCATCTAAGTGTTATGCCTCTAAGAAGTCTGAAATTTTTCTGTGAATGTTAACTCTGAACGTCTGTCTGTGGTTTCGGAGCCCTGAGAAAAAGCGACTTCACTTAGGAAGACTAAAAGGGAAGAGGTATTCTTATTGTGTAAATTTTAAATAGGACTAGTAGGTGGAAGGCAAGTTCCCTGAAGAGGTAAAGAAATTTGTTTGCTATGAAGTGCATTTATAGCAGGCACAATGAATAGGTTAGAATTCTTCTATATTTGAGGACATGCATGGTACCTTATAATCTTCTATAGTCCATGCAATGCCTAGTGTATTGCAGGTACTCAATAAATGTTTATTGCTGCCCTCGCTTTATGTAATGAAAGATTTAAAATTAAACTCCGGTAGCTGATAGGCAGGATTTTCATCTCATGCATTCTCCCAGGCCAAGAGCATGATTAGTTATTAATTGAAATTTCAGCATAATTTTAAGACACAAAGAAATACCAGATCCAGATTAGCTCTGACAGAGTCTCAAGGTTTCAGCACATGAAAATGCAAGGCAGTGTGAAATAAACACATTCAAAAATATGGAAGCTAGCCCTGAAGGAAAATGTTTTTCTTTTAAAACAGAAAAATAATATTAACTGCCAGACTTCCAGGCTGTATGAGATAGCACAATTAAACATTAGGGCTAAATTGGACTTAGGAAATACGTGCCAATAAAACTTTTAAAATACACTATTAATTTTATGGCCTTTAAGAAATACTGTCCAAAAGACATAACATTTTAATGAGCTGGAACAATAAACATTTCTGAAAGATTTATTTATTTATTTATTGCTGAGCTATAAATTCTTGTTTTTCAGATTACCCACGCTAGAAATGTTCATTCTAAAAACTCCCTTAACTCTCTTCTAATGAAGTGTCTAAGCTATGGATAAATTATGCTTCCTTTTTAATTAGGAGGAAAAAACTCTGAACGTTTTAGTTGTTATAGAGGAAAATAAATACGAGTAAAGGGAAATTCATTTGTGTTGAGATCCTTTCACAAAGGTTCAAACTCCTTGTTCGTGAGTCTATAACTTGCCTTTGGTATTGATTACAGTAACATCCATTTTGTGGGATGGATGTCTGTGGAATTCAAAGGGTGGAAATGCCAATTTTCCTTGCACCATATAGCCAGTTTTTGAAGGTCGATGAATTTTAATTCCGTACACGAATATATCTATGCTTAATAATAATCCTTCAGACCTCTAATATATTATCACTTTTTTCTTATTTTAGATTTCCTGTAAGTGATTCAGAATGCATGGCATGTGGGCTGCAAAATGGAACAGTGAGAGATGTGTTGGAGAGTTTGAAAATAGCCAGACAATAACGGGACACCTAGATATACTAAGCAATGTGGATTTCATTCTTCAGACAATGGGGAGCCATTCAAAGTGAAGCCACCTCACACTGCGTGTACGCAGGTAGGCAGGCTGCTGGTTTAGATGGGGTGTTCAGGATTGGCCTCTGGAATGCTCACTCTTAATAAGGGATATTCATGTAGAAACCTGAAAAAAGCAAGGAAGCATCCCTGAAATCGCCTGGGGAAGAGTGTGTGAAGTAAAGGGATGCCAATCCAGACACTGACCCTTGTGGGGGGGCCCACCAGGAGATCTGAAAACCCGGAGGCACATTGGACTGGAGCTACAGAATTGTGCTGGGCTGCAGACCCACTGTACAGACTGGCTTTTCCCCTCAAGTGAGCTACAAAGCCTTTGAGGGGATTCTGGTCTGAGGAATGGGAAATTCTGACATTTCAAAAGGATAGCTCTGACTGCTGTGTATAAAAAAGACTTTAGAGTGGTGCCATCCAATGGCAACATAAATGTCAGCCACATACGTGATTTCAGTTTTCTTAGTAGTCACATTGAAACAATAAAAAAGAAGGTGAAATTCTAATAACATCTTTTTTTAATACCACCTATGAAAAATGTTATTGTTTTGATATATAACATAGAATATTAAGATATTTTCATTGTTTTATGTATTAATTCTTCAATATCTAGTATATATTTATAAGCATCTCAATTCAGATCAATCATATTTCTATCGCTCAGCAGCCACTGGTGACTCGTAGCTACTCTACAGGACAGCATAGTTTTAGATGGTAAAGACTTACAAGGACACAAGTATGTAGTTACTGTGGTGATCCAGGAAAAGGATGAGAGTAGCTTGGAATATGGTGACAGCAGTGGAAATGCTTGGGTTCTGATTTTCTTCTGAGGGTTGAACCAATAGAACTTAATGATGGATTGGATGTGTGGTAAGAGAGAAAGAGATCAGGCAAGGATGACACCAAAGACTTTTTTTTTTTTTTTTTTGGCTTTGGCAACTACAATTATAAAATTTCTATTTACCAAAATGAAGACAACAGTGAGAAGAGGAGGTTTGGTTTTAAAACAGTTGAGGTGCTAATAACAATTTTAAGCAGGTGCCTCAGATATATCATTCTACATATAGTGTAGGGGATGCCCTGGATATAGCCAAGACTAGGGACAGAGGTTCCTGTTCAAGAATCATCAAGAGAAGGTCAAGGTATAAATGATGAAGTCTTAAGATTATTCAGGCAATGCAAGTAAAAAGAAGAGAGCTATTCAAGAGAGGTACAGGAACCGCAGACTGGATGGGGCTGAGTGCACATGTAATGAGTGGTGAATGAGACAAAGGTGTAAATGATGAGTCTCAGGCATAAAGTTTGGGTAAGTTGGTGAATACTGGTAGCGGAAATCAGGACAGGAAAAATACAAGGAGGAGCAGGAATCTGGACAAAGAAGTGATGGGATTTGTTTTGGATGTGTTGATATAAGGATATTTTAAAGGCATCCAAATAAAGAAGTCTAATCAATAACTAAGACTCAGGGCAGGAAGCTCAACAGTATGGGAGGGATCAATGAAAACTAGCAATTATCAGCAAAGAAGAAAACAAGGATATGATGAGAACATGGAAGAAGAATTTACTGGAATAGAAGACAGCTCTAAAGCAGAGCCCTGAGAAATACTGATCTAGAAGGAATGGGCAGGAAATGTAGATTCTGCTAGAAAGACCAAACAAAAGCTGTCTGACAGAGGTAGGAAGAAATGCAAGGAAAGATGCAAGGGAAGTGAGCTATATTGTATGCGTGTGCTAGTATCTATCAAACCATGTAGAATTATTTAGGTCAACAGTATGTGCAGTATACTATGTAAGTTGTGGTGCCCAATTAAAAAAAAAATCCAAAGAGTCTTTATGGCAGACACAAGCCAGGCAGTGGAGACTAACCAGAAGGCAAATGCAACAGCAAAAGAGTAACAAGCAGATGAACAATAAGCTGTCATCACTGACCCTCTTTTTTAATTTTTTAAAAGATTTTATTTATTTATTCATGAAAGACACACAAAGAGGCAGAGACAAAGGCAGAGGGAGAAGCAGGCTCCCTATGGGAGCCCGATGTGGGACTTGATCCTAGGACTCCGGGATCATGTCCTCAGCAGAAGGCAAATGCTCAACCACTGAGCCACCCAGGCATCCCATCACTGACACTCATACTCCAATCAAGCACCCTTGAACTATGGACCCCAGTAAGAATCAAAGGTAGGATATTATTCATTCTAATAAGAAATTTTTCATTTTTTACCTTATCATTTAGTAGAATTTCAGGTGGCTCAGAACACTCCATAGGTATGCTCAAGGTTTATCCATAAGCAAAAATGTAATTCTTTAAGCATAAAGTTAGGCATAAAAATGAAAGAGGGCTGCTGAGAAAGAAAGGATCAGTAAGGGAGACAGGAGTGACAATAGACTAAGGACAATCTGGCCACTAACTTTTGAATGCTATTTCTAAAGCTGCATTAAGACAATATTTCCTGGGGTGCTTGGGTGGCTCAATGGTTGAGCATCTGCCTTTGACTCAGGTTGCGATCCCAGGGTCCTGGGATCAAGTCTTGCATCAGGCTTCCATGCAGGGAGTCTGCTTCTCCCTCTGCCTATGTCTCTGCCTCTCTTTCTTTCCCATGAATAAATAAAGCAAATCGTTAAATAAAAAAAAAAAAAAGACAGTATTACCCAAACAGTACTTTGCAAAAACAGTAATTTAAATAGGTAATTTTAATTTTAATGGGTAATACATCTAAAAGGATATTAAATCTTTTTTAAACAGACTTTATGTATTTATTTATGAGAGAGAGAGAGAGAACGCACAAGCAGGGGGGAGGGACAGAAGGAGAGGGAACCCTACGTGGGGCTGGATCCCAGGACCCTGAGATCATGACTTGAGTCAAAGGCAGACACTTAACCTACTGAGCCATACAAGCTCCCCAGTAAACTGATTCTGCTGATAGAATCAGTTTGTATTTATTAAATATGGTTAAAACAATTTTCTTTACTGTAAGTACTTTCTAATGTACTATAGTTTATTTTTAATACCTAAGAATATACCTATAAAGCGATATTTCTCCAATTTTTAACCCTGTAATCCCCTTACAGAACAATTATCAATATTTCATGGAACAAGTATTCTTCAGAATATTTTGGGAAATGATGTGTTAAGAGCTGTAAATCAGTCAGAAGCAGTCAAATGAAATAAACCTAAGCACAATGAATATGCACATGTTAGATACTAAATCCCTGTTGAACAAGTGATCAAAGAATGCTCTCAGATCTGGACATGGGATAACTTTCACTACAACACAGAAATCAAATATTCAAAATAAGTAAAATAGTGAAAATAAAACTAGAGATTATGCTAAGTGAAATAAGTCAAAGACAAATACCATATGATTTTACTTATATGTGGAATCTAAAAAACAAAATGAACCAGAACAACAACAACAAAAAACCTCCCACACTCTTAAATATAAACTGGTGGTTGCCAGAGGACAGTTGGGTAGGAGATAGATGAAATAGGTAAAGGGGAGTAGGAGGTACAAACTTCCAGTTATAAAATAATAAAACACAGAGATGAAATGTATAGCATAGGGAATATAGTCAATAATAATGCAATAACGTTGTATGGTGACCACACTTATTGTGGTGAGCATTGAGTAATGTATAAAATTGTCAGATCACTATGTTATAGACCTGAAACAAATATAGCATTGTATGTCAACTATACTTCAATAATAAAGATAAAGTTAATGATTTTTAAAAGTAGTAAAAACTTGTAAAGAATGACATAATAGGCTTTAGTCTACAAGCCTAAACAACTTCAAGTTCAAAGCCCACTTCAAGAAACAACTATTTTGGGGTACAGGGGTGGCTCAATTGATTAAGTGTTTGCCTCCAGCTCAGGTCATGATCCCAGGGTCCTGGGATAGAGTCCTGCATTGGGCTCCCTGGTCAGCATGGAGTCTCCTTCTAACTTCTCCTACCCCTCACCCCTGGCTCATGCTTTCTCTCTCTAATAAGTAAATAAAATCTTTATTAAAAAAAAGGAAACAGGGATCCCTGGGTGGCGCAGCGGTTTGGCGCCTGCCTTTGGCCCAGGGCGCGATCTTGGAGACCCGGGATCGAATCCCACATCAGGCTCCCGGTGCATGGAGCCTGCTTCTCCCTCCGCCTGTGTCTCTGCCTCTCTCTCTCTCTCTCTGTGACTATCATAAATAAATAAAAATTAAAAAAAAAAAAAAAAGGAAACAACTATCTGGCATTCCTTTCTAAAAAATACATCAAAATATAAGCAAACATAACATCTTTTCTTTTAAAAAGTAGAGACTGTAATTTCAAGGGCACCTGGGTGGCTCTGTCAGTTAAGTGTCCGAGAAAAAAAATGAAGTGTTACACCATGTTCATCCTCCTTCTACCTTTTTTTAAATATGCATGTAGAGTAAGCTAAAGTAAACAAAAGGGGAATCTCAGAGAGGATATAAATATATTACCCCCCCCCAAATCAACACAGGCTTTTGTGTTATCACTGTTATGATAGGGCTTTTATCATAAAAGTCCCTCTTCTGAACTGAGCCTTAGTTCTTTCTATCACTTACTCCTTGGGGAATCACTGCTGAGCACTAGGGTGAAAATCACAAGGTATAAAGTTCAGCATGGAAAGGTTTGGGAGATGGAAGCTCTCCCACACTCTGGATGATGCTGGATATAATGCTTAACTGGAATGAAGTTCTTCAGGCAGAGGGATGGACAAAAGAAATATACAGCAACAGTTCATTATTTGATGAGACTTTTGTGGATGTGAATTGCAAAGGGCTTTGAAACTAAAGATTATAAAACGGCATAATGAAAACTAGTCCTGTGGGAACTGTTTATTGCCTTCTCATTAAAAAAAAATGCATAGAAACATATATCTGTATGAATCTACTTGTACCTCTCTATACATTCATTCATACATACACACATATATACATACATATATACATATATATATATATATATATATATATATATATATCTGTGTATCCATGCATGTACACACACACATACACCAAACACACGCAATTTGTAAGGCAAACCAACCACTTGGCTAAGATAATGGTCGTCTTTATTTTTTATTTTTTTTTTTTAAATTTTTTATTTATTTATGATAGTCACAGAGAGAGAGAGAGAGAGAGAGAGGCAGAGACACAGGCAGAGGAAGAAGCAGGCTCCATGCACCGGGAGCCCGATGTGGGACTCGATCCCAGGTCTCCAGGATCGCACCCCGGGCCAAAGGCAGGCGCCAAACCGCTGCGCCACCCAGGGATCCCAATGGTCGTCTTTAAAATGGGATCTCTTGCACATTCTAAGATAACTGTTCTCTCTCCCACCGGATGACCTGACCAAGCCCCAAGCCCCCAAGTCCACAGAGGAAATGTTCAATCAGAGGTTGGGGAGGCCATTCCCTAAAGCAAGACATGTTGGCAAGCAATTTCTCAGGCTCCAAGCAATGGGAAAAAAGAATTCCCTAGCAATAAGAGAAAAATAAAAGTTTTCTCGTAATTACTGCCATGAATTTCAGCATATACAATAAGGAAAACCACATTTGCAGGGTGTGCATATTAGAAATATATGAAAAGGGAATTTTCATATATTGATTCTTAAAAGTTTTCAATTGTTGAGTTTCAATTACTATACACATGAGATTTCTCTCAATCTTCTATACAATCTTATGAGCAACAATAATCATTTTCTAATGACATTATTCTATGTTTTTACAATCTGCCACCTTTTCCAAGAACCATCCCATTTGCAGATTTCAAAGGGAGGAGTCTCTATTCAAAGTACTATATTCTCTTTGATGTTTTAGCAGTTTGCTCAGAAGAAATATAGCCTGTAATGAAACAGGCGAGCATAAGATAAATAAAGATGCCTAAAGGCAAAAGTAAAGTCATTGATATATCAAGTTTTTATCAACTTCTCAAAACTAGAGACATGTGCTTTTATGCCTATCTCTTTTATTCAATTTTGTGGACAACCCCTGGTCATTTGGGAATTTTGATGGATCTTGGTATGAAGTGATTTTTTAATACAAATGCAGATAAATAAAATTTGAACAAGTTTTTGCAAATTGGAGAATACGTAAATGCCTTAAAAAATCTCTCTTATAATTGCATTTTTATCAATGTTCCCACTGTGGGAGGGAAATAAAGAAAACTTTCAATGTATCCAACCATGAGACAGAATACTAATGCTTTATTTAGTGAAAATCAAGCTCATGCTCTTGTGTAGATAAAATAAGATTATGTCATAATGTAGTGGGAAGCAGTGAATCACTGTTTCTACTTGTAATACACTGAACAGCTGTGTTTAAGTGACTATCTATTAGTCATTCATTTCTTTAACAAACATTTCATAAGCATCTACTACGTGCCAGGAACTATGAAATGGACAGCTTCCGCTACCACAAAAGCCTAGCACCTAGAATAAGACAGACAGCATGATAAGTGCCCAGAGAGGAAAAAGATAACTGTGAGAATTGCCAGGCCTGGTTATCTGGAATGCTTCTAATTCTCCCTTTGGAATCTGTAAATATCCATGCCTGAATTTACCTTTTTCCTCCTCTATATAGTTTAACAATGGCTCCAATCCACTTACTGTTCAATAATAACTAAAATCAATAACTATAATGACTATAGTTAATTTTGTACCTATAACGACCCTGTAGATAGGTAAGTGGTGAAACAATATAATCCCCCAAAATGATAACTCTTTATACCATATGGCTTCCTTTAATTAACACTCAAAATCTTCATATGCTAGGTACTGGGAATGCAGTGATAAAAACAGGCAGAGGACTTGAATAGATATTTTTCTAAGAAAGACATACAAATGGCCAACAAGCACATGAAAAGGTGTAAAACATCACTAATTATAAAGGAAATACAAATCAAAATCACAATGAGATATCATCTTACACCTCTTAGAATGGCTATTATTAAAAAGAGAAGAAATAACAATTATCCACACTGTTGGTAGAAATGTAAATTGTTACAGCCTACTAAGTCAAACAAGATGGAGGTTCCTCAAATAATTAAGAATAGGGGGTGCCTGGATAGTGCAGTCAGTTAAGTGTCTGACTCTTGGTTTCAGCTCAGGTCATGATCTCAGGGTCCTGGGATCAAGCCCCAAGTTGGGCTCCATGCTCAGTAGTGATTCTCTCCCTCTTTCTCTTCCCCTTACCCTGCTACTGCACACTCTCTCTCAAGTAAATACATTTTTTTAAAAATTAAGGTGTTATTCTGTATGTTGGTAAATTGAACACCAATAAAAAATAAATTTATTAAAAAAAAATTAAGAATAGAACTACACCAGGATCCAGATGTTCCACTTCTATATATCTACCAGAGGAACACAAAAACACTATTTGAAAAGATATATAGACACTTACGTATATTGAAGGAATTTTTACAATAGCCAAGAAATGGCAAAAACATAAATGTTCATCAGTGCATGATAAAAATATGGTATATATAATATATAAAAATATGTGTATAAATATTACTCAGTGATTAAAAAAATCTTGCCAATTGCAAGAGACTAGATGGACCTTAAAGGTATTACACTAAGAGAAATAACATGGCGAAAGAGAAATACCAAATGATTTCCCTCATGTGTGGAATCTAACAAAACAAATAAAACATAAACAAACTCATAGAGAATTGGTCAGTGCCATAGGGAAGGGAGTGATGGTGGGTGAAGTATGGCAACTAGGTTTTGTGGTGATCACTTTGTAGTACACACAGATGTCAAATTATAATGTTGTACCTGGAACTTATATAATATTAAACACCAGTTTTACCTCAGTAAAGAGAGAGAGAGAGAGAGAGACAGAGACAGAGACAGAGAGACAGAGACAAAGACAGAGACAGCTACCAAAACTCTGATGAGGGAGGTAAAGAACCTTGTTATAAAGCAAAATGCAGTGAGTGGTGGTAGCTGAAGAAATATGTAGCACCAAGATTTGCTGTTATCGTTTTTGCCTATTTTTTTGATGGATAAAGGCTAGCTGAGAAGGTCCACCTCTCTACATTTTAGTTTCATCATATGTAAACTTAGAATAACAAACTCTTCACTTCATACAGTTTTTGTGATTATTAAATCAATAAATATATGTATAATGCTTTGAATAGTGCTGGTGCAGGGAAAGAGCTCAAAAAGTGCTCTATAATTATTATTATTATTATTTGGTAGACGGTGTGACAGACACACCCTAGGATACCCCAGTGAGTCACCTTTGTATAATTTCCTCCCTTTGGGTATAGGAAGAAACTGTAATTTGCTTTTAGCCAATCGAAAATGGGAAAGAAAATGGGCTGTCACCCTTTTGATTATGTTACAAAGAACTACACGTTAACCAATGGAGGCAGAAACACTCTCCGGCTGGCCTTGAAGAAGCAAACAACCAAGTTGTGAATTGCCTATGGAGAGAGGTGACCTCTAAGAGCTGAGGGCTTCAACCCTACAGCTGTAAGGAAGTGAATTCTTCCAGCAACCTAAATGAGCGGGGAAGAGGATTCCAAGCTGTAAATGAGAATGCAGCTGGCCAAGACCTGGTTTCAGCCTGAACAGAGAAATCAGCTTAGTTGTGCACAGACTCCTGACCCAGGGAAACTGTGCTAATAAATATGTGCTGTTTTAAGCTGCTAAATTTGTGGTATTTTGTTTTACAGCACAGAGAACTAATTCAGAGGAAGAGAAAAAGATTATTTGATTGCTTCTCCTTTATCAGTTGAGAAAACTCTCAGTAGGCATACGCATGTGTGTGTGTGCATGTGTGTCTAGGGGATAGGAGGAGAGAACACAGGAATACAAGTAGGATTATCAGGCAATGGATTATGAAGAAAGAGCAGACTGTCATCTCTATGAGGGCAGCAATTTGCATTCCATGACAGAGTAGGTGCTTAATAAATATCAAGGAATGAACTAATTTTGTTGCAGTTTAGTTGTATCATTATTTGATGCTTCTATGTAACCTTATCCAGTCTTTTGATGAGGCAGTGCCCAAAAGACAGTTTGGTAGTGTATAAACAACTGATTTTGTTAGGAACATACAGGTAGCAGGAGATACATTTAGTTTCTGTCTTTGATGTAAAGTAATAAAGAGGGCGATAAAGCAGACAATGGACTTCAGTTTTTGCCTAGAGGTTATCAACACCACAGTTATGTTAATGTAACATAACATTCCAAAGTGTCAACAATTTATCTCTTCAAATTAAATCAATCTGTTGTGCATAAGCCAGAAAATGGAAGAAATACTCTAGTAGACTTTAAATTGTATGTACATACTGGTTTCTCTGATATCTTCTTTAATTTCTAATTTAAAAAAAAACCCACAAACCCTTCTGATATATGCAAGACATTTCCCTTGAATTCTCCATCTGAAGTAACCCAGCATGCCACAGTGGAAAGAGGGCAGACTGGGTTTAAAGTTAGAAAATCAAGTTGCTGAGCCCAGCTCTGCTTTTTTCATAGTTGTCTGAAGATGCTCCAGCTTTGTAACAGCTTTGAGTTTCTGTCTCATTATTCAAATGGCAAAATCAAACATACTTCCAAAGCTGTTATATGAATTGCAAGTAATAAGTGTAAAGAACCCAATATACTACTTAGCAAGGAGTGAAATTTTAAGATACCACATATGAAGAGTGAGATTTAGAAAGATTCTGAAAGATTCTGAAATTTATAGTAACACCAACCATTGTTTACTGAGTGCTTAGTTTGTGATCTTTCAAATCGTGGAATTCTCAAGTATGTCCTCTTAAGTTTATATCACCTGAATACAGATACCATATCTAAGAAGTAACATTTGGAGTGGGCTGCTTCGAAATGAGGCATCACAGCTGGAAAGTGCAGTGTCCAGGGTAGGCTTTGCTGCTTTAGTGTTGGCTGGTCATCTTACCTCTACTATTCCCCTGAGACATCAGCTCCTTAGCTGGGAGCAAAATCAGTTGTATTACCCAATCAGCTATTGGCCATGAGACAAGTGCGAGGGACAGTGCTGTCACAGAGAGACAACATACTATTACTTAAGACAATTGCTCTCTTGGATACCAAAGGAGATCCCTGAGAAGAACAAAGATTCCCCCAAAATCATATAGCAAAAGAAAAGAGGTCAAATGCATGTTTAATTCCCTCCTCCTCCCCTGCAATTACGTAAAGTTCCCCTGCCCCCAACACATCTCTATTTCTTGCAATCTGAGCAAGGCCAACTAACAGGACTAGAAAGTATTACACTGAGTAATCTGTTAAACATTTTCCACTTTGAGGAGATTGTACAGTTCATTGGAGAAGGAAATTCCATTTGCCAAAAAAAAAAAAAAGCCAAAGACCATGAACAAAGTTGGACGACAATGTAAATTAATAATGAGCCAGCAGTTCAACTTATAGCACACTATAAGAGTAGAGTTTCATAAAGATAAGGTTTGAAATCAACCTTAGATTTCCTATCAAGGGGATCCCTGGGTGGCTCAGTTGTTTAGCAACTGCCTTTGGTCCAGGGCTTGATCCTGCAGTTCTGGGACTCGATCCCAGAAATCCAGGATCAAGCCCCACATAGGGCTCCCTGCATGGAGCCTGCTTCTCCCTCTGCCTGTATCTCTGCCTCTCTCTCTCTTTCTGTGTGTGTGTGTCTCATAAATAAATCAATAAAATCTTAATTTTTTTAGATTTTCCTATCAAAATCCAAACATGCCATCTAAATCACACCAAGCACCTAGATGAAAATTCTGACACACAACTCTCCTCTTGTTACTGACAGAGAATGCCTGTCCACCACCTAATGTCTGAAATACTTATGTCACAGATCAGTGACATACATGCCAAACCTTCATTCTTTACTTCTTCATTTCTCAAAAGACTTTCTATGATAGCAATCCATGAGATGTTCCTAGGGAAATAGAAGATTGTATCACCAATTAAGTTCAAGAAACTCTGCTTGACACAAAGTTCAACAGTTTTATCTATTCCAGAGCTTTGGAGCCTTTACTGTGCAAATGAGTAAAGCATTTTTCAGGCTCCTGAAAATTCAGAGCACAGCTCTCAATTGGATAATTCTGAGGAACTGGTGTTCTACTGATTAGGTTCACTATGGGAAATGTTGCCTTCAGTAGCAAGGCAACAACTGCAGCAAGTACAGCAAGTTAAACCACTAGAGAATTAGAGAGCTAGAATCTACTACTTTACCACTCTATCTCAGAATGGACACATCTTTATAAATTCCAATTTAATTAACTCTCAATATGTTGTCAATAGCCAGAATAAGAAATGGCCGTTGTGAACTATGTCCTTGCCATCCTCACACAATTACCAGTGAAACATTATTCAAATGCAGTCTGGTACTTTCGACTTGCAAACCAATGATGCCTTTTTCAAAAAGTGAGGTCTATTGACTTTTTGTGTTTGTCTTTTGCCTTTGATCTTAGGAATTTTGGAAATAAGTTGTGTGGTCAAATGCAGGGACTTCACTCAAGAGGTGCTCTATAATGGCCACTCTGTATCCCTTCTTCATTAGCTGCTGTATATCTCTTTACCTATATCTCAAATATTTCATGTTTTAATCCCATGCATACCAATAGTTTTTACATGTAAAGCAATCATTAAAAATAAAGTCAGTTGGGGATCCCTGAGTGGCTCAGTGGTTTGGCGCCTGCCTTCGGCCCAGGGCCTGAATCTGGAGACCCAGGATCGAGTCCCACGTCGGGCTCCCTGCATGAAGCCTGCTTCTTCTTCTGCCTGTGTCTCTGCCTCTCATTCTCTCTCTGTCTCTCATGAATAAATAAATAAAATCTTAAAAAAAAGGGGGGGGGAGCCAGTTTTAACATTCTTGATTTTTTTTTTTGTATTTCATAAGTATGAAAAAATATTCTTCCTAAGACTACACATAAAAATAGAAACATCAAAAAAAAAATAGAAACATCACTGCTAATGATCAAGATATCACTCACACAAAGACAACGTTTCAGGCATTAATCACATGTATTTTTGATAACTGCAAGTCCACACTGGGTCTGCTCTCTATAGAAAAAAAAACCCTTCCTCCAATTACTATGGCTTGAGGGATAACAGAAAGCTAAACTGAATGTGATAAAATGTCTAAATGATATGTAAAAGGCTGATGTGACAAGCAAGGAGCTAATGTTCCAGCTGAAGGCATAAGCCTACTGTGAGTTTTTTAAATACACGAATGTACATGGCAGACCTACATATGCCAGGCTGGTCTTAAGAGTGTTAGGAATGAAATGGCTGAGCGTCTAGAGAATTTTCTGGTTCAAAAGCAGGAAACAGGGGTGCTGGGGTGGCTCAGTCGGTTAAACATTTGCCTTCAGCTCAGGTCATGATCCCAGGGTCTGGAACTGAGGCTCACACTGGGCTCCCTGCTCAGTGGGGAGCCTGCTTCTCCTTCTTCGCCCTGCTCATGCTCTCTCTTACTATATATATCTCTCTCAAATAAATAAATAAAATATTTAAAGAAGAGAAAAGCAGGAAATAGGACAAAAGTCTGGACAGAATGGGGAACTTAAGGAGTCTTGGTGAAGTTATGCAAATTTAAATTTCAGAATGTGTGCATGTGCACAAGCCAGGTAGTTCAGTGGACTCCTTCAAGTCTGCAATATGGTACTCAGCATCAATGAAGGGACACCATGAAGTGCTTCACTGAGAAACAGGAATAAAATAGGGGATCCCTGGGTGGCGCAGAGGTTCGGCGCCTGCCTTTGGCCCAGGGCGCGATCCTGGAGACCCGGGATCGAATCCCACATCGGGCTCCCGGTGCATGGAGCCTGCTTCTCCCTCTGCCTGTGTCTCTGCCTCTCTCTCTCTCTGTGACTATCATAAATTTAAAAATAAAATAAAATAAAATAAAAGATGCACTCTATTCCTTCCCAGTTAAGTAACTTTGCCAATTACAAATCTTAACTAGTCATCAAAAAACAGACAAGGGTTTTGAAAAAGTCCCTGCCAAGAAATGGATTCAACATTAATGAGCAAATTGAAGCAAAAAGAAATACAGTAGAACTGACATAGGTCCTTCTGGTATCTACCTACTAACTCGGGAAACAAGCTGTGGTCTAGGGCCAAGTTGGGAGAAACTTGGACAGAATAAAAAGGATGCTTGGTTCTCAAGGGAAATATGCAAGCAATAAGAAATACCCTTGGTCCACTTGAGGGTTAGAACTAACCATATGTCCTTGGGCAAGTTACTATAACCATTTGGAACTTATATAGAAGGTCTGTAAAATGAAGTGATTAAAATAAAAGATCACTAATGTTTTTTCCAGATCTAGTGTTTGATGACACAGGTAGAGCAAAGGGAAAGCAAAATGACAGTGATCCCAAAGATCAAGTCCAAATAAAGGTCAGTCAATGACAACAGGGCGAAACAGGGGTTGGAGGAGGCAGGTGCAGACAAGCACAACAAGGGTGCAATTTCCTGAGGTGGTGGCCACCTGCGCTGAAAGCAATCTGATTCCTTGAAGGTGGCTGTACTAAAATACTGAACTGATCCTGCTGAGATACAAAAGCTCTAGGGTGTGCATGTGTATGAAAAATTGAAAGAGCAAAACACAGGGACGAGTTCTAGGGGGAAAATTATATAAAAATAAGACCTGCCACTTGAAGTGTGTGTGTTGGTGGGGGAAGGGGTATTTTTAACAATTATGGGGGGGCCATTTCTGGTCTTTAATGATCAAAGAGGAAAGACCCAGAGGGTCCGGAGTGTACACACTGTCATACACACAACAGAGAATTTCTATGTACCCCATCGGCCTTACAAATGACTTAGAAGCCATGTATGCAAGGAAAACTTGCTATGAAAACTGTTAGGATGGGGGCCCCTGGGTACCTCTGTCAGTTGAGTGTCTGGCGTTTGGTTTTGGCTCAGGTCATGATCTCAGGGTCTTGAGGTTGAGCCTTGCATCAGACTTCGAGGTCAACAGGGAGTCTGCTTGAGATTCTCTCTCTCCCTTTTCTCTTGGTCCCTTTTCTCACTCACATGCTCTAAAATAAATCAATCTTAAAAACAAACCAACAAACAAAAAAAAACAAAACTTCCAGGATGATCCAAGACTACAATATCACTGCATCTTTTTGCATGGGTTTTAGTATGTACTGTATTTTCTTTCTAGGAATGTACTTAACATGTGTTTTGAGAGAATACTAAAATTGCTATATTTAAAACTTTTATAAAAGTTGTTCATGGAAAATTGCATTACTGATGTTAGCTCCAAATTTCTAGACAACCTATCAGTCTCCCAACTGCAGCTATAGTGACCACAGCCATCCCATGTGTGTACACAGTGATTCCACTCCCCATCTTGCCTTTACAGATGCTCCTTCCTGACCAGTAACATCCTAGAACTTGCAAGGTTTTAGTAATCATAATGCCTTTTTTATTTCTCTTATATACTATGTTTGTTACTGTGTATTATTTATATGTTTTTAAAATGTGAGTGTAGGAAAACTATATTTTCTGTGACTTTAAAGAATGTAAAAGGGCTTTCCAAAATATGTTATTTTAGAATAGGGTTACTACTTCCAGAACTTTCAATCTATATCAGTGGTTTTACATGTTTTGGGTCTACAGTGACTTTTCTCTATTTGATGAAAACTGCCAATGAAAACACTGTGTGGCAGACTGCTAACCATCTCCCAGGACCTATTCTGTCCTTCATTCTCATATGGTGACAGACACCTCCCATGAGTGTGAGCAGCATTAGAGATAATATTTCTGAGACTCTCTTGCAGTTGGTTGTGACCAAAGGATGAAGATCTCCACATGGGAATGTGAGCACACGTCATATATGTCCCTTGTGTGTCACTTCTGTATGCTTGCCTTCCACAATACTTGAGCTAGAACATGGACGTGTCAGGTTCAGGCTTGGAAATGAGCCATATCAGGGGCAGAACTGCTTAATCACCATAGGCCAACTAACTGTCTACTTATAAACTGTTATGTAGGGATCCCTGGGTGGCTCAGCAGTTGAGTGTCTGTCTGCCTTTGGCCCAGGGTGAGATCCTGGAATCCTGGGATCGAGTCCCACATCAGGCTCCCTGCAAGGAGCCTGCTTCTCCCTCTGCCTGTGTATCTGCCTCTCTCTCTCTGACTCTCATGAATAAATAAAATCTTTAAAAAAAATAAAAATAAATTAAAAATAAAAAAAATTTCTTTTTATTTTTAGAAAATAAAAATTTTCTCTTATGTAAGAGAAAAACTGCTACCATGGCTAAGCCATCCCTTTCTGGAGCTCTTTGTTACAGCAACACAGCTTCTACCTGGATACATCTTGGAAATAAACCACAGATAAATGCATATGCTTGTGCATGCACATACACACATGCTCACTGACATAGCAAAATGCTACACAAAACTTCAGAATGTCAGAACCTACAGCCTTTCTTGGTGCTCTAAGCTAAAAATTTTACAGCGGTTGGGGATAGCTAACAGTCTCTTGGGAAAGCTAGCTTAAACAATAACAGAGGAGCTTTCGTTTTGGAGCAACCACAAGGAAACTCATCTTGTCAGCCAGTATTGCAATCTACAAGTGAGAAACAAGAGAGCATTCTGAAATATAAAAAGTATGATTAAATGATTGACTCCTTCCTCAATACTAAATTCTTTCAAATCCCTTGATCTCTATTTTCAGGTTTGCAGGCAAGAAATCTTAACTCCAAAACATATTTAGCTGTGTTAATGTACATACTTAGTAATAACCATTTTGACTTGACAACTATAATACAATTCTTTGAATGAGAGAAATTACTAAAATTTCTTTTTTGCTCATTTATAAAGGGTGAATATCTAATGCAAACATTGTGCAAAAAATATATGAACTAAAAAACAAAGAGCCAAAAACAAACTTCACGATTAACCACTATGAACAAATAGGCTTTAAAAAGAATACTTGACAGGATGAGCACTGGGTGTTATACTATATGTTGGCAAATCGAATTCCAATAAAAAAAATTTAAAAATACATATAGAAAATAAAATTAAAAAATAAAAAGAATATGAGGGATGCCTGGGTGGCTTAGCAGTTGAAAGTCTGCCTTTGGCTCAGGGCATCATGATCCCAGGATCCAGGATCGAGTCCCACATGGGGCTCCCTGCATGGAGCCTACTTCTCCCTCTTCCTGTGTCTCTGCCTCAGTCTCTCTCTCTTTGTGTCTCTCATGAATAAATAAATCTTTAAAAAAAAAGAATCTGAGAAGAATTTTAGTAAAATAATAGCAACTGTAAGATTGACATTAGTTCTCAAAACTCTGCCAAAACAATGGTTTTCCTATTCTATAACTTTTTCTCTATCTCATCTTAGAAAGCAAGTAATAATACCTACTGAATAATCTATTGTCCGTAAACTAGAAATTGCAAGAGTATATGGAACTAATGAATTAATTTCATATAATATGAAAACAGAAGAAAATAAGGATTGCACATTCTATGACTGTGTATCATCAGTTTTTCTAGTAACTACAGGAATGGACAGAAGTCTTAATCTTTTTGACAGAAGTTTTGCATTGCTGAATGATATACAAGTGACTAGACCACAAATGTGAGAATGGGGGAGCCTGAAGAAGAATTCTTAAGGAAGCAGTACTGTAAAAATGCAGCACATTCTCTGCAAGGAATTCCCAGCCCCCCGCCCCCAACACAGAGTGATCCGATCACACCATATGCTCTCACCCACAGGACACATATGACCTACATGCAAACAATCAAGTCAACCACCAAATTTTATTCAAATGATCAAGGGGAGGAATGGCTTTTAAAATTCCAAGCTGTTTAAAAATCAGTTACCAGTGACACAATTCATTATCATAATAACTGAGAAGTGTTTCCATCTAATTAAATAATAACCATACACTGACAAGTTAACAATTAGTCATTTGGGAATTCAGACAGTCCATGATGTAGTTCCTACCTCAGAAACAGGAATAAAATGTAGTTATATAAATATTGTATATAATTAGGGAAAGGGAGCCAAACTAAATTTTAGAAGAAAATTGTGTATATTTTGAAAGCCTGTTTAAGGCATATGGTACAAAATCAAATTAAAAAGTAGATGAGAAAAAAAAAAAAAAAGTAGATGAGAAGAATATTTATCCAATTTGTATATGAAGACAAAAAGAAAGAGCAAATGTGAATGCCACTGAGATTAGAAATAAAAAAAATGATGTATTTTGCCAAAAGGAATAGAGAAATTATGGCAATAAAGTAAATTCAAACATCTGTTTACAAAATAAGATGTAATTTAGTTAATTTAGAAATCAATTCAAGAAAACCATGGTATCTACATATTCATTCCCAAATGACAAAATTGCTGTGTTGGGCTAAAATACAGGAAACTAAATAGAACATCTAAATGAAATAATAAATCTGAACAAATGAAAAAAAGTGTAATATTTTAAAACAACACTGGAGAAAAGAATACAATGATACAAAAAATGAGCAGTGTTTTATATGTAACTATTTTATCATAAAATTTAAAAATAATTTTACAGAATAAAGGGTTGGTAAAATATTTTTTCAAAAAAATCAAAATTTCTATTTCAAAATTATTGAGTAAAAGAAATAGAATAAAACATTAAATATGGTCATGATAAACTGAAAATTCATTTATTTCATTATATGGTTAAAGGCAATAATTTGGTCCCAAATATCTTATTGTCAAAAGAAAAAAAAAGTCAAATTTAAGTTTTTTCACCATTAGATCAATATTTAAATAAGTACAGAATTCTAAAATTAGGTAATCAAATTAAGGACAAAAATTCAAGAAAATTTACACTGGTTGGAATCAAAACAATTTCAAAAGACAACTTCAAAAATATACACCGTTAGTAAGACAAAGGGAGGATCTACTTTGCATCTTTGAACATATATTCAGAAGCTCACAGACATACTTTTTGAAATGAACTATGATCAGATGAAAGAGAAAACACAAATAAAAAAAATAAAACACTAATTTTGAAAACTCTTTCTAGTCAAGACATTCCAATTGTGAACATAATTTTTTTAAACTGAAACTATTGCTAATTACAGTTTTCTACCTGGCCATAATGAGGCACAAATGAAACATGGAGCAGCAAGAAGAAAAATAATACATTTTATCCAGATTGAAAGCCAGACTTGGCTTTTAAGTCAGACCTACCAATCTCAGGACAACACTGGCGAGGGGTAGTGGTGGGAGTGGAGATACCTGGGAAGTACTGGTGAGAAGGAAAAGCAAGGTAACTCTAGTTCTGTGTGATAGACCAGATGGGCTTACTACAGAGTCATATTATGGGAAGAAGAACAGCATTGTGTTTTGTTTTGTTTTGTTTTTTTAATTTTTGCAACTCTTTGTTGAAGTGTAACATATATAGAAAGTGAACAAATCACAACTACATAGCTTGATTCATTTTCACAAACTCATCACTCTCCTGTTACCAGTGTCCATATTAAGAAACAGAACAGTAACAACACTCAGAAGTGCCACCTCCCAAGTACTAATCCTCAAGGATAATATAACAACATAGATTAGTTTCACTTATCTTTGATCTTAATAGTGATGGAATTAGACACACATTTACTTCTGTGTCAAAGACTATTGCTCCACATGTTGCTGAGGTTCATCCATTCTACTACCTTTAGCTGTAGATCGATCATTCATTCTCATTGTTGTAAATTCAAGCACTGAAATATATAGAAATTCATCCATTCTGCTGCTCATGGGTATTTCAATAATTTCCAGTTTTTTAATCTTGTGAACAGTATGACTATAACAAATTTTGCTCATTTTTTTTTTGGTAAATCTATAGATGATTCCATTGGATATAAATGTGGGAATTTAAATGCCTAATCAGCTTTAATAAATATTGTCAAATAATTTCTTCAAAATGCTTATATACTCCCATTAAAGTGATAGTTCCATGAGCTTCACTTCTTCATCAATATTTTAATTGTCTATGTGTGATTTTCATTTTTGTTTGTCATACTAGCCATCTTCCTGGGTGTGTGGTTGTACTGAATCATGGCTTCATTTGTGCTTTCTTGATGACTAATGAAGCTGAGCACCTTTTATATATTTATTGGCCTTTTGAAATAACATACTTTTTTGAAGTGCCAGCTCAAGTGTTTTGCCTAAATTGATAAAAATTATTAGTATTAACAAGTAAATTTAGTGAGACTTTTAGATCACGATCCATAGAAATCAATGTCACCATTAAATGACAGCTCCAAAGATAAAGTAAAAATTTAGAAAGATACTAGTATATACAATAGCATGAAAAGTACTTTGGAATAAATAAGCCCAAATGAAGATGTGTGAGACCTCTATACCAGTGGTTCTCAACCTCTTAGCCTTGGGAAATTTGCCACTTAGGGAACACTGGGTAATAGCTAGAGAAAATTTTTAATTATTAGAACTGGATGTAGGGGACCCAACTGACATCTAGTAGCTGACATCTAGTAGCTGACAAATATCTTACCGTGCGCAAACCAGCCCCTGTAAGCCTATTCCCTAGTCCCCCCACCCAACCAAAGGTGATCCAGTGCAAAATATCTTTAATGCTGAGGTTTTAGAACCCTGTTGTATACTGAAAACTATAAAATGTTAAAAAAAAATAAAGATTTAAGTAAATGGCAGGAATGGAGTATACAATGTTTATGGATTGGAAGACTTACCACTCTACAAATGTCAGAAGGGTATGAGGAAATTCTCTGGAGTAGTGAATATTACTTATCCATCTTGGATATGTCAAATTATTAACTCGGAAACTGTCAATATGTGCAGGTTTTGTTAATTATACTTCAATAGAACTTAATTCTTTTTTATTCTCAAAAAGTCATAATTTACAAAAAGTCAATTTGAGAGAAGTTGTACAACATCTGCTAAAGGATTTGAATCTGTAATTTAAAGTCCTCCACAAAGAGATATCCAGACCTACATAACTTTGAGTGAATTTTTCCAAACATTTTAAAAAGAAATGATAATCTTACACAAACTGTTAATCAAATAGAACATTTACTAAATGATTTTAAGAGGCCAGCATTACCTTTACTAGCAAAACCTGACAAAGACATTACCAGAAAACATATTGCAAGGACTTGATCATAAATGTAAATATCCTAAACAAAATATTAGCAAATTGGATTTATATGTGTGTGTTTTGTTTATTCTAGGAATACAAAGTTTGATATCTGAAAAGCAACTGGTCATTTACCACAATAATATAATAAAGGAGAAAATAATCATCTCTATAGATGCAGAAAATTTACCCTTTGTGATTAAAACACAGAAGACTAGAACAATGAACCCTCCTTAATATGATAAAAAGTTTATTTTAAAAATCCGCATTAAGCTTCCTGCATAAAGTTGAAATAGTAAAATATTTTTCCCTGAAATTGAAAGCAAGAAACAGATGGCAGATATCACCACTTCTATTCAACACTTGTACTGAAGATATTATTCCGTGCAACAATGTAATAAAGACGTTAAGTATTTTAAAAGAATAAATAAAACTGTAATTATTATAGACAACATAATTGTATACTCAGAGAGTCCAAAAGAAGCTATACACTTTAAAATTAATGAGTTAGCACATTCACTGGGAAAAATCAATACACAAAAGTTTATTTCTATATTATCAACAAGAAATAGAAACAACTTATAATACCAGCAAAAAACAGCAGACATGTAGGAAAAAATCTCTTGAAAAGCGTAAAAGACCTTGCCCAAGAAGTTAAAGAAAACCTAAATAAATAAAAGGACAAACTATATTCATGGGTGATAAGACAGAATGTGGTAAAAGTTTCTTCTCCAAACTATTCTATATATCAGATGCATTCCCTCATCAAAAGCTATGTAGTTTTATGGAAATTCATACTATTTTTCAAAATTTCTATGAAAATACAAAGGGTCACTGAAAACCAATGGAAAAAAAAACAGAGTTGGTGGACTGTCTTTAACAGATATTAAGCTGCCAATAATCAAAATAAAAATGATTTGGTTCAAGAAGAGACAAAAGACCAATGTAAAAGAAAGGAAAAGTGTCCACAATAGATGCACATGTATCTTGTCACTTGTTTTTTTAAACAAAGGTGACATCACATTGCAGTGGAAGAAAGGATGGCCTTTTTAATAAAACATGTTTGGCAAATTGAGTATCATCTAAAACAAATCAAACAATCTGTGCCTCATCATACTCATATTCAAGTGCAAGTGGTCTGTAGATTTAAATCTAAAGGTATTATAAGGACATTTGTCATCATGACACAAAAAAAGCTTATTTTAAAAAAATCAACAAATTGGGATACATTAAAATTAAGAACTTCTCTCCATCAAAGGACATCATTTAGAGAATCAAAATATAAGCCAAAATGTGAGATACCACCAAGAACTGCCACGAATCAGTAAGAAAATGATGACCTAACAAAAAAGATGGGACTAAAGACCTGAACTAGTAATTCATGAAAGGGGATATGTAAATATCCAAAACTCCACAAAATGTTGCTCAATCTCATTAATCATCAGAGAAATGCAAATTAAAGCTACAAATAAAATTATAAAGATTGACAATATCCCATCATGGCAAAGATGTCAAATAGCCTGAATGTTCACATACTCCTGTTGGAATTAGGATAACCACTCTGCAAAGTTATTTATTATTATTTTTAAAAGCTGAATCAATACATGTAAACTCTGTAATCCAGCAGTTCAGCAGTTAGGCCACAGTCATATACCCCCAAAGACTTTTGTACTTCAGCAAACCAAGAAACACAGATTAAAAAAAGTGTTCAGAGCAGTACTGCTCAAAGTCTCAAACTGAAAACAACCCAAATGTCCATCAACAGAATCAACAAGGAAATTATGGTATAATCAGCCAATAGCATACTACACAGCAACAAGAATAAATTAATTACTGTTACAAATAACAAAAGGCATGAACCTTACCAACACAGCACTTAGCTAAATAAAACAGTACATACTGAATGACTTCATACATACATAGTACAAAAACAGACAAAACTGATGGTGATAAAGTCAAGGTAGTGGAATTCTCTGAGTGTTAACTGAAGAGGGGAAAAAAAAGAATTCTGAAATGGAAAGATATGCTTGCTCTTTTTAAAAAAAAACTGTATGTATTGCCAACTCAAGGTTGTGTTCATTTTTTTAAAAATTCATAAAATGACACAATTATCAGATGGGCAGTAATCTGTCTGTATGTTACACTTCAATAAAATGCTTACATAAAAATAAAGGAATAAATATGTTTTCCTTTCACTATTCCCTCAATTTTAGAAATAGTTGACCCATAGAACTGCCAGGATTAGATAAAGGGGAAAATGATGAAGATCCGGGATTGACAAAATGAGAAAGGATCAAAGCACATTGGAGGTTTGCTTAGAATAATGTAGGCTTAAAATTTTCTACAATCATCTGTAGTTTGGCTTATGTTTAAAAAAATCTAGAGTTCAAACAATTTTGCTGCTGAATATGGTTCCTTTTATATAATAGTAAAAACTTGTCATTAACAGACCACATTTTTTTAATTTAAATAAAGTTGTCAGTCACACAAGGAATAAGAAAAACATTTTCAGTTATATTAAAAAAAATTGTAGTGTTATCTTCAAGTTTTGGAAGTGAATCTCTGTAAGTTGGATGGTATCCCAATACTCTTCTTCCCCAATGAAATATACTCTTAAGGGATATTTAAAAACACAATAAATAGTAGCTTCATATCATGACAAAGTTATTTTGCTTTTTGTAATTATGCATATGTATTTTAAGACATCCAAAAAGCAAAAATATTCCTTATTTATTAAGAATCAAATGTATATTAATATATGGAAATACACAATACATTGAAATATATTAATTAACTTGTTTTACAAAGTGTTTTTTTTCCCCCTAGCTTCCTTCCTTTCCTTTCAATGGAATCTCTGAATAGATAAAACATTAGATGAATAATTTAAATGAGAACACAGAGTACAAAAAGTAACATTCTGGAAACTATCCCAAGAGAAGATTAAAGAAAATGGGGAAATTGAACCACTTGAAGCATTTCCTCAATCATCCATTAATGCATTCTTTCTTCCCTTTCACTCACCATTTATTTAATGATATCTCTATGTACAAAACACCAGATTTAAGTAACTAAAATTTTGGCACTAAAACACCAATTAATAAAAACAGATCCATAAAGGCTTGATGCAAAATTACTGTAAGAAGAAAAATAAGTGAAATATATATTCTAAGTATCCTTATCACCTCCAAGCTCCCACATTTCAATGGCATACTTATGCAACTTATCACATTACTTTGAAAGACTGTAAATCCCGTACAAATATCTATTCAATAACTTTATCCCCTCTGTCTACCAAAGAAACAAGATACTTAGAAATAGGCTCAAAGTTTATGAACTGCAAAATGCCATTTTATTGTAACCACTGAAAATCTAATATCAATTAGTTATACCATTCTCCAAAGCAAATACAAATTCCTCAAAATCATGAAAAATAATGATAAAGGTGCAATCAAAAGAAATATTCTCCTTCTTTGAAGAAAAAGTACTTTAAATAATTACTACAGGTAATTAACCTAGGTATTAATAATGGTAATTGTCAAGCTCTCTGCATTGTTTGGAGATGATCTATGCTTCAATACAACTCTTTTTACAAGCTTCTCTAATATAAAAAAAGCTTAGCAAAACTGCAACTTCTCAGTGAAGTATAAATGTGAAATGTAATTCAAGATGATAGAAAGAATATAAAGTAGGTTTTTTGATGCATTTTTACTCACAGAAATAAGATGTTAATATGAATTTCATTGAAAAATATTTATTGAGTACCTACTACATTACAGCATATATCAAAATATCAATCCATTATTAACATGTCACTTTTGGAAAAAGGGTGACTTATTTAACAAAATGACTTTGGCATACTTGGTAATCCAGCAGAAAAAAACAATTTGAATCAGTATTTATTATGGTTTATAAGTGTTACATTAAAAATCTATAGGTTCCATTTCCATGATGGTATTGTGATTAGCTGTGTGAACCTGCTTCCCAGTGAAACAATCATAATAGTGAAAACTATTTTTAAAAATATTGAAATTTCTGGAATTTGTCCTAAGAGCACAAAGCAAATGAAGAAACAGTTATTCAAAAAAATCTAGTAAATCTTTGTAACCATAGCAAAAGTCTATGCCACTTAAGCCCTAGCCCACTCCCTCTACTCAACAGGTTTCTGTGAGGTAACTCCTTTGCAGGTGTTTGTGGCCAGAAAGAGACTGCCTCATTTCTCAGCTCAGTCAAGGAGTATAGTTACTCAGTGGAAGGGGCAGGCCAATTTTATTTTCTTATCCCCTCTTAGCCCTGAGTTGCAGAGGCTAAATTCCCAGCAAGTATAGCCAAGAAGTCATGGGGTCTTTTCACCACCCAGTAACCACTCTAGGGTGGTGGTTCTACTCTTGGTATGGCAGGTCAGTATTAGTGGGGCCCTTAATGCCCTTCTTTCAGCTTACTTATAGGGTGGAGGTTTTATCCCAGCAGAGGCAAGATGAGAAAGACTAGAGCTACCACCTCTCGTCAATGCTCTGCTATGAAAGCAGAAGAGTCACATCTGTTCCCACCTCTGGAATAGTGGCTCTAGATTTTGCCCAGGCAGAGAGGAACTTCATAAGAACAGAGTTTCCAGGTTGTCTCAAAAGGAACCAGTTTTATTTAAAAAAAAGAATGTAGGGAAGTTTAAGCCAAAGGGTGCTCTTGAAACCAAGGGAGATTTTGCTAGTGAGCAATTAATGGAGACTAACAGCTCTCTAAGGGCAATAAGCTAAATAAACTAAACCAAGTTACCAGAGAGAACCAGGGAAAGAGATAGATATAAAGAGCCCTGCTGGGGTGAGGGTGGGGGGCAAACAAACCTCAAACACTGGCCTCAAAACAATCCCTGCAAAGGGGCTCTAATTTAATTGGATCAGAAATTTCTGGAGAAATTTATGCCCCAGGGCATTGTTGAAAACAATAAAGCAATTAGGCAGCGATTAATGGAGCCCAAGGGTTGGGTGTGATACCAAATAGGATTGTAAAAATTTTTAGCACAGTCTCTATTTACTCATTAATTTTATCCCCCTTGCTTACCAAGGAAACAGAACACTTAGAAACAGGCTCACAATGTTTATGAATGGCAAATGTAATTTCATTTTGACCACTGTAAACCTAATATAAAATAATTATCTCATTCCCCAAAGCAAATACAAATTCACTCTTCAAAATTATGGTAATGATAAAATAAAGGTATAAACAAAAGAAATACTCTCCTTCCTTATGGGAAAAAATAATCTCAAATAGGTATTTATAACAGTTTAACAGAAAGATCAGGGAAAGGGACAAAGAGAACTCCAGCATGACTAATTTTGGCCAAGACTGTGTTCCTTGAGAAGCAATAGTAGAGGCTTCACGTAACAGGGAAAATCAACTTAAATAAAATAATCCAGCTCAGTCTCTAATCAAAGTAATAATAAAACAACAGAAACAATCCCTGGAAATGGGGGTGGAGTGATCACTACACAGATTGTACAAACATAACTTAAAATATCCAGAGAGAAAGAAGCTGGGAGAGAGAGGCACAAAAAAACAGGTTGTGGCCCAATCAGAAAACAAAATTCCTGGTGAGAGGCCCCGACTTCGGATTTAAGAAAAAAGGTCTCAAAGCAGCCATCATAAATATCTTTAAACAACTAAATGAAGCCTTGCTTAAATAAATTGAGAAATGTATGATAAAAGTGTTTTTACAGATAGAAAATATCAATAAGAGATGATGACTATCAAACAGAACCAATTAGAAATTCTGGATTGAGAAGTAAAATAACTAAAATGACAATTTCACTAGGGGGACTTGACAGTAAACTTAGTGGCAGAAGAATCCGCAAACTTGAAGACAGAGCAATAAAGATTATGTATTCTAAGGAACAGACTGAAAAAAGAATTTTAAAAAAATCCCACACCCACAGCCTCAAAGAAATGTGGGACACAATTAAATGTACTAACAAATAAGCAATAGAAGTAACAAAGAGAAGCAAGGGAGAGAAGGGAGCAGAAAAAATATTCAAAGGAATTATTGTTAAAACTTTCAAAATTTAATGAAAAACATTAATCTACAAATTGAAGACACCTGACATACTTTAAGTAGGATAAATGTAGAGACACTCATGCCCAGACACATATAGTAAAAATGCTGAAAGCCAAAGAGAAAATTTTGAAAATAGCAAGAGAAAAATGACATGCCCAAAAGGACTAGAGTAACATTATCAGCGGACTTCTCATTAATCAAAAAATGAGGAGGAGAAAACCTCATTTACAATGACATTAAAAACAACAAAATAGGAAGAGATAGATATAACAAAAGAAATGCAGAAGTTACACTCTTAAATAACAAAAAAGTTGAAAGAAATTAATGATCTAAATAAAAAAAAATCCTTTGTTGGTGGATCAGAGGACTTCATATTAAGATGCTAATACTCGGGGATCCCTGGGTGGCGCAGCGGTTTGGCGCCTGCCTTTGGCCCAGGGCGCGATCCTGGAGACCCGGGATCGAATCCCACATCAGGCTCCTGGTGCATGGAGCCTGCTTCTCCCTCCGCCTGTGTCTCTGCCTTTCTCTCTCTCTCTGTGACTATCATAAATAAATAAAAAAAAATTAAAAAAAAAATAAAAAAAAATAAAAAAATAAAAATAAAAAGATGCTAATACTCTCCAAAGTGATCTACATATTTAAAACAATTCCAATCAAAATTCTAGCTGCTTTCTTTACAGAAATTGGCAAGTTGATCCTAAAACTCATATGGAAATTCAGGATCCCAGAATAGAAAAAACAATCTTGAAAGAAAAACACAATTGCAGTACTCACAATTCTAAAAATCCAAAGGGAAAAGTTAAAAAAAAAAAAAGATTAAAATACTTTGGAGAATATTTGTAGTATATTGATGTAGAGAACATATTCTGAAGCTAGACACCAAACACCATATCATAAATGAAAACTAATTTTTTTGAGCTACTAATAACTTAAAAAAGACAAAAGACTATAGATGTTTGGGGGGATAGAGGAAAATTTTCCCAACTGCTCTGTCCTTATAACATTTAGTCACATGCATATTATGCTGACCCACCTCACTCCTTCTGGCTTGCTCGTTCACACAGCCCTACTCTGACCATTCTTGGCTCATCAAGACCTGCTGTCCACTCATCCCTTCACTTCTATCCTATCCATTCTGATCTATGATGTTCTTAAGGTCTTGCTCTTCTCATCATTTGAATACACACATATAACAAAGGTCCAATCCGTGGTGGACCCACCACTCTCCACCCAGCACTTTCGGTAAAAATCTTCTCTTCTTAGCAAAAATTAAGTCTTTAACTCTGGGTTACTTATCACTTACTTCTCCAACTAGTTAATTGTGCTTTTTCAGCGAATTCACTGTCTCACTCTTCAATGATTTTTCCAAACTACATTCTCCTCAAGCTTTTTGCCTTCTTCCCTCTTCTCATCCTACCCATCGCTTCCTGTCCATGCTTTTGACTCTTACTTTTGTAGGGGAAAAAAAAAAGAATCTGTACTAATCATATAGGAAATCCCTAGATTTTACACGACCAAACTTCACACCCATCTTCTTCACCTACTTTCTTCCTCTCTTCCAGTATTCCAGAAATGGATACTGCCTCCTTTCTAAGGAAAACTTCTCCATTAGTACTTTGTTCTGTATTTCCCCACCCCTGCCTTTTAAATAAGCAACCGATTTCCATTTTTATCTTATTTAACTGCTCCCTCTCAAAGGAATCTCTATATCTTTGATCACTAAACATGTTAACTCCTCTCCCAAATGAACAAATAAATCAAATACACAAAATCCACCTTTATTTTTAAATCATGCTGTTTCCATTATCCTTATGACTATTCCACTTCATAACCAAATTTTTTAAAAGATACATCTGTCTATATTCTCTCTTTGCTTCTTTAACTCAACCCTCATCAAACCCTAATCTGGCCTTCTTACCTACCAAATAAATGAAATGGTTCTAAAAAGTATACTAATCAGAAAGGAGATAAAATTACTCATTCTTAGTTATCTGGGAAACTCAGGAGCATAAAATGAAAAGCAATTCAAATCATCAAACACTGAGTAAGGTGGCTAAGAAAAAAAAATAGCTTTCTTATACACCAAATCCAACAGCTCTATTATGGAAGAAAAGATCTCATTTATGACAGCAATCTTTTAGAAACACATTGGCCTCAATATAGTCAACAACTAATTCTAAAATCTACTGCTTCATTTCCCTATACACTTTATATGTAAGGTAAAGGAAGATGGTTTCCCACCCAACTTTTCTCCTTTGATTCTCTTTTGAAGTCCTTGCTCCAAACTGGCATTTTCTCCCTACCATGTCTCCAAAATTGCTCCTGTCAAGGTCATCTGTGACATATGAAATATGATAGTTAACTCTCAATCCTCACCTTGGGGGATACTTAAGTATTAAATAAATCACACCTTCCTTCTTAAATATTCACTCTCTTGACTTGGTGATACACATTGGTTTACCTGTCCCTCATTTCACTGACCATTACTTTCACTCTTTGTCAGCTTAATCTCTTTTATTCAGCCATCAAGATTTGGAAATCTCAAGCCTTAGTCTTGGGCCCTCTTCTCATTCTAGCATATACTACATATCATTTATAGCCATGATTTTAATTAACATCTAGATGTTGGTGGCTCCCTTTTTTTTTTTTTTTTAAACTTCAGCTTCAAACTCTAAACTTCATATTTATAAAGTCAAATTCTTATTCAAAATTTCCACATAGATTACTCAAATGCACCTCAAACACAACCTGTCCAAAATGAAAATCATGCTCCTCAAATCTCACCCACCTCAGTAAATGGCACCACCCTCCAACTACTGGTCTAACAAGGCACTGAAGCTGAGAGAAGAAATCAAGACAGTTATCACTCAAAGGAGAGCACAGCACCATGGACAGGAAATTCTGGAGTCCTTCTGCTTAGTGCTTATCAGTGCATAAATGTGAGAAAAACTACCAGAGGCCAGGCAAGAACTGCCTGTAACAAGCAGAGGTAACAGGGCCCAGGGCTTACAGTGTCTGTTCTCACCTGTCAGACTAGAAAAACACATGCCTCGGTAGTGAGAGGAATGTACCAGAGACTGAGCACTGCTCTGGTTCTGCCAAAGACATCTTAAGATTTCAAAGCATCAAACTGCTTCCATGTAACCTAACTGCATCGGGCTTTCTCAGAAGCCTCCTCAGAAGCTTTTTCTCACTTCTTTAAAATTATATTCCCAGGGGCTTCCGTGAACATGCACCACTTCCAGTGCTGGACTGGAAGCTCCACGAAGGCAGATGCACAGTAGTCTCGCATGACATAGTATCCCTACTGGCCAGTACACGCAGAGGCCACTGTAAAATTTTAATTAATACTTGTAAAAATGACTGGATTCTCATAAATCTCCTTCAGTTTATTAACAGATGTTCTCAAAATAATTTTTATCCTGTTTTAGTAACACATATTCTTGTTTTCTGAATTGTCACACTTGGGCTGTTTTTTGAACTGCTAAATCTTTCCTATGTCACGTTACTGAACTCTGTCTTTTCCTCCTGAGTGAGAGGTCAGTAGGTGTTGGATCAGTATTAGCTACTGAGATGGTTTCTGTCAGAAACTTTGTTGGACTTGGTATAAATCTTTCAGGCTCAGATAAGGGATCAGGAAAAAGTATATGTTTACTCCAGTGATACTTGCCCAAGTAGAGGTTTGGCACTTGTGAAGAATAGGGATTGATTCCTTAATAAAGAACACATTTAAGGATACATCAATGAGGCTAGGCCTCCCCTTATCTAGCAAAACAGCTAGCATTTGGACAGAGAACACAAGGCAACCCCTCAGCAAGCACAGACTGGAAACATTTTCTGCAGTGGTACTCTGCTGTTCAGAGACTAAAAGCTAGCAAACATTCCCAGAAAGGAAGAGTTAGTAGAGAGATCTTCTCTGGAATGCTCCCCCCTTTCCTTTGGCTGGATCACTCATTGCTGGTTGTGTCGAAGAGAAATTTATAGTCCGCTTATTTAGATCCCACAAAGAGTGCTCCTTTCCAGCCCCTTTCATTTTACAAATCTCTTAGCTATATCTAGCCTCACCTTCATTATCTCCTGCTGAAATTCCACACAGTTTTTGGCATCTGGATGGTATTCTTCCCCTAGGTTTTAGGATTGATAAAGAAATATAATGGAAAAAGCCAGTGTCATTTTAATGGAATTTAGAAGCAGGGAAGGTTATTAAATAATGCTGTCGCTGTAATCTAGAGGTTCGAACATTACTACACTGTTCACTCCCTGCTTATAATTGGTTCTTTATTTCTTTACAATGATCTTTAATAAATTTTACAAATGGAACCAAATGTTTTCTTAGGCAACTATATTTTTTGAATAGCATTTAATAACTATTAGTAGTTCTAAAGGTGATTTAATGAGTAAAATTCATTTTCTTCCTTCTACCCTTGAGCCTAATTTAGGGGTGAGAGTCACTGTATGACACCTGTTCATAATGATCCATGGTGACCTAGACATTAGAATGTCCCTTATTAAAATGACAGGCATAGGCACTAATGTGTTATCTGCCATCTGCATGACTCCCTTTCTCAAGATCTATTCATTTGCATGATAAAATGAAGTTAAAGTTCCTTCTCTCTATTCTCATATAAACTAAGTATTACACATATATGTATTAAATTTTATGTAAGATACCATAAAAGTAATTATGTAAATATTAGATGATAGTACCAAATATTTAATCATCCAGTATGCTTGATCATGTGTAATTGATTATACATGGCCAAAGACAGCCTCTCAAGCCATAAGGTTCCCACTTAGTATCTCATGTAAAGGAGGAAGAAAGTGGTTTAATGCACAGAATGGGATGTTCTCCAGGTTAAATGAGTGTGTGATCCCCAATTAACTTTCTTATGCACAGGACTGAAACTCCATTTGTCAGATTGTCTATGACATGCAATTGCTTGCACATATGTACTTCAATCCAGTCTATACATTATTTGATATACTTCAAAACAGATACCAATAAACAGGATTTGATGTTAATTCTCTAGTTAGCTAAGAAATGGATAATATCCAGAGAGAATTACTTTCCTCCATAAGCATAGAGCTCAAATGGCAAGCATGGAAATATCAGGTGTGCTCTGTAAGGATATCTTTGGCCATGTATGATTTACTATCACCAGTAAGTGACTTAGGCTAGAAGGAATATTGGATTTCTTAAGTACTTTAAGATATGCTTTCAGAAGCAAGGAAAAAGCCAGTGTCAGTTCCATTAAAATAATTACATCTCAAGTACACACTTTTACCTAAAGGCTTAAGATACTAGTATTTTTTCATATCTTTAATACTTTTGAATTTCTATAATCTGTTAGGTAAATTGACATTTCATTATAAACGCTATTTGTAGAATAAAATAACGGTATAATTTTTAAATCAATATATACAGTACATAGAGCAATCTCTAAGAGGAGCCTGAGTTATTGCAAATGTATGAGCTATTTCCATGGAGGAAAAAGATGGAAAGCCCTTTCCCATTTGCATTTATAAAGGCTGCGTGACTTCTTTAAATATATACACTGATGCCAACAGAGCCATCAGAAATCAATAAATCACATTCTCATGTGCTGTAAAATGTCTGACACACACATTCATTTTCCTAGTCCAAAATTCTCTGCAAAAGGAACTGTGTAAATGTTCCATTTTAGTTTAATGACATTCTCCACAGTTAAAATTATGTGCATTATTGCCAGTGAGTGCAAAAACCTGAAGAGCACAAAGCTAGATAGGATTTTAAAGAGCCTACACAGTACATATCCTTCAGTGGCTAGTCATTTAACAGACCATAGAGACACAGATATGAATGCAGAACAAAATTGGAAGATTAGTAAGAATGGATTGAAATGCTGCAATTACCATTTGGACAAAAATAACAGTCATAATTTATTTAGAAGCAGTTGGGGGATGGTCTTTTAAGTATTTGGAGAGACAGCCCTAATAGTCCCAATACCACCAAATGGAGGCAGAGATGAGCATTACTTAAAAATGATACAGATGACAGAAATGACAACAACCTATTCATCAGTGATGTTCAATTGGAAAGTGTAATAAAAACCTAAATATGACCCCACTTTAGCTGACATTTATTCCACCAGCTGCTATATATTTTTAAAAGGTCATAGCATTGTTCCATGTAGATATCATTTATAAAGTACAAATTCTTAAAGAAAGAAGAGATCTGCTTTGTAAAATAAAGGAGGTTCTAAAAACTCCCCAAGCATATTTTGCAGAGAGTTATGCACAAGCCATGTCTGGCTATAGACAAAAGCACTGAATTTATTCAGGTAATATTCCTACCTGGGAACTGAATGAAGAACTAGCTGCAATTCCACCCTGTTCATTAGCACTGACTAATGCTGCTTTCACCCTTTGGTTTCTTTGCACTTAATCTCTGAACTGAAATGCTATGACCAAAAAGATAGCTTTTGACCTATGTGTTTACCAAAACCTGATCATATTTGAAGTGTGTTATCTTGAGGCCCTATACTACTTCTTTAAACAATATATCTTTCTTCCTTTAAAGCCATATTTTCCCCTCCCTGACAGTTTTTTCAATGTGAGCCTTTGAAAATCTCTAATCTTGGCAAAATCCAACTCCTGGCACTTCTGTTACCAAGCTAAATGCACAGATATTTAGGATTACTGAAGTGAAAATCACGTGAGCAGACCAACTGGACCCACTGCCATCAAATGTTAAATGGGGCCTCAATGCTGTTCAGCAACCAGCTTTTCACCAGGATGGACCCACAGTATCACCCTTCAGGCTTCTTTCTAAAGCCTTGTCAGCCTCCCGACACTCATAACCTTCTAGTGTGTGAACAAGCACACACCCCGCAGTTAAAAACCCCTCCTTTTCCAGTCTACTCTTCTCATTTATTTCTTTGCTCCTCCTCTTTTGCTTCTCTTCTCTCTGATCTCAGAAATCAGTACTTTCTGTTGTCAGAAATCAGAAGCTGACTTTTTTTCTGATTTTTAAATCAGCTTCTTGTCTGATATAGCCCATCCTGTCTCATTATTCTGAAGCTTGGTCAATAAATCAAACCCTCTTTCTTCTATCTTCAATTTCTCCCAACAACGACCTCAATTTTTAGGACAAACACATGTTTAAGCCTACCCTGGCTTTTAAGACATAGCCATCTTCTGCTACTTTCAACTGTGCAATAAACATTTACTGCCTAAGATATATATTTAATTCCTCCTTCTGACCCAAATCCAATTACCAAGTCTTGATAGTTTTATCCCTAAAATGTCTCCTCAATTCCTGTGTTGAAGTCCTCACCTCCAGTGTGACTATACTTGGAAACAACACCTTTAAAGAGGAAATTAAGCATAAATGAGGCTGTAGGGCAAGGCCCTAACCCAATATGGTGAATGTCTTTATAAAAAGAGGAAGGGACAGCAGGGATGTAGGCACATAGAGAAAAGGGGCCATGTGAGGACACAGCAAAAAGGAATCTTTCTGCAAGCCAAGGAGAGAGATCTCAGGAAAATCCAACCAGGCCAGCACCCTGATCTTGGACTTACAGCCTTCAGAACTGTGAGAAATAAATTTGTTTTTAAGTCACTCAGTCTGTGGTATTTTGTTATAGCAACAACAGCAAACTGATGTCTCATGAATTAGGCATTTCTTTTTCATTCTATAATGCTTTTGGCTAAGTTCTTATGCTTATCAAACACATTATACTAGCTTCTAAGTGGATTCCCAGCCTATATTCATTCAGTCATTCAAAAACTGTTTACTGAACACTTACTCCATGCTAGGCACAGTGACTAGAAGACAGCCACAAAGCCACTGTCCTGGGGCTTCTTTTTTCTTGAGTGAAGACAAATACGTAAGCAAGTAACTATTAACTATGATTAAGTACTGGGAGGAAAATAAACAGAAAAGTAAGTCCGAGGACAACTGAAGAGGCTACTCTACATGGGTGGAAGGACAAGAAAAGCCTTTGTGAGGAGATGACACTGACAGGGTGGATGAGAATAAGCTGGCCTTGCCAAAAGATGCCATAAAGTGCCTCTAGCAGTGCTCTTAGCAAGCACAGGCGCTAGGAGCAGAAGGTTTAGATATAGGTTTAAAGACAGAATGGCTAGAGCTTAGCCAGGTGGAAAGTAGGAGAATATCTTTCCTCTACTTCATGCTTTATTCCTTCAACAGAGTCCTTTTCTAAAATAGAAATGAAATAATGTCACGCTCCAAACATAAAATCTTGGTATGTACTACATTGTTTACACAGAAGGCCTTTTTTAAAGATTTGCTTCACCTCCCCTTCTAAACTCAGTTTACTCATTCTGTACCCCCTCTCAAATTACATGTTGATGGACAGCAGATCCTTCTTTGCCTGTGTTTGGGGAGCATGTAGAAGAAAGAGCATGAACTTAGGAGTCAGACAAAGGGGTGTTCAAATTTTGGTTCTCATGTCTTGGAAGAAGACAGGCATAGGCACTAAGTAAGTCCTTTCCTGATCCTTACTGATCATAGATACAGATACTGATCATAGGCACTAAGTAAGTCCTTTCCTGATCCTTACTTTCACATAGATACAGTTTGTAAGAGTACAAACTCTTTAGAGAGTTATAGCAAGGATTAGTGATAATTGATGTAGAAGGCTTAGCACCATATGTCATCAATATTACTACTGTCACACACTGTCTCCTCTACTCGGAGTGCTTACCACACTTCTTTTCCAGGTAAATTTCCTCCATCTTGCCAGATGCAGTTTAGACAACACATTCTCTTTGAGGTGTTCTCTAATTCCCACATACAAAGTATAATTAACTCATTTTTCCTCTGGAACAATGTGTATGCTACCAACATAGCATGCTTCTGTAACTATATGCTTTTTCATCTCTCTTTTCCCTCTAGAACCATCACTTCTCTCAGGGTTGGAACTGTGACTTTATTGATATTTGTATTATCAGTGCTTATCAAGCACATAATAGGTGTTAAATAAACATTGGTTGGAAGAATGAATGAATTATATATTCCATTCCTTCCTTGAACCACTAGAATTTGGTTAACCTTAATATTATTCTACTTAAATCTTCAAAAAGTCTGTCAGTCAGGAGTCCCAGCAGGCATAGATGGCTTATTCAAGTTAGCATCATTTGAAGAGAGTAAATTAAAGCAACTACTCACAAAGAAAGGTATCTCAGGGTGCAGCAAACCACCAAGGAGAGTTCAGTAAACTAAAGCTAATAGTAAAACGTAGTATTTGACCTGAAGGGTACCAAGAGAAAGGGTTTATCAGAACTTGGACAGAAAGAGGGCTATATGGAGAGGACCTTTTGATAGGAGCTGGTCGATGGACACATCATGTGCTGACCACACAGTGCAGGTGAGGGGCTCAATCTCACTCTTCTTTTGACCAAACTCTTTTTGGGGCTCCCCAATAGCTGAACCCAATTAAATCCATGGGGCCTTCTCTTCCTGCTTCCAAAAGATTCAGGCCTGAAGCTTAAAACAATATAGGCCCCTGTCCTGAAAAAGGAGCAGAGGGACCCATGATGGCCCAAAGTGTGATCATAAAGCCTTATGTGGTGAGGTAAAGTATCTGCATGGAGGGAAGCCCTGAGAGGAGCTACAGAGGTATTGCACAGTGAGGAATTCCTCCTACACTGAGGAAGGGCCTGATATGCAGGAGGTACCCAAGTGGGATGGGTGGATAAGTAGCCTGTCATAGAGTGTGAGACTGGGTGTAGTAAAGGAGACCATCCACATGGGACAGTATGGAAGAGTGGCTGCCTATAAGGGGATTGATTAAATATTTAGGTAAATTAAGGTAATAAAAACTGGGTCTCTTAGTGTCAGTGTAAACTATGGAAAGGAGGAAAATTAGAATAAACCATGGGGTATTAGGTAAAGCCTGGAAGTATAAATGTAAATTCTTGGTTTACAAGATATAGATTATATAGATATAGACACAAGATACATATAGAAGTAAATGTTGATATAAATTGTGTTATGTTTATAGATTCTGAAAGATTCATCGTCTTTCTTCTGTAAGGTGTTCCTTGTCTCCAAGAGACAGAGGTAAGGAGGTATTCATTCATACACACATGCACAAAGACTATACTTGCTATGACATCCGGATTCCAAAGTACTATCCTTCACTACAAGGAACTATGGCTCCTTGAAGAAAAGGTTCATTCCAGGGCCTGGGCAAAAAAAGTCTAAGAGGAGACTGGAACAATGTGATGTGCTTCAAAGTAATGAAGTGATCAGAGGGCAATGGAGACATCAGAAGTTACAGGAGCCAGCTTGAACAGGCTGTCAGTAACCAAATGTGGGACAATTTGAGCATAGTCATCTATTGAAAAAACAGAAAACAATGAACCCATACAGATACAAATAAATGAATAAACTGAAGGTGTGAAGAGAAAGGATATTTACACAGTTTAAAAGAACCTCCTCACAAAATACTATTTAATTACAAAGAGAGAAGTAATTGTACTGCAGAAGACTGGCAGATACATTTTAATCAAATGATCAAGTGAACATCAGTGGTATTGGGACAAATAAATATTATGTGCCAACTAATAGGTGCAAGGTACAAATATTTATAGACATAATTTACTGGGGGAGGAGTGGGGTCTTGAACAGATAAACAGGCTAGAAACTAATTCTCTAACATATCTTCAAATTTTCTAAAAGTTTATGATTATTTAAAAATTAAAAAAAAATACAGAAGGCATAGGTCCTCCTGGTGCCTTAGTCCATACATGGTTTAGCCTCCTGCAGCAAAGCAGAGTGAAGAAGACTGATGGGTGATCTACAGGGACAAAGGAAAGATATCCCACTTACTCCCCAGTGACCTCCTAACATCCATTTGATCCTGTTGCCTGAACCAAATTAAAATCCATGGGACCTGGACAAAACCTGCACATGATGATCTCTGATATATTTGCTATTTTCTATTCCCTGGCTTCTTCCCATACTTTCTTAGTCACACCCTCTCACAAATACATGTATTCCTCTGGGATGACTGTTATCTTGTAGCCTCATCAAATCGCACAGTTGATGTCATTATCCACGTAGATTTTATAAACAGATGTAAACTAACTTCATCTCCTTCAGCTTTAAAACCTGAACATAGAACATTTCATGTAGTAGCAGCATCTCAATCCAACATGTTAAAATCAAACTCAATACCCACCCCACTACAGTGGGCACTGTTAGTGGACGACCAAGATTCTCCCCCACCCCCAATTGCATATCCTCTAAAATAACTTCCTAAAAACCAGATTTCTAAGGCACCCCTGACCTCTATCACAGTGCACTATTTTACTTGAGATGGTGAGCACACTGAAGCTCAAGACTAGGTCTAGCTGCTCTAAACAATTTGGATATTCCATTTCATGGCCAGAGGTGGTGTTTAAGAAGGTCATGTGATCTAAATAGTACCATTAGGGTGAATCTTAGATCTTTTCTTTGAAATACTGGGACAGAATTATTTTCCCCATGAATGTAAACCAGGGGCAAATACTCATTCTTTGATTCAAGTAGGCATCCTATCACAAAGGGGAATTAGAAAAAAACAAAAATCCAAATTACAATAGTGCCAACAACAAGAAAGATGATTTTTAAAATTAATTCATTAAATAATAATGAAATGGGTTCTTGACAATAAGTGGATCCTAGGACCAAAAACTGGAAGCCCTCTTTAACTTGTCTTCTAATTACCTAAGCCAATCAATTCCTTTATATCTAAGTTTGAGTTTGATTTTCTGTTACTTGCAGTATAACATGTAAAGGAGAGTAAAATTAAATATAAAACTAGATGTGAAAATGTTATAAAACAAGAAATTAACATACATGAAATCTAAGATAAGCAGGCCTCTATAAAAGAAAAGTAAAAATACAGAAAAACAAAATACCAGACAGGTTGGCATAATGACAGTTGGCACTGTCAAGATAAATGGGAAACCTAGCTTCCATATTTTCAAGATGTGATAACTGAAAGATCCCCAACTTTATATGGTCCAGAGTCAGAGGCAGGTAGGGACTACACCAGGGGAGAAATCTGGTAGAAACCTGGAGAGCCAAAGGAAGGAAACAGGAAACTTGGAACTTCCAAACTCTATACAAATATATAAAGACAAGCTTTCTTACATAAGTGAAACTCTGAGGTATTTCAAATAATTATAGTGCTTTCCACTGGCTCAAATAAATGTATGTAATCAGCTTCACATTTGCATACCTCTTCTACTCATTCTGGCTGAGAAAGTAGTGGTGGTGTTCAATCCCATCTGGATATTTCTAAGCTGTACTAAAACAGCAGCAGTTTGGGGAGCTTGTTGTAAGTCGGCTACTACTTTCTGACACGAGAGAGGATTCAGCTCATCTCAAGCAAGGCACACAGAAACAGAGCTCTAAATTTCTTGGTATCAAATGTTGATAGGCCCACAGAGCCTTTCTGTCTTCCCAAGTCACCCTAGATAAAATCTCCAGTTGCCTTCTAGACCTTTTACAACCCCATCCCACAGGCAATCTGTCATTTATTCCTACTCAAGTTGGTTGAAACTATGCCTGGAATTCAGTCCTTTCTTCTCATTTCCAAGGCCAATGCCCAAGGTCACAGCCTTATCTCATATCTCAACTATTCCAATTGTCTCTTACCCAGTGTCTCTGTGTCTTATCTTTCTGTCTGTCCAATCCATCATTCAGAGGGCTACTAGCTCCTAGGAGAAAATAAGGAATGCATTTTATTTATCCTTTGTCCCTCCCCTATGTCTAGGCATGAAAATAACTGTTTAAATTACTCTATCCATGCCATTTCTCATTTGAAAAACTCTCTGATGGTATCCACTAGTTTCAGAAAAAGTTTGAAGGGCTTAATCTGCAACCAGGTCATTAAGGTTGTAAACCATACTCCCCATCATCAGAGTAGCTCACCACTTTCCCCCCATAGGATGATCCAGTCATACTGAACTAGTAAATCTTGTGGAACACACAAGCAGTAAATCGTTATAAATGACATGCTCTCCCTCTGTCGATTTCACTTTCCCTTGGCTCTACTTACAAAACACCTATAAGTTCTTCAAGGCTCAAATGAAGTATCCTTTCCACCAAAAAATCTTCTACAATATTAGTTTCTAATTAAAGTTCTTCATCCTCTGTGCCTGCAGAAGATTTTCTTTAAATGTATATTTTGATATTTATATTGCACTTCCTGGTTACACTAAATTTGGCGTAGGTTTACCCAGTTATTAGACTTCTTACCTAGCAATGAACGAAGTATATTGTATGTCAGCATGAGGCTGTCTTTCTCCTATCTGTGATTTCTCCACAAGATTCATTCTTACATCCTCTGTATTTAACAAAGTATATATAGTACACAGTACATACCTGGTAAATACAGCTTGAGTAATTTACCAGTGGACTAAATGTTCTATGAGGACAGGTATTATGCCTTATTCATTTACACTTCTCACAGTGACTGGAGAATTGAGGAACAGAAGCTGCTACAGATTGAATAAAATACTAAGCTTAGACTGGTCTTCTGGGTAACCAAAATATTTGGCTAAACCTAGGGCAATCTGTCATTTGTTCATTCCAAAAGATCTATTGAGAACCTTGTAGTGCCAAATCTTATTCCAGGAGCTGGGGAAAGAATTATAAACAAGATAAACCACACGTATGTTGAGGTGGAGGAAACAGTTCTACAGCTAATAAATCAGTCTCACCAACCTCCCCAAAAAAGTTTTTCCTTAACTCCCAAATTTCAGTTCTTACCCACACAAATCTGAAACCTGAGAGTCATTATGGCTTCCCCCATACCTTGTTCAACTGTTATTTGACAAAATGTAAAATTGCTACCACTGGATGATGATGGTGATGGTGGTGATGATCACATTATCTTCTTCCTCTTTAATTTCAACACTATTCTCCAAATTCAAGCCCTCATTTTGCCTTTTTGGAACAACTAAAATTGCTTCCTAACAACTCTTCCCATTTTTATGCTTCCCATCTCTGCATTCCCTTTCAATACTGTGAGAATAATTTTCTTAAAAAGCAACAATCTTACTATATTACAGCTGTGCTCAAAAGCCTTCAATGGCTTTGCAAACACAGGGAGAATACTATTCAGACTCCTGAACGTCATACTCAAGGAATCTTCCAAAATTGACTTCCAATTTGTCTGTCCAGATTCTTTTGCACTGTTCTACCTACAGTCTAGACTCCCACAAAATTAGCTTTTGATTTTATATCTTTGAACTTTTCACTTGGTAGATTTCCATCTATTTTATTTAACTCTTGCCTACATCTCAAGGTCCAATTCAAGGATTTGTCTCTGAAGTTTGTCTCTGATTTTCCCCTTCAGCATATGAAAGCTCAATATACTTTGTTCTTTCCCCTCTAGGCTTACCTGTTTCTACCTCACATTTTGATTATTCATAAATATAGTTTATGTATCCAACTAAAGCATACTTAATCATCAATAAATACTTAATGGGCACTTACTGTCTTTCCATTGCTCCAAAGTATCTAAAACATACCATATTCATAGTAAACATCAAACAAATTTTCAAGGAATGAAGGCAAACCTCAAAACAGAAGTGTACCCAAAATCAAAATAATCTTTTTCTAAATATGGACAATAATCTCCACCAGAGAGATACATACAAGTGGCAGAAAACTGTAGCTCATCATATTTTAAATATATATGAAAGGAGGCAGCTAAGTTCATAGAAAACAGAATCAAATAAAAAGCTAAGAAAATTTATTCAAAGTAATATGGAAATGTTGAATCAATCTCACTCATTTCAGTATATGGATGTACCTCTCATTTTGAGATGCAAATACATAAACACATACACATTATGTCCATCAACTGGAAACTATATTCAGTGTCAAAATTTATTGAAATAAGAATCACAAGGAAATTTTTCCTAGTTGCCATTTAATAACTTTTGTGAAATTTAATAAAAGATTATGTGATGAAATATTTTTTTCCTTTTCTTTTGTAAGGAAACAGCTTTAGAAGATGATTGATGCCTGCTATTATGGGTCTATATTTGTATTTCCTTATTTTAGAGGCTTTTTGAAATACAAAAATAAACTTAAAGCATTTCCAGTTATACTAAGAAAAAAAAGATAAAAGGTAGATTATTTATAGGCAATCATATTCATGATGATAGAGTCTCAGAAGGCAACTGCAAACATAAATTTTAAATGCTTTTTGGAAGGAGTTGAGAATAAAAACATTTACATAATTTCTTAGAAACCCTGGCTTTTTATTGCTGCACTTCAATATTCCCTTCAGGCAAAGGAGCAGCTACTTCAAAGATTTATTTGATAATGGAATGTTTGATTTCTTTGTTTTCCTTTCCAATGTGGAAAGGTCTATTGTTTTCACTCTATAGCAACATGCTATATTTTAAAATTTGAATTGGCTCTCTACTGATAATAAAAATGGTTCTCTTTTGGCAAATTAAACACACCAATGCTAGCAATGAGTATATATATTATAAATATACTATATTGTTACAAAAATGGTCCATACATGTTTCAGTGATCTTTGAAAACAGAACTGCTACTTCACAAATAATGTAACTAGTGACTAATATCAAATGTCTAAAACTCCCACTTACCTGCCTATCCACTTCTGGGAGCAAAAGCAGGAGGTATTGTTGAAAATGCTGAGGTAAGGAAGCAAATGTATGTTTATTTATTAATGCCCTCAAGTTAGTGTTGACAAGAATAGATCCTGGGGTTTCTATGTCAATGTCCTCAGCTTTGGTCCATTTCAAGTGTCCTGTGATAAACAAGCAAGATAATAATTCACTGTAGGCTTGGGAAAACACGCAAATATACATACACATATATGTACACATCAAACATATTCAATAATGTGTTTAATTCTGTTGTCGCTTTTGAAAGTGACATTTCAGAAGGAACTCTCCAAAGTTTGTGTTTTTGTCTTGTCTTACTCGTCTTTTATTTTCATAATGTATACTTTACTCAATATTGTCTGTGTATTTTAGTCAAAGTAGACCAGGTCTAGATGAAGAAGTATTTTCATTTCGGTTTTCCAATTAATCAGAATTGTAAAAAGCTTTGGGAGCATAATGATAGCAACTATAATTATAGATTCTATAAGACCTTAGATCAATAATAACAATAATAACAGTGCTGTTAATTTTAAAAGCGATATTGACAGCTAGCTGAGAGCTGTGTGATTATATTTTAGGCAGAGCACTGAGCACTGGATTATTTCAAAAGATTCCTATTCGGAGTATTTTGAGAATATAATTTAAAAAGCAATCCTTTATAAAAAAATATTAGTTTCAAGGTCTAAAATACCAATACACTTTGAAGGATAATTCTACAAGTCAAGGTACACTGACCTCCAACAGAAGGTTATGTGTACAATGTACAACTCAAAATTATGACATAAGAAAATAATCCACTCTAACAAACAGACAGCTGAGCATAATACAGAAGAATTGCCACTTTCAGTTACCTGAGTTAAGAGAACACCCTGAATGTGAGTTGTTTTAATAGAGTATGTTTTAAATCAAGGGTCAGCAAATTGTGGCCCATGAACTATATTCAGTCCAATTTTTGTTCTGGTAAATAAAGTTTTACTGGAACACAGTAAATGTCTGATTTTTAGCTACTGCCTAGGTCTGCCTTTGCACCACAATGCAGAGTTGAATAGTTGTGCCAGAAATCACATGACCTATATTCACTCCCCAGCCCTTGGCAGAAAAAAATTGCCAACTCTTGTTTTAAATAAATAGAGACAAAATACAGAATGAAAGCCATTTATTAACAAACACGGAACCATGATAAAAGAATAGGCAACTTTGAAACAGAACTAGACAGAACACTTAGAAATGAAAATTTAGTTTTTAAACTAAAAAAGTAATGGACACAGCAGAGGAAAGAATTCCAAACAAAATATAGAGCTGATAAAAATATCTACAATGCAGCATAAAAAATGAGACAAAAAACAGGATAGTGAAGAAATACAGAGAAGGGTATAAGCAATCAGAATGAACATCTACAGAAGACTCAAAAACAGTAGAAGGAGGACAGGCAATATTTGCGGAGCTAAAGGCTCACATTTTTAGAACTTTTCTGAAAAAAAAAAAATTATGAGTTCTCAGATAAAGCAATACACCAAATTTCAAGAAGGACAAGTTTTTGTCTGATGTGCTGAAATTAAAAACATCAAAAATAAGAGTATCTTATAACAATCTTTAAGAAAAATAGATTATATCCAAAGGGGTGATAATAAGACACAGATATTTTATCAATGAATAACAGGTAGCACTAAAATATCTTCAAAGGATCAAGAGAATACAAGCATCAATCTAGATGATGGCAATGATATAAGAACATTTTTAGGATCAGAGCACTAGGATGGCTCAGTCAAGTACGCATCTGACTCAATTTCACCTCAGATCACGATCTCAGGGTCCTAGGATTGAACCCCTAGTTTGGCTATGAAATCAAAAGGGAATATATTTGAGATTCTCTCTCTCGGCCCCTCTCTGCCTCTCCCCTACTCCTGCTCACTTTCTCTGTCAAATAAATAAATAAATAAAATCTTTTTAAAAAACCAAAACAAATATTTTCAGGATCTAAAATGGGAACTCCTTTAAAGAATTCTCCTAAAATAATCACTAGTAGATATTCTCATCAAATGGAGAAATTAAGTGAAAGAAGAAATGAATGGGTTGCAGAAGCTACGGTCAACTGAAAGACTAATAGATCAGAGGAGCTCCAAGTATATATTAACTGTGAAAAATAATACTAAGAACTAGTGAGAGTTACATAAAGGAAATAAAAAAGTTAAATAAAAAGAAAATAAAATGGAAAATAACTGCATGTATGATAAGACAGCATGACCGAAATGCCAGCACTAACAAACCCTGGCCTGATTTGGGAAGGAAAGAGATGTGGACTAGTTCTTTACTTGGTGAAAGCTCTAGAGGTGACCCCTAGAGGCAATGAGAAAGAGTAATAAAAGAATACCAGGGGAAAAAATCTCAATGAATCAAATGGAAAGTATAAAAGCAGGAGGAAAAAACTCAAAATAAAGTCCAAGAAAATCAAAATACAGATTTTCATTCTAGATTTTTAAATTTTTTTATTGAAGTTTGATTTGCCAACATATAGTACAACACCCAGGGCTCATCCCATCATTCTAGATATAAAAAGCAATACAATCCAGCTATATGCTGCTTATAAGAAAAAAAAAACTTAAAAATCATAACGAATACATGAAAATGAAAAAGACATACCAGGTTGAGACTCAAGCAACAAAATAGTACAACAATATTAACATCAGACAACATAAGCAAAGGTAGAAAACCTTATTGGGGGTTAGAAGGATCATTAAGTGTAAAATGAATAATTCACTGAGAAGATATAATGACCTTAAATCTGCAAGCACTTAAGTACTCTCTTAACTAAAAAGAGAATGTGACATTATACAATGCCAGTGGGAAGTCTTAACATCTTATGCCAGAAACTGAGACATCAGACAAAAAAAAAAAAAATCTGTCTTAATAAGAGAAGTTTAACAATTCAATAATCAATGTTGACCAATGAATTTAACATAGGGCACTGCACTGAGCCATTAGAGAAAGCAATGTTTCATCATTACTCAGGGAACAGTAAAACAAACAAAAACCTGACCAGTGAGTCACTACAAATACATTTAATTAGGTAGTTATAACACAAACACAGCAACTCTCCAATTCTCTCATACTCATTATATATTTGGACACTCAAAAGCATTCTTCTAAGTATTTCATACATTAAAGAAAAAAAATTAATGGAAATTAGAAAATACTTGGATTCTAAATGACAATGCCAAAATTTGTGAAATGTAACTCAGTTTAAAAGGTGTATCTATTACAGATTAGAAAAATATTGAAAATTCAAGGTTAAGTGTATGAATCAAGAAGTTAATAAATGAACTAGAAAAATTTGAGAAGGAAGGATTACAAAAATAAAAGTATATAGTCATAAAACAAAAAAGAAGGACAATGAAGACCATCAACACCAGGAAAAGGGGCTTTGTTTTTATATTAGACTAATAAAATAGATATACCTCTGGTAAGACATGGTAAAAAGAGGAATGAAAGGTAGGAACATAATTCTAGATATAGTACACAAGACACATATAATGGAAAATTGATTTTAAGCTGTGTAATATGATCCTATGACTACTGAATATCTCTGAAGACCAACAATTTTTAAGTTATATTATTAAATTTAATTTAAAATTAATTTAAAATAGAAAACCCGAATAGATTTGCAAAAACTTTTGAAAATAGGTAACCTCCTCTACCCCACATACAGAATACATATTATAAATAGCCCTAAAGATGAGTTTCACCAATCCATTAAGGAACTCTCCCACCATTTCATTTTGTAAATATTCCATAGAAAAGGTTTATAAAGAAAGATTTTCAATTCACTTTATGAAGTTAATATAATCTTTATTCCAAAATAAGGGCAGCCCCGGTGGCTCAGCGGTTTAGCACCACCTTTGGCCTGGGGTGTAATCCTGGAGACCTGGGATAGAGTCCCGCATCGGGGTCCCTGCATGGAGCCTACTTCTGCCTGTCTCTCTCTCTCTTACTCTCTCTCTCTCTCTCTCTCTCTCTATGTCTCTCATGAATGAATAAATAAAATCTTTAAAAAAAAATAAGAACAGTATAAGAGGAAAAAAAGATCAACCAATATGACAAAAAAAAAGTACAAAAGTTGTATCATTTAGAAAAAAAATCTAAAGCAAATTTAACAAATTCTAACATTTGTTTAGTCAAGGAGCTAGGTATGTAGGTGTCTGCTTTATTAGCATCTGCATTTTTCAATATTTTTAAAGTATTTCACAACTAAAATAAAAGATCACAAGGAGAGAAGAATTAGGGAGAAGCTTTTTTTTTCTTAGCAGTGGAGGCATAGGCAAAACCTAGAGACAGAAATGTTTAGGCACATAGGAAAGGAGTCCGCTTAGTTGTCATTTATGACCTAAATAATCTCATATGAAGGAGTTGAGGTCATTTACTGAGAGTGATTCTGACTGGGGAGGAGTGTTGGGGAAATGAGAAAATTCTAAGACTTTGAAACATATGTTATAAGCAAAGCAAAAAGCAGGGCTTATGCTATTGGTTACTATTTAGAATGGTTCAAAATCTTTAAGAATAACATTGATAAAAGAAGATTCAGAGAGGTACATAAGCTTTAATGACATATCCAAAGGAAGATCTATTTCAAACATGTCTAACTAAGCAAGAATATGTTCCATAATTTTGGAACAAAGAGCAGATGAACTTATTGCTAAATGTATAGCCACACAGGAAGTTTAATCCCATTTTAATTATCTTTACACACTTACTCTTAATTGGCTTAAGAACAATCCAATTATATCTGATTGTCTTATCTCATTAGAACTGGTACCTCATCTCCCTACAGCATTCAGAGGAAGAAAAATATGTCATTTTAGTGTCTAATTCCTGGACAGCAGAGAGAATAAAGTAGCTGAATTCCAGAGAAGGAAGGAAGGGAAGCAATCAGTTGTCAAATTGCCACAATAAGGGTCTATGCCATACAAGAAGACACTAAGCTGACCCCATGATAAAAACCATGGGGAATATATCCAATCAGGGTCTGGGAAATTCTCTATTACTTTGACCAAAGGGAGTTCAAAGACCACCAATATGAGTAAAGGCTGCAGCCTCTTGGTCAATGGGTAGTCTGTAGGCTTAAACACTCCTATTTCCCAGAAAGGAACATAGAGGATTTATGCATAAAATGCACAAACACAGAGACACAGACATAACACTCACCCAAAGGGAAGGAGCCCAAGCAAGAGGCAAGACTACGGTCTTTTGTTACAAGAGGAACTATCCAAAGAAATACAGAAAGACTTCAAAATGAAAAAATTCTTCATTGTCTCAATTAGAGAGGAATGATTCTAAAAGAGGTCAGAGAAAAACAGGCTTTCAAAGATTCCATTTAAGGGGAAAAAATTGATCATAGGACAAAAGCAAATCATGCACAACATGATTCAACATAGCCTTCACAAATGAAGTAACTGTATAATGAATCTATTGGGTAGCACCGAATCCTTTAAAATATAGTACTGAGGTTAAAGAACTATGAGATTATGGTTACAAAACAACATAAATGTTAGCAACCTTGATGTTTAAAAATAATAAAATTGGGATCCCTGGGTGGCGCAGCGGTTTAGCACCTGCCTTTGGCCCAGGGCACAATCCTGGAGACCCGGGATCAAATCCCACGTCAGGCTCCCGGTGCATGGAGCCTGCTTCTCCCTCTGCCTGTGTCTCTGCCTCTCTCTCTCTCTCCCTCCCTCTCTCTCTCTCTGTGACTATCATAAATAAATAAATAAATAAATAAATAAATAAATAAATAAATAATAATAAAATTAACAAAAACATGGAGTTAGGAGGGACTGTAAGTCTAATTATTCATCCATCCTTTACAATATTCTGTCTAAAGTTATAATGAGTAATCAAAAAAAATCACTATTTCAGTTTTTCACATTTTAATACCTTTGGACAGAACTTTTAGATATGAATATATCTCATGGCAGTGTTGAGCAATTCTGTTTTTTTTTTTTTTTTGTTTTACTTCTTTTCTTTTTTATTATTCAGTTAAAATTAAACTTAGTACTCTTAATTAAAATGGTTAATACAGTTTTTTTCCTAAAACGATCTCTGGCTGTAGACATACAATAAGAGATATCAAATCACTTTCTTCCACCAGGTGAGGATAAGAGAAGTCTGATTCAGAAGAAGGCCTTCTTCCCCTGACCCCGCTGGCACCCTGATCTCAGGAGGACTCTATGCTTGCCTCATACCTCCAACATAGCTAGATAAATGCTGGATCATTTTGAATACCTAAGAAATCCATCTGAGGACCTACAGAACAAGTTGCACAGTTGGAGGGAGAGAAGAGGCCATACTGTGGAGGGTGGGAGGTGTGGAGATGGGATTTGGGAGAGAAAGGGATCACGGGAGAAAGTCCTCACTGCAGAGAGAGGAGAGGGAGAGAGTCCGAGTGCACAGTGGGTCGCACAAGGAAAACTTGTCCCCAAAGCCACTGACTGGGAATAAAAGGGGACTGATTATGTTGAGTGGTGACAACCAGTGGAGCTCAAAGACTGGAGTTTTAGAGTTCCACAGTATAGCTGATGTGGAGTCTGGGTGGATGCAGCCGGTGCTCCTGTGGAGAAGGAGGGCAGAGGCCAGGGAGTAGATGGCGCAATCTGAGAAATCCTCTGGGATACACTGGGAGAGACTCTTCCCAGATGTGGTGCATCTGGAAGAGGTGGCTCTGTTTCTCAGGGAACAAGAGTCAGCAGGTGCCACTGCACTGTCCTATTAATTAGCAAAGGCCCAGAGACATCTCCTGGGAGCACTTAATCTGAACTCACTCTTTCTGCTGCACTTTACTCTGAATTTCAAGCTCCTGTGTATTAGTGCAACTGCACTTCTGGGACAAAATGGCCCCAGTCCCAGTACACCTAGACCCTCCCCCAGAGGACCAGTCAGGGTCCATGCTGCACTGAGTCCCCAAATTTGGAGTTTTGTAATAGCCGGTGTGCCTGAGATAAACATGCATGCACTGTGCTGCCAGGGGAGCAGACAGCCCAGACATAGATGGGGCAAAGGCAGAAATCTGAGGGATGCCTGGGGCATGAGTAGAGACTATGTGCTCTTCTGTGAAGGCTTCCTGGACAGCAGCAAGTGTCCCTCTCTCAGAACAAGGGAGAGGGCTGATGCCATTCCACTCATGCCTGTCAGCATAGATGGACTTTATTGAGCACACAGCACTGATAGTTGAGGCTTAGCCACCTACAGCAAGCCCCCTCACATTGCACTCTGCAGGTCCTTCTTTACTAGGGCAAGTCTAAGAGCCAGACAGCAGGCTCCTCCCCCAGAAGACCAACACAATCCCTACCCCTCCCAAAGCACCAAGTATACCAACCACAGGAGAGCTGCAGCTCTAGTGGAAATAGGATCAGGCCTCTTTTAACAAGCAGACCCAGAGAATACCTAGGTATAAAATTTGCCACACTCTGGCCAAGGTCCAAACACTTCTCACTGCAAGCAAATAGAAATTCTGCAGAGGACTGACCTGAGAGAAAGAACAGTCAAAACACAGCAGCAGAGTGTATACAATATCCACCAGAAATACTTGCTCAAGTGCTAGACCCTGGACATTATATGACCTCTTCTTAATAAAGCCATTGCTCTCAGGAGAAGGAAACAACAGTTTTCCTTACACAGAGAAAAAGAGACCTGGACAAAATGTTAAGATGGAGGAATTCATCTCAAACAAAAGAACAAGAAAAGGTCACAGCCAGAGATCTAATTGAAACAGATATAAGTAATATGCCTGAACCAGAGTTTAAAACAAAAATCCTAAAGATGCTAGTTGGGTTTGAGAAAAACATAGAAGACACCAGGGAGTCCCTTACCACAGAGCTAAAACACCAAAAAACTAGTCAGGCAAAAGAAAAAACAACAACAACAACAACAACAACAAACTATAACTGAGATGTGAAATTGACTGGACATAATGACTACAACAATAGAAGAAACAGAGGAACAAATAAGTGACACAGAAGAAAAAATTATGGAAAATAAGCTGAAAAGAAGAGGGAAAGAAAAATACTGGATCATGAATGTAGGCTAGGCACTTAGTGACTCCATAAAGCATAACATTAGCATCATAGGAGTTTGAGAAGAAGAAGAGAGGGGAGAAGGGGCAGAAGGTTTTTTTGAGCAAATTATAACTGAAAACTTCCCTATACTGGGGAAGGAAGCAGACATCCAATTCCAAGAGGCACAGAGAACTCCCATCAAAATTAACAAAAAGAGGGTAACACCCAAGATATATCATAGTAAAATTTGCAAAATATATAAAGAAAACATCCTAAAAGCAACAAGAGAAATAAACCCCTAACTTAAAAAGGAGGACAGATAGGTTTCCAGCAGACCACTCTTCAGAAATATCGCAGGCCAGAAGAGAATGGCATAATTTAATCAATATGTTGAATGAGGAAAAATATGCAGCCAAGAATACTTTATCTGGCAGGGCTGTCATTAGAATAGAATGAAAGATAAAGAATTTCCCAGACATTAAAGAAAAAAAAAAAAAAAACCTCAAGGAGTTCATGACTACTATACCAGTTCTGCAAGAAATGTTAAAGGGAACTCTGAGAGGGAAAGAAAGATCAAAAGTAAAAAAGACTAGAAAGGGTGGCTGGCTCAGTCAGTTAAACATCTGCCTTCAGCTCAGATTATGATCTCAGGGATTTGGGATCGAGTCCCACAACGGGCTCCCTGTGTAGCAAGGAGTCTGCTTCTCCTTCTCTCCAATCATGCCTTCTCTTTGTCTTGCCTCTTGGAATTGGATCTCTGTTTCCTTCCCCAATAAGGGAAGTTTTCAGCTATAATTTGCTCAAATAAACCTTCTGCCCCTTTTCCTCTCTCTTCTGGGGATCCTATGATATGAAGCTTATGCTTTATGGAGTCACTAAAGGACCCAGGAATCTCCAGAAACAATGACTTAACAGGTAATACAATGGCACTAAGATCATATCTATCAATAATCATTCAGAATGTCAGTGGACTGAATGCTCCAATCAGAGACATAGGGTATCAGAATAGATTAAAAAAAAAAAAAAGAACCTTCCATATGCTGCCTACAAGAGACTCATTTTAGACTTACAGATACCTGCAGATGGAGAGTGAAAGGACAGAGAACCATTTATCATGCTAATGACCATCAAAGAAAATCAGAGTAGCCATACTTATATCAGACAAACTAGATTTTAAATCAAAGACTGTAACAAGAGGTGAGAAGGGCACTAAATCATAATAAAGGAATCTAACAAGAATATCTAAAAATTATGAATATTTATGCCCCAACTTGAGAGCACCTAAATATATAAATCAATTAATATAACAAACATAAAGAAACTCATTGATATTAATACAATAATAGCAAGGGACTTTAATAGCCTACTTAACAGTACTGGACAGATAATCTAAGAAAATCAAGAAGAAAACAATGGTTTTGAATGACATACCGGACCAGATGGACTTCACATATATATTTAGAACATTTCATCCTAAAAAAGCAAACTATACATTCTTTTCGAGTTCACATGGGACATTCTCCAGAACAGATCACACACTGAGTCACAAATCAGGCCTCAACACATACAAAAAGACTGAGATCATACCATGCATGTTTCCTGACCAAATGCTATGAAACTTGAAGTCAAATACAAGAAAAAAATTGGAAATACCACAAATACATGGAAGCTAAAGAACATCCTACTAAAGAATGAATGGGTTAATCAGGATATTAAAGAAGAAATGAAAAAAAATACACAGAAACAACTGAAAATGAAAGCACAATGATCTAAAACCTTTGGGATGCAGGAAAAGTGGTCCTAAGAGGGAACTATAAGAAATACAGGCCTACCTCAAGAAGCAAGAAAAATCTCAAATACACAAACTAACCTTACACCTAAGGGAGTTAGAAAAAGAACAGCCAATGAAGCTGAAAGCCAGCAGCAGAAGAATAAAGATTAGAGCAGAAATAAATGATATAGAAACAACATCAACAACAACAACAACAAACACAAAAAAAGTAGAACAGATCAATGAAACTAGTAGTTGGTTTTTGGAAGAATTAATAAAATAAACTCCTAGCCAGACTTATCAAAAAGAAAAGAGAAAGGACCCAAATAAATAAAATCATAAACTGAAGAAGAGAGATCACAACCAACACCACAAAAACAGTTGTAATAGGGTATTATGAAAATTTATATGCTAAGATATTGGGCAATCTGGAAGAAATAGATAAATTCCTAGAAACATAACAACTACGAAAAATGAAACAAAAAGAAATAGAAAATTTGATCAGATCCATATGGAATTGAATCAATAATCAAAAATCTCCCAACAAATAAAAGTCCAGAGCCAGATAGCTTCCCAGGGGAATCCTACCAGACATTTAAAGAAGAGTTAATACCTATTCTTCTCAAACTATTCCAAAAAAATAAAAAAGAAAGTAAAAGAAAACTTCCAAACTTAATACATGAGCTACCATTACCTTGATTCCCAAACAAAGATCCCATTAAAAAGGAGAATTACAGCCCAATTCCCTGATGAACATGAATGCAAAAATTCTCAACAATATACTAGCAAATTGAATTCAACAGTATATTAAAACAATTATTCACCAAGATCAAGTGGGATTTATTCCTGGGCTGCTGGGGTGGTTCAATATTTGCAAATCAATCAACGTGATACACCACATTAATAAAACAAAGGATATGAACCATATGATCCTCTCAGTAGATGCAGATAAACCATTTGACAAAGTGCAGCACCCATTCTTGATATAAACCCTCACCAAAGTAGGAATGATAAGCCTCATCATCATAAAGGCCATATATGAAAGACCCACAGCTAATATCATCTTCAATGGGGAAAAACAGAGTTTTTCCTCTTTGGTCAAGAAAAAGATATGGATGTCTGCTCTTACCATTGTTATTTAACGTAGTACTGGAAGGGGATGCCTGGGTGGCTTGGTGGTTGAATATCTGCCTTTGGCTCAGGGTGTGATCCCATGGTCTCGGGGCTGAGTCCCAGGATCGAGTCTCACATCAGGCTCCCTGCATGGACCCTGCTTCTCCCTCTGCCTGTGTCTCTGCCTTTCTCTCTGTGTCTCTCATGAATAAATAAAGTCTTAAAAAAAAAAAAAACCCACAACATAGTATTGGAAGTCCTGGCCTCAGCAATCAGACAACACAAAGAAATAAAAGGCATCCAAATTGTCAAGGAAAAAGCCACACTTTCACTACTCACACACAACACATGATCTATGTAGAAAAACTTAAAGACTCCACCGTGGAGTCCCTGGGTGGCTCAGCTGGTTAAGCATCTGCCTTTGGCTCACATCATGATCTCAGGGTCCTGGGATTGAGACATGAGTTAGGCCCCTCAGCAGGAAGTCTGCCTGTCCCGCTGCCCTTCCCTCTGTTTACGCTCTCTCTCAAATAAATAAATAAAATCTTAAAAAAAAAAAAAGACTCTACCAAAATTGCTAGAACTGATACATGATAAAGTCACAGGATACAAAATCAACATATAGAGATCTGTGGAATATCTATACACCAATAATGAAGAAGCAGAAAAAGAAATTAAGGAATAAATCCCATTTACAACTGCATCCAAAACAATAAGATATCTAGGAATAAACCTAAACAAAAAGGTAAAAGATCTGTACTCTGAAAACTATAGTGATCTGTTAAGTGTTCCATAGAAACTAAGTGTTCTATAACACGTATGAAAGAAATTGAGCACAACACAAATACATGGAAAAACATTCCATTGCTGATGGATTAGAAGAAAAAATATGTTAAAATGTCTATACTATCCAAAGCAATCTACAAATTTAATGCAATTACCATCAAAATGTCCACAATTGCCAAACTGTGGAAGGAGCCTCGGTGTCCATCGAAAGATGAATGGATAAAGAAGATGTGGTCTATGTATACAATGGAATATTACTGAGCAATTAGAAACGACAAATACCCACCATTTGCTTCAACGTGGATGGAACTGGAGGGTATTATGCTGAGTGAAATAAGTCAATCGGAGAAGGACAAACAGTGTATGTTCTCATTCATTTGGGGAATATAAATAATAGTGAAAGGGAATATAAAGGAAGGGAAAAGAAATGTTGGGAAATATCAGGAAGGGAGACAGAACATAAAGACTCCTAACTCGGGGAAACGAACTGGGGGGGGGGGAAGGGGAGGGGGGGGGGTGTTGGAGGGGAATGGGTGACGGGCACTGAGGTGGACACTTGACGGGATGAGCACTGGGTGTTTTTCTGTATGTTGGTAAATTGAACACCAATAAAAATTAATTAAAAATAAAAAAAATAATAAAAAAATAAAAATAAAAATAAAAAAAAACAAAATACCACCAGCATTTTTCAGAGTTAGAATAAACAATCCTAAAATTTGTATGAAGCCACAAAAGACCCTGAATATAGCCAAAGCAATTTTGAAAAAGAAAAGTGAAGCTGGAGGCATCAAAATTCCAGACTTCAAGCTATATTACATAGCTATAGTTGATCAAATCAGTAAGATACCAGCATAAAAACTGACATGCAGATCAATGGAACAGAATAGAAAACCCAGAAACAGCCCCACAACTATATGGTCAACTAATGTTCTCAAAGCAGGAGAGAATATCCAAAGGAAAAAAAAAGACAGTTTCTTCAACAAATGGGCTTGGGAAAGCTGGACAGCAACATGCAGAAGAATGAAACTGGACCACTTTCTATACCACACACAAAAATAACTTTGAAATGGATGGTCTAAATGTGAGACAGTAAACCATCTCACATCCTAGAGGAGAACACAGGGCAGCAACCCTTTTGACATTGGCTGTAGCTGATGGGGAACCCTCTTATACTGTTGGTGGAGATGCAAATTGGTGCAGGCACTCTGGAAAACAGTATAGCAGTTCCTCAAAAAGTTAAAAATATAACTACCCTGTAACCCAGCAATTGCACTAGTAAGTATTTACCCAAAGGATAAAAAACTACTGATTCAAAGGGGTACATGCACCCAATGTTTACAGCAGCATTATCAACAAGAGTCAAAATATGGAGAGAGCCCAAATGTCCACTGACTGATGAATGGATATAGAGGTGGTATGTCTGCATATATATACATATGTGTGCGTGTGTGTATATACACACATATACACAACAGATTATAACGCAGCCATCAAAAATAATAAAATCTTGCCATTTTCAATGATGTGAATGAAGCAGAGTGTATTGTGTTAAGCAAAATAATTTAGTCAGTGGAAGACAAATATCATATGATTTCACTCATATGTCAAATTTATTAAACAAAAAAGATGAACATGGGAAAAGAAAAACAAAGAGAGACAAATAGGGAGGCAAACCACAAAAGAAACTCTTACTTATAGAAAACAAACTGAGGGTTGCTGGAGGGGAGGTGGATGGGGTGATGGGCTAGAATGGGAGGTACGCATTAAGAAAGGCACTTGTGGTGAGCACTGGGTGTTACACGTATGTGATTTAAAAAAAAAAAAAAAAGATGTCCCCTATCAAAATACCATGGACTTTCTTCATAGAGTTAGAACAAATTATTTTAAGATTTGTGTGGAATCAGAAAAGACCCCGAATAGCCAAGGGAATTTTACAAAAGAAAACCATATCTTTTAAAAAAGAAAACCAATGCCAGATTTCAGGTTGTACTACAAAGCTGTGGTCATCAACACAGTGTGGTACTGGCACAAAAACAGACGCATAGATCAATGGAACAGAACAGAGAACCCAGAAGTGGACCCTGAACTTTATGGTCAACTAATATTCGATAAAGGAGGAAAGACTATCCATTGGAAGAAAGACAGTCTCTTCAATAAATGGTGTTGGGAAAATTGGACATCTACATGCAGAAGAATGAAACTAGACCACTCTCTTTCACCATACACAAAGATAAACTCAAAATGGATGAAAGATCTAAATCTGAGACAAGATTCCATCAAAATCCTAGAGGAGAACACAGGCAACACCCTTTTTGAACTCGGCCACAGTAACTTCTTGCAAGATACATCCACGAAGGCAAAAGAAACAAAAGCAAAAATGAACTATTGGGACTTCATCAAGATAAGAATCTTTTGCACAGCAAAGGATACAGTCAACAAAACTAAAAGACAACCTACAGAATGGGAGAAGATACTTGCAAATGACGTATCGGATAAAGGGCTAGTTTCCAAGATCTATAAAGAACTTATTAAACTCAACACCAAAGAAACAAACAATCCAATCATGAAATGGGCAAAAGACATGAAGAGAAATCTCACAGAGGAAGACATGGACATGGCCAACATGCACATGAGAAAATGCTCTGCATCACCTGCCATCAGGGAAATACAAATCAAAACCACAATGAGATACCACCTCACACCAATGAGAATGGGGAACATTAACAAGGCAGGAAACCACAAATGTTGGAGAGGATGCGGAGAAAAGGGAACCCTCTTACACTGTTGGTGGGAATGTGAACTGGTGCAGCCACTCTGGAAAACTGTGTGGAGGTTCCTCAAAGATTTAAAAATAGACCTGCCCTATGACCCAGCAATTGCACTACTGGGGATTTACCCCAAAGATACAGTTGCAATGAAACGCCGGGACACCTGCACCCCAATGTTTATAGCAGCAATGTCCACAATAGCCAAACTGTGGAAGGAGCCTCGGTGTCCATCGAAAGATGAATGGATAAAGAAGATGTGGTTTATGTATACAATGCAATATTACTCAGCCATTAGAAACGACAAATACCCACCATTTGCTTCAACGTGGATGGAACTGGAGGGTATTATGCTGAGTGAAATAAGTCAATCGGAGAAGGACAAACATTATATGTTCTCATTCATTTGGGGAATATACATAAAAGTGAAAGGGAATATAAGGGAAAGGAGAAGAAATGTGTGGGAAATATCAGAAGGGGAGACAGAACATAAAGACTCCTAACTCTGGGAAACGAACCAGGGATGGTGGAAGGGGAAGAGGGCGGGGGGTGGGGGTGAATGGGTGATGGGCACCGAGGGGGGCACTTGATGGGATGAGCACTGGATGTTATTCTATATGTTGGTAAATTGAACACTAATAAAAAATAAATTTATTTAAAAAATAAATAAAAAATAAAAATAATAAATAAAAAACAAAGATGTCAAATCATGTTTATACAACATTGGGAAAATCATTTTAGGTGACAGGATTCAGGGATACTATTCAAATTTTATTTTAATTTTCCTGCATTAATTTATTTTAAAAGTATGCATCATTTTATGAAACCAGCAAAGTTGTAATTCTTCACTACAAAAAGACGAAATCAAATGAAATACACTGGAATGAATGTTAGGGAAAAATGTGAGAAATTAATACAAAACAAATGGTAAGAGAGAATATCATTAAACATTTTTAAAAATGTTTACAACCCCTTCTCTAAGCTCCCAGAAGACCAGGAGATGATAATATACCAGGGTTAGCTCAGAAAGCTCCATAGGGAGGTTTTAAATGAGTTCCATCTTTTGCTAAGGCCAGGAGAAAGGCTATGAAACAACTGATGAGGCTAGAAAACATGTAGCTCAAAGCCTATTTTCAGCCATCACCAACCTTTCATCTCCACCAGCTGCAGTTTCAACTGTCTGATTAATATTTACTGTGATACTATTTTGCAAGACCTTTGACAATAAAAGAACCCAGTAGATATTGTTAGCATTTGTTTGTATGTATATCAGAATAGTGTTTTCTACTATGTGTGATGCAGAAATGGGTAAGAGACCAAGATTTTGTTGGTTTTTTATTTTAACATCATTAGAGAAGTGGTCTTTAGACTCATTATTTTATTTAATTGCACTCAGTCACTATGTTACTATGTCTATTCAATCACAGAGCTACTCCGAGAAATATTTTCAGAATTTTCATACATAACCTTGGTCAAGAACAACCAAACAGAACAAAATAAAACAAAAAAAGAAACCTATGTCAGAAGTAATGGGCTCCCATGCTAAATGACACATTTCTCATAAAAGTTTTAATATTACCATCAGAAAAACTGGAATGACTGAGGATATTAAAGTTCAATAATTTTTTATAAAAGATTTATTTATTTGAGAGAGAGAGAAAGTGGGGAGAGGAGCAGAGGGAGAGAATCTTCAAGCAGACTTCTCACTGAGTGTGGAGCTTGATGCAGGGCTCGATCTCACAACACTGAGGTAGTGACCTGAACTAAGACCAAGAGTCAGATGCTCAACCAACTGAGCCACCCAGGCACCCCTCAGTAATTTTTTTATTGTGTGTTCCTCACCCTCTCCAGGGAAGCTGGCGTATAAAGGGACCTGAGAGAGGTCTATGGCACTTTCTTACTGCAGTGCCTCAGGGAAGCACGCCACGCTCTGTTGTGCCCTGGGCTATAAACATGAGATTCCAAGATCCAAGTGAAATCTATACCTGAATAGGGTCATTATCCTGCAATTTGATTAAGTATTTGCCAGAGACCAAAAGGAAGCAATCGAGGGATTAGGATTTTATATCCGGTTAGGGGAATCTCACAATAAGGATGACAATTTAGACCTACACCCTAACCTCTGATTTTGACTAGATTTAGTTTGAGAGTTACCAATTTAAGTTAGAAAAGACTGACACCATTTGTTTTAATTCAGAATGGTTTCAACAGGTTAGGAGTTATATACAATTACCTCTACCTAGAAGAAGGTAAAGATGGCTCAAACCACATTTCTAAAACTGTATGAATTAGCTATCTAACCCTGATGGGGAAGGCACAAGGAAGAAACAGCTCTCCCTGTCTGGCTGGCTACTGGATGTTGGTTGGGTTCATCTTTCTTTGCACTGTATTTGTAGCTATAAAAGAATGACCTTCCCCAGGGGCATAGGATCATTTTTATGCAAGGGTATGTAAGCATGCTGAAACCTATAGGATACCTCATTCATCCAAACTTACTACCCCTTCAGCTACTTATAAATAATTCATACCAAAATTATCCAGCACCTACTAAGTGAGAGGGATATAATTGGTGTGGTGAGGACCTCAAAGATAGACAGGAAGGTCACTATGTCTACGGGAATAACAACTTAATGGCAAAGAGAGGGAAAGCAAAATATAAATAAATATGCCTTAAGGAATATTAAATACTATCCCAAAGCTAAAATGCTTCACAGCATTGAGATTCTTTTACTCTGTAAGATCCCTAAGGTCATAGAACATCAAAAACATTACTTTCTAAAAGAAACATGGGTTATTGTCTAGAAATAGTTGTTTAAGGCTCTTCCTTTCATTTCATCCTTATCTTTTTTCACTTTTTATTTTACAGTGCTGGGCCTATATGGGAGGCTCCCTAAACACTGTTCACTTCATTTGCACAGAATAAGCCACTCAGCCAGTTGCTTGCTGGTTAGTCATCAGTCCCATTTCCTTCCCAGTAATCACCTTCAGCTTATCTTTGGCAGTTTTTTACATTAACTGACTTATTTTAAGTCCCACCTTCTTCCTCCATCTGCCTGATTTTATAGGATCAGCCAGGAAATCTTACAGTTGCTAGGCACCCCCCTCCATGTGTAACTAGTAAACCTGGATTTTAACACTGGCAGATTCATCATGTCACAGGGCCCTGCTGCTCTTCCATGGTGCCTGCAGGTCCATAGTATGGGCTAGGTGGTTCAACATCCAAATGCCCAGGATAATGGTGTAGACTTTGGAGCTAGCTACTCCTCAGCTTGTATCTTAGCCATGTCATTTACGGGGGAACCTCCTTAAATGGGCCTCAGTTTCTTCGGCTGAAAAATGGAAATAATTCTACTGTGCATAATTGAAGGCAGTACTAAACAAGATAACTTATTTTTTTTTTAATTTTTTTTTAAATTTATTTATGATAGTCACAGAGAGAGAGAGAGAGAGAGGCAGAGACACAGGCGGAGGGAGAAGCAGGCTCCATGCACCGGGAGCCTGATGTGGGATTCGATCCCGGGTCTCCAGGATGGCGCCCTGGGCCAAAGGCAGGCGCCAAACCGCTGCGCCACCCAGGGATCCCACAAGATAACTTATTAAGAGATACCTAGACTATTACGTTAAATACAAGCACTGAATATGATTTCACTTTTACATCCCTTCATTAAGGTAGCTTCACTATTCTATTACTTTGCAGTCTTTTTTTTTAAAAAAAAAAAGCAGCTTAAAATGAACACAGTAGTCTCCTTTATCAACTTTTTAAATTGCTGACAAGTCAGCTGAAATACTCTGACAATACAATTTTTAAATGTAAGACGTTCATTGCCATGTAGGGCTTCTAGGTAACAATAGTTAGAAAGCAAGAGCTCCTGACTAAAACCTGAATACCTGACAAGATCCTGATAACATACTACACACCTTTTTTGACTTCCAATCCTGAAGTTAGCTCAGTAATTAAATAGGGAGTGCCCTATGCCTTGAATTTTTTTAGATGCATGATATGCGATTGACTGTACCGAAGTTGGTAGCAGGCCATTTTTAACCGAATGTCACTAATTTTTAAATAACTTAGGATATCAGAGGACCTGGGTGGCTCAGTGGGTTAAGCATCGGCCTTCAGCTCAGACCATGATCCCAGGGTCCTGGGATAGAGCCCAGCATGGAGCTCCCCGCTCAGTGGGGAGTCTGCTTCTCCTCTCCCTTCTCCTGCTTGTTCTCTCTCTTTCTCTCTCTCTCTCTCTCTCTCTCTCTCTCTCTCAAGTAGATAAATAAAATCTTTAAACAATAAATAAATTATTTATGATATCACAACATGGCATTTTTTAATACATTCTTTACATATCACTCTCCCATGGTAGTTTTCTATTTTAGAAGCTACTCCTGTTAAAGTACATACTTTACAACCCTCAAAAGACTAGGAAAAAAACACAATAATACATATTAAGTGAGGATATAAACACACATTCACACATTTTGGGCTACACAAAAATTATAAAATTATTTAGCTTTGGAAATAATGCAAAAGAGGTAATTATCTATATGCCAAGAATGTAAACCAAAAATAAACTCTGTTTAACTAAAGAGATCTTATCTAAATATTATATAAATCTTATTCAAAGGCTTTTTATTGAAAGCATGCTCCCAGGATTTGGCAAAATTCCTGGTATAAAATAAGCAATCAGTCAACCTTTATATGTGTGTGTGTGTGTGTGTGTGTGTGTATGTATAGTAAACCTTTATTTTATATATATATATATATATATATAAAATGTTTCATATATATTATGTATACGTATATGTGTGTGTATGTGTGTGTGTATATATATATAGAAAGAGAGAGAGAAAGAGAGAAACTCTTGATTGAATTTTATAAACAGATGAATTGCAAATAAGAATTACCTAAGTTGCCAAGAAAGTAAGTGGCAGAACTGAAAATAAAGTTCAGATCAGTAACTGTAATTTCTACCAACCATCTGACAAAGTATTACAATGATCCAGGTCATTATCATTACCCTGACTCAGAAGTGAAATAACTGAGAGAGAGAAATGAAGCCATTAGGTCCAGATTTCCAACAAAGGAGATTCAGTAGAGAATTACAATGTTCAGCCCTGGATATGTTTATTTTCATCTTTTTTAATTGTCACGTTACGTTTTCTCTGATGCTGCTTCTGAGTATCTGATGCAAGTTATCAGGAAGGAAATCTGCTGAAGAAAACCTGCTGCTGACTTGCAAGACCCAGGGACTGTGTCTCCTACACTACACTTCTCAGCAATTTTACACTGTTTTTCCGACAAGCACTACTGAATATTTTAAGCAGCATCCATGACAAGCAAAGCAGAGCAGTTTTACTGCAGCAGACCCCAATGACAATGTCCTCTATAGTTGAATGAACTCTTTACAAAAAGTTGCACTTTTTTTCCCCCAATACAGTATATTCCAATAAACTGAAACCCAGTTGCAGAAACAAAACATGGCACAATAGATAAAATCATGACTTGGCAGATAATTTCTTAAATATACAGATCACATTAAATCTCCTATCTTTACCCAATAATATCATTTATGAATTCAGCAATATGCTAAGACCAATCTGTTGGAACTGTACTTTCTTATTTAGTACCCTTTCTGGTTTAGATAAACTGGAAAGATTTTTAAGTTTCCTTGTTTAACCATTACAAAAAATGTTCTAAGAATTTTCCATAATTTCATTGAAAAAAGATATAAATCTCTAAAATGTGAAATGTCATAGTCTATTGAACACTCACCCAAACCAGACTTTTTTAATCGTTTTAAGTGCTGACTTGTTTGTTTTCCAGTGGGAGATTTTTGCCCATGTTTCATTTCTTTATCTGAACTGTCTGCTTCACCATTTTTAGATTCGGATCCTAAAAAAGGAAATAGTTATTATGTCATTATCTTCCTTTTGCTGTCCTTGAAAAGAAAAATCTAAAATTATTTCAAAAACCATAGATATAATCTCCTTTTCTATAAGTTAATTCACTACCTTTGGCCACAATCTGATTCCTCTGCTGGATATAAAGAGAAAAGCCCAATAAATCAATCAAACAGAACAAAAAGCAAGAACAGATGGCCTAATAGTGGAGTCAAAAACACGTTCACTGATCTGATAGCTTTAAAAAGAAACACTCAGATCTTTTGTAAAAACACACGGATAAGCGTAGACAATTCTATACCATTTAGAGAAGATGCAAGACAGAGATAGAAACATGAAAGAAGAGAAGCTTGAAGAGAAGGAGAGATCATACCTTTATAAACAACTTTATGTTGTAATAGGAACAGAAAATGCAAGCATCAATCTATAATAAATAGAATGGTACATAGCTGATAAAGTGACAGAAGGTAAATTAGAAGAAAAGGTCAGGGCTGTACTGAGGTGAGAAGAATGTTCCCAGAACACAGAAACTAATAAAGGATGCCTGATTTTGCAGCAGAAGACTGAAAAACAAATTCACACTCACGGAAGAACTGCTTTTGATGGCATTACATATCAGCATGTGGTCCACCATTAAAGTTCAACATTCAAACAAAAGCCAGAGCAACAACAAAAAAATCCACCTAGCAGTACCACACATTTTCTTACACCTATTGACATTAGAAAATGAAGTCCTTTGATGATGAGCGAGCTGGTGCCTTTTCTTTTTTTAAGAGTGAAATGTCTTATTATTTTTGTATCACTGAAAGAGTCCAAAGTCTAAAAAAAAAACAAATTAAAACGGAAACCTCTAGTAGAAATATTATTCGGTTGCAGAGAAAATTCCTGACATCTCTCTCAGTGAAGAAGTCTCCTCCGGGAAGAAACTGGCCAAGCATACAATATTTTAGCGCTTTACCTGAAGGCGAATCCGACTGCTCATCAGACACCTTTAATGGTGTCAAAACAACACGAGGAACAGTCTTGTTTACCATCATTGAGACTCCATTTCTTCTTTTCTGCTGCTGCCTCAAAGCCTACAAAACATAACAAAATATAACATACAAATATAGCCAAAATGATGCCTCATAATTGAAATAAATGATCCATTTTGCCCATCGTTAGATACAACCTCTTAATAGACTTAAATTCCACAGAGTCACTAACTGGTCCTGTTCTTAATAGTCCTCTTCATGTCATTTTCCCTCAAAAGCCTAAAATTAGGCTTTGGCAAAGGGTAGCAACCTGAAACCATTTGGAGTCTAATTCTGAAAACAAAGCAGCACTTATAGCACAGTTCTACCTTAGCTGTGTGGCTTGGGAGCCCATGGAACTTGCAACCATGACTCCCAAGTAAAATAAATGTAAAATAAATGTTTCGAGACCAGGATAAAAATAGATGTGTCTGCACTTCTCTTGCAGGTGCGTCTTCTTCAGTGGCCTGCTCGGTCAATCAAGTTAACACCGAGTGTCATCAGTATGTACAGCAGGTAAGGACTACAGTATTGATGCACTCACTCAGCCGTGGGGAGCGCTGCACAAAATCACTGAACATGGCAGGAATCATTTATTTCTGTGAAGGGAATCAGTCCTAATCTTGGAAACCTTGCAGCACTTGGCTTCTGTCTGCTTGACTTTGGGCATTAACCTTCAGAACACGAACATGACGGTGTTCTGGCAAATCCAGGGGAAAAAAAAAAATTGATACGAGAATAAATCTCTCCAAATGGGAGTGCTTTGTGTTTCATAAATGAATCAACCACGGTGATGATAATGTAATAAAAGACATTTAAAAGTTTTGAAATACAGCTTATCCAGCGGATCACTTTACACAGAAAATTACCTGTAATAAAAAGGGTCTTCAGCACACTAGACTGAAGAGACATTAAATTCACAGTTACAGGGACGCTAAAACTCCTCAAAAGGTTAAAAGGCTGACCACAGACAGTCTCAAACATTTTTATTCCTGGTTTCTGTGTCATTTCTACCCATTTTATAACAACTCAGTTACTTGATTTATATTCTTCGACTAGGAGTTGTCACAACCTCCTAAAATACTGCATTGGCTGTATATCCCCTGCTGTCAGAAACAATGTCATTTTATTTGCAAAGGGTATTAGTTGAATGTCCAACCTGTAGACAGTAAGATTTAGTAATCAAATAATTACAGAAGTAAAAAATTAAATACCATTTAAATGAGAGAAGGCCTCTTCATAGGAAATTTAGAAGCAAATGGGAAAGTGAATGGCTTGGGAAATCTATTACAAATGATACTGTTGGCTAATGATAAAGCAAGCAACTTCCCTTCAATTCTTGTATCTACTGAGCTTTTACAAAGTACCAGGCCCTGTGTAGGGGGCAAGAGATAAGAAAAATGAACAAAATGCCTTGCTCCTCATCTTCAGCTTACTGTCAATAATATATTTAATGAGACCACGTGTGCTATAAAATATTTAAGACATTTACCCTTACTTTCATCAAGGTGTATACAACTGCATAAATCTCTTACAGCCTGGTGTAAGAGCTCAGAGCACTTTATAGACATTAACCTATCAAACCAATAATAAAACAGAAGGAAGCAACACAGTGCCTTATATTACAATTAAGTCCATTTTTGCCCACTCCATAAGACTTCACAGAACAATAAAACGTGTACAAAGAATGATTAATTTTTAGAGGTCTATACATCATAGACTTCAACTACTTCCCTTGGCAATCCAAGTGGGTATTTTAAAAGCATTCATTTTACGTTAGGGAGGGTAGGTATATATTTGAAAATACTGGTTAAGTAAGAATGTGAAATAACAAAGGGCCCACCTAGGAACTGGAATCATAAAAATGGTATGTCTTTTTATAGGATTTGTGGTAAATAATTATTAAAGTAATAATTTTGTCATCAACTTTTAGAGCTGAGAGGACTCTACTACAGACAAATTAGTAGCTGGACAGAAAGAAACCATGACAGAGATAATATAATAAGAAAAACCTGCAGCTTCAAGGTGGAGCCAAGTAGGGATAAAGGAATAATCAATATTGAGACCATTTCAATGATTTTTGTCTAAACATGCATTTACTATTCAGAAATTTAAAGAAATATTTCTGAATATAGTATTTTTTAATGCTAAAATGAAACAATGTATCAACAGGTGACCAAAACTAAATGCCCACAATATAAAGAAAATTGTTTTAAGTGTATTTAAAATATGTATACTTTTCTGTTTTACTTCTGAAAAGCATGCATTATAATTGACCCTGAATAACAATCTCTAGGGGCAGAGAACAAAAATTGGGAAGTTTTTGTTTCCTATGAGGCCAGTCATAGCAGTGAAGTAGTCTACTAGGCAAACTTGAGGAGCATCATGGTTCAGTTATCAGAAGGGGCATCTTAATCACATTTACTAGATCTATAGTCACATTAGGCTAACTTGCAGATTCCAGTTCACTTCCTAGGAAGCAGGATTTATTTGACTCTGGACACTAGGGACAACTTCCAAGCAGATCAGAATGTGGATGTAGGTACAGAAAACAATGCTCAGTAATTGAGCGGTCTGGGATAGTGTGGGCTCCACGTAAGAGAACTCTGGCACCTGCCATGTCCATGAGGCAGGCTGTACAGTGGTTCCTGCATTATGGTGATTTCTGTTCTCTTGCTGTATGGTGTTAATCCTACAAGTAGACTAGCTGGCTGTTCATGAGTTTTTTTTAGATTATGTAACTATTTCTGCAACTAGGTGTATATCAACTACTCAAACATATGCTGCATGTCTCCTCACAAATGTGAAATGCTTTTTTGGAGTATATGGGCTAGGGTAAAATAGTGATGGGGGTGGGGGGGCTGAAGTGAGTGAGAAAAGCACATGCCCCATTGGAGGAGGCAGTAAGTACTCAAGAAATGCAACACAACTGGATTTTTAGGTGAGCTTTCCTGTTTTTAAACAAACTGCCAGACAAAACAAAGATGACTCTGAGTTAAATTCAGCCCGAGGGCACCAATCTTCGAGATCTACTACACACATTTCCAATGCTCCTCACTTCCTCAAATAAATGAGTCTGACCACTGCCCAATAGAGGTATTAAATTCCCCCTATTCTAACATGCTGACCTGCAGAGGACTGGGGAACAGTGCAGAGCCATTCTAATGACTGTGTCTGTGTGGTGTGATGGGTAAGAGCAAGGTTGCAGAGTCAGAGAAAAAATAAACTAACCAGCTGGAAAACGCTAGGTAAATTACATGGGTAATATGTCCCCATAAAACGAAGACAATAGTGTTGTAAGATGTTTTAAATAGGAAATCCACAGAACAGTATTTAATGCTATTTGTAGCACATAGTAAATATTCAATAAATGTTACTTCTTATATAATTTACCCATTCTGCAATGAATGCATTTTTTGAGGACTTATTCTGTTGTAGTACAGTGTACACACAGCTGATCCATAGCAATGAACAAGACAAAAGATTTTATTTACATTTTAGCAAAAGACTACTAAGGAATTACATAAAATAAACATAGTAATTTTATATACATACAAGCACTAATATAATTATGCCAGGATGAGGAAGTAGAGTAACTGGGGTGGGAAGAAAAATCTCTTGAGAGGTGACAGTTGAGACAAAACCCAAGTGAAAGGAGAACCAGCCACATGAAGATATCAGGATCTCCAGTCTAATATTAGTATTAGACCTCACAGGAAGTCTTTGGTGGTTCAAGGAACAAATAACTTGGGGAGCTCAAAAGGAGGACCAGGAAGATTACAGAAATGGAAAAGAATTCCCTGAAATGACTGCCCAGTGTTTATTAGGAACAAGAGATGTATGTTCAAAGCAAAGGCAACTCTACAACCTCAGTCTTGTCCCACAGCCCAAAGTGACCACTCCAGCACCTCTGCACCAAAGACGTGAAAGAGGCCCAGCAAAAAGAAAGCATAGTGTGTCTTTCAACAAATAAATGCCGTTTGCCTTTATGCACTTTTTCAGCATACATCTTAAGGCTCCGCGGCATGAAGTACATTACATCTCACACCTTGGGCAAACTTCTTAACAATTCTGAGCATTTTGAGCAACTTAGGGAAGGGTCCTTAAACACTCCAGGAACTCTTCTGCCTCAGAGCCTCTGCATGAATTCTTTTCTGTACACAGTGCACTCTTCCCTCAGACATCTGCATGGCTCATTTCCTCATATACTTGAGACCTTTCTTACTGCCTAAGCCCATTTTGGGCTGCTCTAACAAAATACCACAGGCTGGGTAACCTGCAAACCATAGAAATTCATTCTTCAGAGTCTGGAGGTCAAAGGCCTGAGATCATAGGGCCCCTCCTCTGGATTGTGGGCTTCTCATTGTACCCTCATATGGCAGACAGTGGCTAGGGAGCTCTGGTAGGGTCTCTTTTGTAAGAATATTAATCCCATTTATGACAGCCCCATGCTCATAACATAAGCCACCTCCTAAAGACCTCATCTCCGAATACCATCATACTGAACCTTAGGATCCCAAAATACAAATTTGGGGGGACACAAACATTCAAATCACACACTCTTATACTGCTTTTCCCACCATATTCTCGATCCCCGACATCCAGACATCCACTCTACTTTATTCTTCCCCACATGGAAAAATAAACTGTGCAATGTCATTTTCTTGCCTTTCCCAACCTAGAATACAGACTCTACGAAAGACAAGGATTTTCATCTTTTTTGTTCACTGACATATCCCCAAGTGCCTAGAAGATTACCTGAGCTATACTAGGTGCTCATAAATATTTACTAAGTATAAATAAAATAATTAAATAAATTTAATATATTTATACTAAGTATAATTAATATATAATATTTATACTAAGTATAAATAAAATTAAAATAATTTTAATAAAAATAAAAAAATCCCTCTTCTGTCTCTCTTTAAAATATATAACTGGTTTATTCAAAAGGCAGAAATCAGCATGAAACAAGAAATAATTTTATTCTCTTAAAATTGCCTTTACACATTTCTGACCCATTTTCCTTGCTCATTTCTGAACAATATTTTACATAGAACCCACAGCTTCTTGGATTGTCTTCAAGTATTTATATAGTCTCATTTTCAGGTTTAAATACATGAGGTCAAATATAAAGCCTTCTTTCTGCTCTCCCCAGGCCACGCCTATGACTCAGATAAAAAAAGCTTCATTAGTGAATAGATTCCCGATTTTACTCTTCCTCTATTTCCTTCCTCTTCTTCTGGGTTCCCCAGGACTGGAGTTGAAAATGAGGAGAAAAATAGGTCAACGCCGTTTTACCTTGTGTTATAATAGTCACAGCACTGCAATCTTTGGGGAGGCAGAGGCCAACTGCTAGATTCGTATGTTGTACATTATCTAGTTATACAGATTATATTACCTACATATCTATTACCTAGTTATAACTATAACTACATATAGTATATATATCTGTGTATATATGTGTGTATATAAAACTCATATATATATATGAGTTTATATATATAAAGTATATATATCATATCATATAAAGTATATATATTATATATCATATATATCATATAAAGTGTGTGTGTATGTATATGTATATGTGTGTATGTATATATATATATGTATATATATATACATATATATATATATATATATATATCTTATAAAGCTTCCTAACGGTGTATGAGATACCAGGTTCCCTTCCTGGGAACTCCCTTTTCATGAGTGTTTCTGAGTCTTCCTCTCATGTAGACTGTGCCTTTCACCGAGAGAGAGAGAGAGAGAGGATGTAGCAGAGTTCTATCCAGTTTTATAAAATCCCTTTAATTAATGCTCCTTGAAATGAATCTTGAGCTATTTTTTTATACTGGTTGCTGGGGGATGGTCCAGGGCCATCTGGCCTCTCTCACTAAGTCCTCTGAGACTGTGTCTAGCACCTCTCTTTACAGCAGGTATACTTCTATACCAATGTCCTCAGTTTTAAGCTTTAGCTAAAATTCCAGAAGAAAAAGAAAATTTCAGTTTTACATCATATATTACAAATATAACAGAAGTTAAATGCAACTAATCATTATTTAAATTTGGATATTCCACAGCCTGGAAAGTAAAAAGCCATGTAGCAGATTAAGAAAATAAGAATAGGAGGGTCACTTTAGATGGTCGTGGGAAGTTTGCTCTGCATAAGGGTACCCTGAAAGGGGAGATTTTATTCTGTTGTGAAATTATGAGAAGCAGCTTTTTCTACTCCACACCAGAGGTCTCAACTAGCTAGAGGTGGCTTTGTTGCTCAATCTGAGTAGCATGGTTTTATTTTGACATTGACATTATATAGTAAGTCTTACTATGTTAGCCTAGAGGGGTATGATTTCACTGAGGGGTATGATTTCAATGAGGTACTTTCTGACTACTCAGGCCTTAGCTCTACTTCGAAATGCTAATGGAATATCTTATTGAACAACTTTAAATTCTGTAATTTCAAATCCAGAAACACTATCAAAATTTCAATAAGGGTGTCCTGGTGGCTCAGTGGGTTAAAAGCCCCTAACTTTGGCTCAGGTCATGATCTCAAAGTCCTGGGACTGAGTGTCCCATTGGGCTTCTTGCTCAGCAGGGCGTCTGCTTGTCCCTCTGCCCTCTGCCCCCCTCAGATAAACAAATAAAACCTTAAAAAAATTAAATAAGAAGATGGCAAGTGTAAATGCAGTCAGCTGTGAAGGAATATACCTTTAAGCTGCCCACATATATAATGTCCAACAGGACCAAGCTCCACAGAGTACATGGTACTAACCAAGTTTAATACTTCCAGGTATTATACAGTATGAAAGAAATTTACAGGCTTAAACTTGGAAATAAACTTATTTTTTAAAGGAAACACATAACAGATCTAAACCAGTCAGGGAAAAGTAAAGATCCTATCATTCATCAATTACAATTCTGGCTTTAAGCAAAAGCAAAAGGAAAGAAATCAAAAGAAATGGGTTGAGCATGATTTTCTCTGGAGATGTATTGTGATGTTCTTTTATAAAAGAAACCAAAAAAAAAAAAAAAAAAAAAAACAAACCCTTTAAATAAGCATCTTATTTTTTAAACAGAAAGCTTGTCAGATAACTCTAAATAAAATGGTCCTCATTTCTACTCTAATGAAAAATGAAATAAAACCTAAAATCACAGGCTTTTGTGTTAACTTAGAATTTGCATAAACAAGTAATGCCTGTTTTATTATAATAGAAAAACAACACTAACAATGTAACTTAAGAATGCACTGACTGAATGCAAAAAGCCCTTCACTGAAAAATCTGAAAATATCACATGCTGTGAATGCTAAAATAATTAGAAATACACATATATGAAACAGCTGGCTGAGTCAGGCACCACCAACTTGCATTGTTGCTCATATGCTAAATGTCAACGCCCATGTTCAGAAACTGCTATCATGCAACATAACCTTTGGAATTTCACAGTATTGGTCAAACATATAAAGCTAAAGCAAAATACCAACACTGTATCTGCTTTGTGATATGAAAAGAGGGCAAAAGATCTGCAACTTTATGGATAAATTCTACCACCCTAAATAAATAATGAAGGAAGTCAAATAAAACAACAGCAACAACATAGAAAGGTTCTGTTCTACACCATGTTACATCCCATCATAACAGAACTCACCCTTCCTTAATCTTTCATTTGATTCTGCTGTTTAAAAACTTCCAAAATTTAATCTTTCTTAATCATCCTTCTTTAAAATTCAAAATCTAATCATTTCATATTTTTTAGGATCATTACAACTAAAATAACAAGGCAGAAGGAAGACAGGGAATAAGGTAATAATCAGGAATCTGCTACTCTCCAGAGGCTTCCGAATGTGTTTATTTGGAATATGCTTATTCAGAAAAAAAATCTACCAACATAATGATATATTATTATTCATACTCTAACATGTGATGTTAACTAACATTTTGATGATCCGAAAGTAAAAGGGATGCAAATATTTAGAAGCATAATGAAAATATTCTATGTCAATAGTCAAGGGACGTTATAGCCTCCATATTGTCCAGACTATAATTATAATACAATGAGTAGTACTGCAAAGTAAAAGGACCCACTCCCTATACAGCATGCTTCGGGGGGATGGGGCCTCAGACCTGAGTAATTATGTCTGGCTTATTTTGCATTAATGATTATTTTGAATAATATTATTATTATTACTAGGATTATTATTTTTACTACACTTATGCTTATAAAGCCACTGGCTTTTATAAGGTTTTATTTTGTTTTGTTGTGTTTATTTCTTTTTTTCCATCTACTTCTTTCTAAGAATCTACACTGGCCAGTTTACAAAATACTAAAGTCCTACTGACCCAAAATATACTTCTAGTAAAATGTTAAGAGCTATATATTTGATATATTTGAGTGTCTAACAGTAATATGTGCTGATACTGAACATAAATAGTCTGTGTTCAAAAATAATATTCTTAATGATCATGCTGTATTGCATCCCTTACGCTATACAAATACCGAAGCATGTAAATTTCCTTGGATAATGTCAAAAATGTATCTATCATATTACATATCATATGCTAAAAGGCAGTCTCAGTTAAGAGGCAAGAATCTAAAACTATGATTTTGGGTTCAAGTGTCATCTCCAAAATGTACTCATTGGACAATTGTGGGCAAGTTACCTATATTCTCTGAGCCTTATTTTCCTCATTTGAAAAATGGGAATGCTAGTGCATACAATAAAGGATTTCTCTGAGGATTAAGTAACATAGTATATATAAAATACAGAGCATAATGCCAAAAATTCAGAAAAGTAAATACCAGCGAATGTAATTGTTATTAGGGTCATTCAGTTGGCCCTACATTGAAGATTTATATGTGCATGTATACACATAAAATATATGTTCACAAATGCAGAACCCATATATATGTACACATATGTATATATACACTTACAAAGAATTCTACATGGTCATACCATTCAACTATCTAAAAGAAAAGAAAGCTGCAGATTTGCTGAGGCTGCTACAATTTAAAATGCCTCATGTTCAGTCAATTCTTGAAATGCTGTCTTAAGAAATTCAGCAATTACAGGGAATCTGGGCAAAATTCTGCAAGAACAGCTTTTTTCTAAATGTATTTCAAATATGAATTTGATTATTAATCAAACATTAGCATATCTGTTACATATTGTGGCACATTCTCATAGTAGCTAATTTTGTATTTGGTTATACAATAAAATTTTAAGAAATTAACATGTAGCTCTTTCAGGGCATTAAGAAGCTTACAGGACTGGTTTCTTAAAACAAGGCTTAGGCCTGAAGCAAGCAAGTGGAACTTCCCACAAACACATGCTCTACCGCAACACAAAAGCACTAACTCAAAGTTGTGAAATTATTTAGTAATATAAAAAATGTTCAAATGATATGAAACCAAAATGAGGAAAGTAAAAAAGAGTGAGATATGACAATACACAGATCTGAATCTTTATCTTTACATTCACATACAGGAATACTTCATGGTATACACATTTTATAAATCACTGCCCTTCAGAAGTATGACTTTCATTTATGACGGCATCTATGTTTCCTAAATGCCACAAATACCAGTACCCAGCTCTGTATCCTCTGTTCTCTCCTGGCTAGTGTTTTATTATCTGCATCCTATTTGCCGCCTGAATAAGCCTTTTCCTGGACCTTCCCACTGTTATCCATCTTTTATTTCATCAGTTAAAAAGGGATCTCAACATTGAACTCAATTTTGTTCTTTGGCCTAAAACATTTTACAAGATATAAATGGTAAGCTCACCAAAGACTATTTGATGCAACACTAATTATCTTAAATATAATACCAATGAAAGGAAATACTGCAATTTCAATAATTAACACAAAATAGAAAAGTAATGTAATTCAGTACAAAAATGTTGAGTTTCTTTCTTAAGTCTCCTTGTCTGAAGTAGATGAGAAGGTAGGGGTAGACCTTCTGGAAGACTGGATAGGACTATTAAGAAGTGTTATAGATTAATGAGACTTAAAAAAAATTAACTTACAAAAATGGCTTCTTTTTCCTTCTTACAGATATATCACTAGAATAATACTTCTATTTCTACACTTGGTAAGGTCTGCAGGAGGTGTGATGGAGGGGGCTGTCACAGAAAGAGCAAAATAAAATATGGAAGAGGAAAGCAGTTAAACAAGGGAAAGCCATGAGTTTTTACATGAAAGGTCACATGTAAAAGCTTTCCTGACAGCATTACCATCATGCACTGTCCCCATTTAACCATAGCATCTCCTCTTCCTCTTCCACACACAATTTGGAATTTGCCAGCATGGCAGCAATAGCTAACATACACTGAGTGGTGATTAGGGGTCACTCATTCTGCCACTGGCTTTCAATGTCTCATCTCACATACTTCTCAGATCATTCCCATGTGAAATGTATCATTATTTTCCACATTCTCTAGAGAAGAAATTTGAGATTCAGAGGAAAAAAAAAAGTGTCTTGCCCAGAGTCGCAGGAATTCAAACTGGGTTATTTCAGAGCCTAGACCCCAACCTTCCAACCATTCCCTCCTATTACCATCACATTGCAAGGCACAGAGATCAAGACTGCTTAGGTAATATCAAGATGATATTGTACAACTAACCTCCATTCAATACCACTCACTCCCCGATGGGCATCCTTGATAAAAAGGAGCCACAATTGCTATTTTCCTCATTTGTAATGTGCTGCATCTCAGTCACAAGAAAGAAACTATCTGTTTATTTCTTACATCAACTATCAGTCAAACATGAGACTAGAGAGACATTATTTTCAAGATATGCATTTATGAAGCCAATATGTTTACTACAACCCTTACACGAGAAAATCTTAATATAAGTTTTTATGGTTCTGAGCACATTTTTCCTCTGTTTTACATCAAAGTTCTCTGCCAAGCCTCTCCTAGTTTTTAGCATAGAGTAAAATTAGTGTATGACTATTATGAAAGTGGTTGAATTCAGGACATCCCTGTTGCTCTCTGACTGCTAGGTTCTTATTGATTTTCACTTTTTCCACATAATGCCCATTACTTTAAGTAGGCCAAACAAAGAACAAATGCCAGTTCTCTTACCTGTTTAAGAGCCTTTTTGGTGTGTTGCTGAAAGGAAGACGCTAATTTGCTTTGCACTGCTGTGTTAGTAAGGCTTGAATCTCGAGTGGAAGATGCTTCATCAGTTACCTGCTTTGCACAAACTAGAAACAGAGAGAGATAATGATATTACTAATTTGAATTCCTTTTTTTATATCCACTGTAATTAACTCGCTTGGAGCTTCTCTCCAATTGAAAATGGATACCTAAAATAAAGCCAAATAGCACAGTAAAAAGACGAGTATCTAGATTTGAGAGAAGGATCACTTAATAACTGTGTGGTCACAGTTACATGTAACCTCTCTACACCTCAGTTTCCTTACCCACTAATTGATGATAATTTCTATGCCATAGGGCTATTGTGCAGACATAAAAAAGAGTGTAATTTCTACCTCAAGACTTGGAAATCAGTAGATACTTTCCAAGCCCGAATATGCAGATTGGGCAATGTATATTATTTTGAAGAAAGCATGTAAATTAATGAAATTGTTTTATTTTTTTTTTATTTTTTTTTTTTTAATGAAATTGTTTTAAATCTACCAACCACCATTGTGTTCTTCCACTTAGCAGCCCTCTTTCAATAGATTCTGTGGCCTTCTGGGACATGTTTATTTTCTCCTATGGACCAAGTCATCTATCATGGAGAAGGAAAATAAAATCCAAAATGTTGGATGTCAATTTAAGGAAATTATTTTCAAGGAAATCAGGCCCTCTGCAGATAATCATATAATCTGTCCATTTTTGCCCAAGTCAAGCGTTCCTGTTGTCTATTCAACAGAGGACATTTTCTTCAAAAAGGCTGCTTTTAGAAGAACCAATGTCTCACTAACATGGGTGACAAGGGCCCACACTCACTCTCTGTTCTGTGAAACCTGGGTTAGAACGGCCACTCTTCTTCAGTCCCCAAACCTACCACCTAAGAGACAAAACAGAGACAGTACCTTTTTTTGTGCCTGACTCTGGCAGCAGCACAGATGCGGACCCTTTTCTATGCACAACCTTTTCTATGTACGCCAGAGGGGAAGGAGGTTTTTGGAAAAAATCAAAGTAAGGAAGCACTAGGATTAGTGGCAGAATGGAGGCATATGTCAAAGGCAGGAGGCAAGAAGTTGGATGGAAAAAAATAGCTTGAGAACATATTGGAAAAGCTCAAAATATGACTTCTTAAGGGCACCAGGGTTAACACTAATCCAAGAAAATTTTCCAAGGAACAGAAACTTAGAGAATTCTGACCTGAGCTTTAGAGGCAGGTGGAGGAATAAAAATTATTCTAGTCAAAAATGGAAGCAAATGCACGTGCAGAGTGTTGCGAACACTCAAGCTGCTTTAGATAGACTCAAGCACATGCTGCCTAGAAATAAAAATGCTCATGAAAGAATGCTGGGGACAAAAGAGGTAGTCAGGTTTTGTTTTAATACAGAAAGTAATCAAATTGCTGATTACTAAACAAAATGAACAAGTTTTGGACAATAATTGCTAGTTCTTAATGCCAAGCACTTTACATACGTGATCTCATTTCATCCTTGACAATTCATTGTTACTTCCTTGCAAGATGGAAAGGTACTGTCCCTGTTTTGGAGAGAGAAAACTAGAGCCCAGAAATGCTCAACAACTTGCCCACAGTAACAAAGTCAACAAAATAGCAGAGCTGGGAGCCAGGGCCAGACCCATAATTTCCCACTTACATATTTGGCCTTAAAGCTCAGAACTGATGTAGAAAATTCAATGTCTATAGAAGTTTAATTTAGCTGCATCCTGAAGGTACTGAAACAGGAAGTTAATAAAGGCAGGGAGATCAAGTCATTTAACCACAACATGAAAAAATGTAGAACTGTGGGTGAGAGTGATTGGCCCAGGAAATAATAGGGTTGAAGAAGCCAAAAGGATTTGCCCATCCATAGAGTTAAGAGAAGTCTCTGAATTAAAGATCAGCTGACTTGTTTCTATTTGGTATCATATGATACTTTTCCTTAAAACAGTCTAAGGTTGTAGTTAACATTAAAATGTAGAAACATTTTATAACACTGCTACCCTGAACTATATGACTCCAAGGTTTTTCTCCTTGAAATGATCACTAGAGCAAATTGTATCACTCTGCCAACTCTTACTCAAGAAGTATTAGAAATTAATCATCAGTTTACATTCCAAAGATAAATTTGCTTTTACAGTGATTACACACATGGGCTCATCAATGTTTGAAGTCTCTACAAAGTGTGAAGAACTGAGGAATTGAGAGGAAGGTGGCAGACGGGACAAATGATTCCAATTGAATGGACCTAAATGTTGCAATAGAAGCCCAGCCAGGAACAAAGTGTGCATTAGCAAATATGTTTTATTACTTCACATTCTCAGAGTAGTATTTCCAACTGGACAAATGGAAACTTACTGATGAGTTTAAAAAGGAGAACCAAATGCTGTTGGATTTTAGGAAATTTGTGAAAAATATGAGATACTTCTGCATACTGGACAAATTTACCAACTTGCTTAGGAAGTGCTTTTATTCATAAGTCTTTCAAAGGTAAATGCCAATGAAGCAGGGACAAACAACGACAAATGCTGAATTAGTGAGTATAATTAAAGCCTTGTCCCCCTTGCATTCATCTGACTGCTACAGTAAGAGGTACTGCTTGCATTCATCTGACTGCTACGATCAGCCCTCCTTCCTGAGGATAACAGATATCTTTTAACTTGCTCTATTTCTCTCTGCCCAAGGAAGCCACAGAGTATCATGATACCAGTTTCAGTATCAGAGAATATAATGCATAGTTTGATTGAAATTCACTATTACACCAGGTTAATAATGACTCACGTATATTTAGTGTTTCCAAAGGGAAGATTTGGTTCAATCTGGAGCCCAGAACTTCAGATGGAGGGCAGGACAATAAAATGAAACAGCATCAAGCAATCCTATGAAGTTTTTTTCTCAAGATGATTCATTTTTCTTTAACTCAACTCTATTTTGCTTTATCTTACATTCTATACTATACTCAAATGAAGCATCATGAAAACTCCTTCCTACATAGTCAATTTCCTCCTTGATTCCCTCTTTTGAAACATGGTCCTATTTCCCTGAATCAAATAATTTTTCCCTAATCATTTATTTCTGATCAAATAATTATGGAATCTTTAGAAAGTAAATGTAATAGAAAATTAAATCTATAAGTGAGTGTTCCTTTGAGTTAAAAAAAATACCTTATTTTTATGGAAAAAAGTCCAGAAATAATAAAATGCACAGTGTTATCCAGAAACTCCAGACAATGCACCTGCATATGTGGCGTGTATGTGCATGTGGGGTGCGTGTGTGTCTGTGTACTGACAAAAACTGACCCTTAACATGGGCGCATGAGTGATTTTATTCACTCTTTTGCCATGTATATGATGAGGGTGGCTGAATCGAAAAACACCAAATAGTTGGACTGTGGAGGTTCATGCAGATTCATATTCTGACAAAATACACGGTTTTCACTTTTACTTAATTCTTGTAGCTTTGTTAATAACAGATGTGATAAATAAATAATACACAGCTCATTTTAAACAGTTGCCTGAATATTTATATAAGGGACTAAATCTGGGCTCTGAAATACAAGCCAAAGAAAAATTAATGTTAAAGAAAGGGCCAAGGGAAATTCCCTGTATGTGAAATTACAACAGAAACCAGGAAACTGAAGAATTAGGACAGATGTTTTATCCAATAAATATCAAACACTGACAGGCAGCTTAGAAAGTGATATCTTTTTGGCATTCAAACAAGAATAGGGCTTTTTTTTTTTTTTTCTAACCTCACTGGTGTGATCACAAAACGAATGTCAGGATTTATACCTCAAAACCCCACAAGACTGCCTGCCCTTTCCGTAGGTGGACAAAATGAAGACAAGGAAATATTTTTTTAAATGTACAGAAATGCTATTTCTGTCTACATTTTGCATGGCTGCCAAGACTAGGCAGAGCCAACAATATAGTTAAAAGCTAATCTGCTTGTTTTAAATTCAAACAGGTAATGAGATTCTCAGTATTTGTTGCTTAACTACTCCCACTCTCACATTCTCACCCAAGTCCTCCATCCAAAATAGTCTATTTAGGAGGCTTAGGAGATAAGAGAGATGGAGGCTTACACACCATCATGAAACAGTCTTGAAAGCTGGAGACACTGGTGACTGTCCAGCAAGACTGGACTTTTGACTCGGAGTCTCCATGTTGCTCTCCTCTCTTTCATTTACCATTCAACTTGAAAATGAGATCAAACTAGAAAACATGGGTTAGAACTCATATTTTTAAAGTCAAGTAACAGAAGCTATGGGCAATGCTCCCCTCACTGTAATTACTAATCCACTGACAAGTGTACAAGAAGGCTTTGACCTTTAAACCAAGCCACAAAGAAGGGAGAGATCAGAATGCAACCTTGACTTTGTCTCTCTCTCTAGTCTTACATTTTGTCTGCCTCCCCAACTCCTATCCTCTCTGACCCAACCAGCCGAGACCCTGCTGTATTTCCTGAACACAGTGACTTGCTGTATTTACTATAATTTGCTCCGATTATCCTTCATCTAAATACCCTTCTCCATTTCTTTGCCTGGCGAATTCATCTTGGCAGACCAAACTGAAACAGCTTCCCCAAAGCCTTCCTGACTATGCCAGTCTCTGAGGTCGACTTATTCCTCTTCTTCCCATGTTTTCTTGGAACTTAGTATATGAATTCATGGCACTCTCTGCAACTGGTGCTTCTCTCTGCCTCAATCATCCACAGGTTCGGCAACTCCAGACTTAAGTGCAAAGATGGGCACAGAGTAGTCAATCTATAAATGTTTACTAAATTGCTAAATTTGATTTTCACTAAATTTATCTAAAGTGTCTTTTTTTAATGTGAATTTTCAATTGTTGCTTTAAATAGGAATTCATGGAAAGGGACCTTAGCAAAGCAGTTTATTATTAGTGAATTTTTTTATCTTACAAAAAAATTTAAAATCATCCTAAAATCAAATAGGAAAAATATGAAAACCAACCACAAAACATCCTATGTATGTCTGTGGAAAGTCACATGACCTGCCACTCAATGTCAATAAATTTCCTTCTGCCACCCTGACTTGTTGCCTTATTTTAGGAAGAAAGTGACAGTTTGGAGGCTTTGCATAATGAAATAAAAATCAAAATAATGTAAAAGTCAAAATCAGAAATCACAATGCTTATTCAAAATGGCAGGAGATACGTGAAGGCAGAACCACAACAGGGACCAGGATCTGGACACAATATAGTCACTGAAACAAAGATAGTAATTGCTGTATGTCCCACCAAACAACACAATAAGTAACAGGCTATCAGAGGTAACTAGTATTTACAGGTCTAATCCAGGCAGGAAGAAGAACAGCTTTTGATCCACTTCACTGCTATCAGTTCTCCCTCCAATGACTCCCTTTCATTTTTCTGATCGAACTAGATGCTATCCAAATAATTCTCTGTAGAAATAATCCTGATATACACCATAGATTAAATTTAGTTTTTATAAATAAAAGATATAAATTGAAGAGCACATGGTATCTTAGGGATAACACTGTGCCCAGTTAGAATTCAATCACATTTTAAAAGAAAATGGAATCTTAGAGGAAGCTTATTTATTTATGAATCATTTATTCATAAACTTTTGCTGAGCACTTTTGTGCTAAGCACTGTATACAGGGGGACAGCATCAAATAAAACCTAGGACCTGACTGAGACGATAAAGCTTTTTTTAAATGTATTTTTTCTAAAAAAAAAAAAAAATGTATTTTTTCTAAGAACAATGGTATAGAACTATTAATTCTACCTGAGGAAAGCCAAGCATACAAAAACCTACCAGTAATAACTAAAATTTGTTCTGAAAAATAGGTAAGCAAACAATTCAAAAGTATCCCCAGATGGCAAATAATTAAAAAAGCTTGTTGGGATTGAGTACGCTTTATGTATCATACTTATGTTGAAATTATTCATACATATCAGATGTTCTAGATACATATATATAGTAACAAAATACATGCCAGAAACTGTTAAAAATGACTTAATGAGGACCAGGCAAACCGATTTGACCCCAAAATCTTTCCTGGAATCCATTTCTTTCAGAGGAAAAGTAATTCCTTAATCCTTTTTGGATCCAGACTAAGGAGAGACTACCTTCTTTAAAAGCATTCCTTATTCCAAGATAGGCACAGATATCTGGATTTTAAAAACTTCCCTCACTGCAATAAAAGACAACATTCAAAGCATATAATATGCCAAGAAAGGCCAAAAATTACATAGAGAAATAGGGGCAATAAAATAATGAAAAAAGCTCTTTTCCTCTAAGAAACTTTCAAGGGACAAATTGTCTAAATATTGTTAAGTACTGATACTCGATATTATTTAGAGTATCATCAATGAATAAAATACAGCTAATATAACTGAAGTTTTTAATGTATTTTATATCCTGCTTCATTTGCCCAAGAAGGCCCTCTTCCTAGTCAGAAGAGGTTTGCAGAAAAGGGAACAAAATAAAACAAGAGGAATGGTTAATCAGATGATAATTATACCAGCAACGTCTATCAGTAAGAACATCCTCCTAACAAGATGTAATCAGGCTGATATCATAGGCTACCAGTGATGCTCATCAGATATCATGGAACTGGACAGACTGCAATTTCATTGCGATGTCCACAGATGATTCACTGACACTTCGGTTTGCCGCGGACAGGACACTGAAACTCCCCAGGCAACAAGGAAGAACATGTGCACACTAAAGGTACCTCTATAAGAATCTCTCCTACAGGTACTCAATTTATCACCAAAGCCATTCAGTTATACTAATATCTCTGGATATCCAACAAAATATCCCTCTCAACTCAGAAAAGAGAAACCCAAACCAGAAATAAGAATAGTTAATAGAAAAAGCATATCCTATAGGTACTAGCCTTTCACCACCTAACCCCTTCCTGCAGATTCCCCTCTCAAAATTATGTAGAGTAATAACACAATAAACTGTTTGTGTGGGGGCAAAACAGTAGAAGCTATTTCTTTTATACTGCACAACACCTGTGATCTTCTACACTGCATTAGGTTCCCGAAACATCTACCCAGAAATACAGCAATCCACTTGGAAAATGAAAACTAGCAAAAAGCAGGTAGGAAGAATATCATTAAAAGGTTGGTACAGGTCAAGGGTGTTTTCTTCACCAATGGGCATCACTACTGAGTGCTTTATACTTTGACACATAAAAGAGAACTCTAGTATACAATAAAAGGGAACTAGATAAGGTACCGAGGTGGTTAACTGTTTGAGAAATGGCTCTACACTGTCGCCGTAAAGAGAGAATGGATTATCTGACATTAAAGAAAGTACTTTACTTTTTAAAGAATAGGTGCTTTGTTCTTATATACTAATTGTAAACTAATAAATCAAACAGAAATCTGGCTAGTTAAGATGAGTAACTGAGGGAATACCTTTAATTCTGGTTTTATTTGAGAGGGAGTTTGCTTTTATTATGAGATCATACTCTCTATACAATCTCTATCTCTATATTATAAAATATTTCTCTCATAGCACAAGAGAAGGGAAAAGTACATTTAAATGTGTCACTTTATCTGTGCTTAGAAAACTTTCTTCTCCTCCATGACTCTAAGCTATTAAAACTGACCAATCCATTTTACAAGATCAAAGTTCACAGTTCAAGGGCAAGTATGCAAGAAAAAGAGGTCCCTAATGGGTAAAAGAAAAGAGTAAACCAAAAATGTTTCAAAAAGCTGGGGTAAGTCACTTGGAGAAGTTAAGATGAAGGGGGTGGTATCGAGATGATGCCCAGCTGTTCTTCATCATCAGACAAGGGCGGGGGGAGAGAAAATTAGTTTAATTAAAAGCACAAAAAGATTTCAGCATAAGGAAAAAATTCTTGACTATAAAGGTTATCAAAACACAGAGGCAAATATAAAGGAGCCTGAGATTCCTATCCCTCTGGACATTTACTATTAGAATAATATCTAACTGAATCAACTGGCTTAAGTTAAATGCTGGCTTGAGGTCCAGCCTGCATCAACTTGAAGTCCCTCATATTTCTCATGAATGCTGTGCCTGGGATCAAAGAAGGGAGAATAAGAAAGGAGTGGGCAGAGGAGGTCTGATATCCTGCCAATGGTCTTTTCTGACTGTGAAGAGTATTCTCTTTCCTCCATATTTTCTTCCATTTGTAACTAAAACAATATAATTTTCACATACTTAAGTTCCTCGGGGCCGCCAATGTAGAACAGGTGTCTCCGTGAGCTAACCAAGCTGTTACGGAAGTTAAAGAAAAGACAAAGTCAATTAACCTAAGAAAATCAGGGGACCCAGTCAATGAAAGAATTCCCGACCCTCATCTGCAGGATTCTGAGGAATGGTTGTCAGGTAAAAATTGAGGGTGCCATCCTATGTGAAATCATTCTGGAGCAACCCCGGACTAGCTACTGAAAAACCTCCAGCGAAACTAGACCAATCTCACCATAAGGAAAGAGACACGAAGTAGGTTAGCAATATCCTCCAAAATTACTCAAAACACTGTCTTCACAGCTCCACAGCCCCTTCATTTTCTTTTCCCTGCTCCCCTATATAAAATTGTCACTGATAAACTGTCTGCGTGACTACTCCCTGAGGGCATCTAAATCTTCACTAGTACACTTCTCAGGGCCTCCAGGACGCTCCTCATCTGTATGTAATTGATGTCTCAACAGAGATCCTAGCCACACACTTCAGGCCATCTTAAAGCACTTTTCACTTCTGAAAAAAGACCCCTTAAACTGTGGCCTCTGAGCCAATGAAAACAAAGAGTGAGCTGAATAATGTTTCATTAAGTTAACACAACTCTGCCAAGAATCATACAATCAGAAACCCACTTATAAAGCTGGCCGTAAAGAATAATGAAAAAGGACCATATAGAATTCTTCAAATGTTGGAATCATTATATACCCTGGGATCTAAGGACTAAAACATAGGATATATGTTCTCTATAATTTTTTCCCCTAAATAGAGACTTTTAAAATACTAATTCCCCCGCTAGAGTGCTGCTTCCTCCCTGAAAGCCATTAGGGTTAATAACAAGCAGAACCTTTTTTGATCTCTGTGGATGAAAATTGTACATTCTCCGGTTTCTTCATTTTAAAAAAATAGGATGGTTGCTTTTGATTTTAAACATGTAATATAAATCAGGGCCATGAAAAGAGAAACTCATTTTTTCTTGTTAATAACAATTTATAAATAGAAGGTGAAGAGGGTGAAGACTATGTAGTGATGCTCTCATTTCATATAAAATATGTATGGGTTCTGCAGCCAGGAATGCACTGTAAGTCAACTTAATATGTGTGAGAAAACTCATGATATACCAATGTATTATGCTCAGAAAACAACTCAGACACAAATATACCCATATATCTCTGACTAAAATACCCCATAAAATCCAAAATATTTTCTTTGGGTGACATAGATCTACACTTATATTGGCATAAATGGTCATGGGATGTCAACAAAGATATATCAAGTGATTCACCTAAATCACTCTTCAATCTCTAGAGCTAAAGCCTGTAAAATCTGAAGAGTTTATTTTCTTGAGTCTATATGCCTAATTCTTATTAACTTGAGAGACTGGTAGGAGTCAAAGGAACATACACATAACTGTAGTTCTGTGTCTTGTAAATCCTATAATCAATAAATATACCACTTTCCCGCATTGTAAAAATTTTCAACAAAACTTTAAAACAAAATTTCTTGGCCAAAGATCACCCATTTAATAAGAATGTTTCTCTGGCCAATTGATTGCAAGAAGAGGACTGAAGCATTATTGTTATTACCTCAAACCTGAAGATTCAGATATTACTGACTGGAATCAAGCTGCTAAGATTTTGTATTACCAGTTCTTTAAAGTGCTTTAAAAAATATTTCTTTGCTTACCCTCTTTAATGGTACAGCGAATCTCAGTTGATCTTTATTAATTTGAAATGCCTCTATGGTAGCAGAGGCTTATTTTCTGGATTGCCACAAGGTTATGTTACCAAGTGGCAGTTATTATTCACCTCCGCACTTCCCACTCTTTCATCCCAAAGGAGGAATGAGAGAGGAGAAGGAAAAAAACAGATGGTGGGACCCTCCTCTTTTCTTTCCTTTCCCCCTCTCCCCCACCCTGGCTCCCTGGTCCACACATCCCCACACATCCCCCACCTTCTCTCTCTCTCTGATTATATTTTCAAAGTATATTTGTACAGCTGTTAGAAGTGCAGAAATTCTATCCATTCTAACTTCTGGTTCAAATATGTATTAGAAACAGAATGGCAAGGAAATCACCTGAACTGGTTCAGTTTCATGGACTTTATTATCAATTTGCAAGAAATCATGTGGTATTCCACTCCTTAATCTGGATAAGCCAGGGGTTCCTCTTTGTCAAATTCTCAAGTCTATAATCAGAATAGATTTGCACAAATGTTGGGAAAGCAAATTGTATCAATGACTCCTGGCTAAAAGAGTGCCCTGTGATTCCAAGGAAGTATCCCAGTGGTTAGAGCCTGGCTTTTGATGTCATGTACACCTACCTGGGCTTGCCACTTAGATGAGATATTTATCTAATTTTATTTTCTCAAAGGCAAAAAAAAATTTTTAAATAGATTTTTTAAAAAAACCAGAGGGATCCCTGGGTGGCTCGGTGGTTTGGCGCCTGCCTTTGGCCCAGGGCACGATCCTGGAGTCCTGGGATCGAGGTCCGCATCGGGCTCCCGGCACAGAGCCTACTTCTCCCTCTGCCTATGTCTCTGCCTCTCTCTCTCTCTATCATAAAAAAATAAACCTTTAAAAAAAAAAACAGAGCCTAGAAAGATTCTGTATCTCACAGGAATATTATGAGGATTAAACCATATACAAGCAAACAGCTTACAAAGACTGGGCAGTGGAAGCAGTCCTTTTCAATATATAAGTTTGGCAAGGTTGATGGGCTATACAAGAAGTATATGGTACTTATATGGAACGTGGATAGGAAATACACTTGTCCTAAAAGAAGCAATTGTGGTTTGCCAGAAGATGCAAAAGTGGGTAAATCAAGAAATACTCAAGGAAACAAGCTATTTACTATCTGTTCAGTGATTCCCCAAAGCAATTTCTCTAATGCAACTTCAAAGGAGAGACCAGGAAATGTGACTTGGTCACATTAGCTTGGAGGGGTGCTGGTAATACATTACTTTGTGAAGTTCCTCTTCACATTTCAAATTAGGGGAGGTTGCTTTCCCTACTTGTTTTAGCTATTGGCTAAGTGCTCCCACCACCTGGTCCTCCACCCCTTTCTAGGCACTAAAACCCTCCCACTGTTTCTCTGAAATTCGGGGTTAGCCAATTAGCAAGATCTCCTATTAGCCTCCATCTTTTCTCTGCAAACTCCCTTCACATCTTGATCTACAAAAACCTGGCTCTCTCCAATGAACACTACACTTCCCCTAGGACCCTTCAGATAGAAGACCCTTTCTTTTCCACACACTTTGTGCTACTGAGCCTGGAAATGGGAGAGATGACCTCTATTTTCCCCTGCTGCTCCTTAGTTGCCTCCAGCCTATCTCATTCCATCAAACCATAGCAGCAACTATGCTCCTTCCTGCACTTACCTACTAACTCCTGCATCATTCCCCTTCATGTTTTGAAGGCTTTAGCTCCTAAATGTCATGCTCTTTTGATGCTAGTTCTAACACAATTGTCGGTTTCAATATCCACACAGGTAATTCTCTGGTATTTTATACCTGAGCCACGACCAGCCTTTGCATCTTTGTGCAAATTTAAAAAAGCAATGTTTCCACCAAGGAGACCCAATTTCATCCCAAAACACTAGGCTGGGCAAACAGAGGGTTATTGTGTTTCAGCTGCCTTGGATGGTCTCTTCTTTCGGGCCACTCTGAAGAGGATGCACAACGCATAACCATTCCTGACAGCCTTAAACCTAGGCTCCTTCTTTCTTTCCTCTCATCTCTGACATATATTCCATAATATCACCCTGACCTCAATTTTGTGTATTCCACTCTCACATATCCTTCATCCTTCAACTCATTTTCTCTAGAACACCAAATCAAACAATCCTTCCACCCCAGTAAGACCTCCCCCTCTGCACCATACCTCACAGGATTGTGTCCCTTACTCACATCTGCAACCACCTTAAATACCATGGAACCTGATCTTGACTATTCCATTTCATGCACCCTTAACTCCTCTGTCCCTCTCTTACTTCTTCATTCACACCTGGCAAAATCCCAACACCGGCCAAATCCAACTCTGTACCTACTCTGCACTTGTAACGGAGGTCATGAACATGACTGGAGAAAAAGTACCACCTTGTTGACTGGTCTCATACCAAATTCAGAATTAACAACCTTAAAAGGATCCTTGATCCTGCCTGACTCTAGACAAACATTTTATATATTCTCTCTAAATCTGAAAAACTACCTCCCTGGTCCTCATGCTGCACTGATGAAATTGTTTCCTATTTCTCGGAGAAAAATGAAGCAATAAGCATATTTCCATAAGCCTCTCCCAGGTGTTCTCACCTCCCCTCATTTCTATCCAAATACCCTGACTTATCCTCTCTACTTCCTTAGAGCACCTGTCTATACTCCTAATAAGGCCAGTCTCTGCATCCATTTAATAGATCCCTTTTCCTCTCATCTAATCAAGCACATGGCCACAGGACAACTTCATCATTATCAAATTCTCCTTCTCAACTGGATTTTCCTCATCAGTATAGAATTATTCTAATATTTATCTCTCATATTAAAAAATAACTTTCTTTTGGTTACACTTTCCCTTCTAGCCATTTTCCCATTTTTCTTCCCTTTACCTCAAAAATCCTTGAAAGTATCAGCTACTTTTGAGGTCTCCATTTTGTTCTCCCATTCTCATGAATCTACTTCATTCAGGCTTGTGGTCTCACCACTGGATAGAAATTGTCATTGCCCAGTTCATCAACAATCTCACAAAGCTAAATCCAATGGTTATTCTCAGTCTTCACTATAAGTTGAAATATCCAAAGCATTTAACACATCTGAGGTGCTTCCTTCCCAGAAATACTTTCTTCACTTGTTTACCAGGACAGAGAACATGTTCTCCTAACCATTTATCCTCAGTTTCATTTTTCTGTAATTATTTCTCATCACTTCCCCCAAGCTCTTAAAAGTTAAATACCAGGGGATCCCTGGGTGGCTCAGTGATTTAGTGCCTGCCTTCAGCCCAGGGCGTGATCCTGGAGTCCTGGGATCGAGTCCCACATCAGGCTACCTGCATGGAGCCTGCCTCTCCCTCTGCCAGTGTCTCTGCCTCTCTCTCTCTCTCTCTCTCTCTCTCTCTGTTTCTCATGAATAAATAAATAAAATCTTAAAAAAAAAAGTCAAATACCCCTGATCTCAGCCTTTGGGCATCTTCTCTTTTCAATTTCCCTTCAGTTCTTTGGTGATCTCATCCAGTTTCTTGTGTTTAAATATTGTTTATAGACTGACCACTTCCAAATGTGTATTTCCAGCAAGGTCTTTCCCATGAATTCAAGACACATAAGTCCAATTATTTAACACATCCACCAGGGTGTTGAAAATGAATGTCATACTTAATATGTCCAAAACTGAGCTCCTGATCAACAACTCCCTGCCCCTCAAACTAATTCCTTGTGGATTTTCCATCTAAATTAAAGACAGCGCTAACTTTTCTATATGCTAACACTGATATTTTGGGGTTATCTCTAATTTCTTTTTTAATTTCATAATCATACTAATTTTAGCAGCTCCTATTCAGTCTAGCTTCATATATATCCAGAATCCAATCACTTTTCAGTATATCCACTGCTACTTTTATTCAAACCACCATCACCTCTTATCTGTATTATGGCAATAGCTTTCTGAATGGTCTCTGTTTTTGTCCTTTGTGTGTGTGTGTGTGTGTCTGTATATGTATATGTATATATACATATATATATATATATATATATATATCCTCCTTCATATATATGTGTGTGTATGTATGTATGTATTTTTGTAATTAGTGCTTCTGCTATACTTTAGCTCTTGCTAAATCTAAGTGAGATCACTGTCTCTCTAGCTCAAAACCCTACAAGAGTTGAACATCTCACTAAAAGCAAAAGACAAAATTAATTAAGGCATGATAGCATCCGGCCCCATAACTTCCTAACTTCATATCTTATCATCCTCTCCTTTGCTCACTCTGGCCTCCAAACACACTGGCATCTTGATGTTTCTGACACATTCCAGGAACTCTTCTGTTTTAAGGCCCTTGTAATTGCTGCTTCTTCATCTAGAACTCTTTCCCCTTAAATACCTTCTCCCTGTCTTCAGATCTTTTCTCAAATGTACTCTTCTCTCTCACCCTAATCTCACTTTCTGGCAATGAATAAGCTACACATTTTATACATTTATTTTGCTTATTCTCTCTCTACCAACCTAAGATCCACGAGAAGTCTCTTTTTGGTCTTATTTTTTACTGCTGTAACTGCAGTGTTGAAAATAGTACATAGCACATAGTAGAAACTCAATATATAGGTTGAGAGAGAGCATACTTGTATGCTAAAGCAGGCAGTACAACAAGGGGAATGACCCAATGCGATTCCCCTTCATCCTCCTGAAGAGGAATAGTTTGCCCCATTTTACCAGCACTTCCAGAAAGGCAGAAATTGCTATGCACCTCTGCCTTGTTCTCTCTGTAACCGCAAGGACCTGTCGAAGTTCACAGTACTACCACAAGTGTGGGGTTGAGCTGAGTTTTTAAAAGGTAGAGAATAGGGACATCATCATATGTTCTCATTCATTTGGGGAATATAAATAATAGTGAAAGGGAATAGAAGGGAAGGGAGAATAAATGGGTAGGAAATATCAGAAAGGGAGACAGAACATAAAGACTCCTAACTCTGGGAAACGAACTAGGGATGGTGGAAGGGGAGGAGGGCAGGGGGTGGGGGTGACTGGGTGACGGGCACTGAGGGTGGCACTTGACGGGATGAGTACTGGGTGTTATTCTGTATGTTGGCAAATTGAACACCAATAAAAAATAAATTTATTATTAAAAAAAAGAATAGGAACATCAAATACAGTGAAAGTTGGTTAAAAAAAAAAAAGCCTACAGAGCCAACTTCAGCCCTTTTACAAAGAATCTGTGTTTCTTACCTTAATTCACAATGTCTATTGCAGATTAGATAGGCACCAAAGTAAAATCAGTCTCATGGGGGCTATCAGAGAGCATACCAGCTTAAAGGGCAGGAGTGTCCAGTCTGAATACAAAGAGACTCCTGTAGCTGTTAATAAAACAAATGGCTTTGGGCTATTACTGAAATATGATATTTCTCAAGGATCCTTTAAAGTTTGTTTGTTTAAAGATAATTTACTGATTTCTATGAGTCCACCAACAGAGGCTTTAATGACACAGTCTTCCTCCCAAATCATGATCTGGGTCCACTTTGTGGGACCAGTGGGTAGGGTAGGAAAAAGTACAACAGTGTCTGTGGACTGAAAATTTGTTAAAACTGCTGTACGGAAATTACATACACCAATGGGATCATAATGCAGATGTCTTGACAAAGATAAAAATGAATTAACATGGACAGAATTCAGAGGCAGAAAACGCCCCCTTAGAATTCTGGAAGAGTCAGTCACTTTTCAAAAGTGTTTCACAAGAATATAACTTATTTGGCTCTTGTTCAATTGTGAGGAATATTAGTCCTAGGTTTAATTTACTAAGGACAAACCCAGGAACAAAGCTAAACATAAAACTACTTGTGATCACAGGAAAAAGAAACACAATGCAGAAAATGCCTCACAATAGAATACAACCACCAGACACCTCCAGTAATACTGTCACCTTACAGGAGAAATATACTGATAACATTTGAGAATATTATCCAGAAAAGTCCACAGTGTCAAAAATTAAAATAAAATAAAACAAAAAGCAAAGAAACGCACACTTTTCTTTGGTGCCAACCTTTTAAATCCAAATATTTGATGATGAATCAATGCAGATGGTAAAACTTAGAGAAGGAATTGTATCTCTAATGGTTGGGATCAATCAGTGGAATTACTGGAATTCTATATAACTCGAAGAGAATAAGGTTTATATCTTGACCTTTGTCATACGTACCTCCATCTCCTTCTCCACTAGCATTGGCCTCTGCCATTTCTGCGCCATCCAGTTCAGATTCACAGCCTAAATCCAATGTTCCGTCAGCTGGGCATGATGACTCCTCTTTCTGTATTATTTTTAAAAAATGATGATTTATGGAGATATACTGACAACTGAAAATATTTAAAATACTTTCAGAGTCCTAAAGTATTACCACTGTTACTTGTGATTTGGAATTTCAACAGATTTTTTTTAATGTAAAATCTCTAAAAAATATGAATTAAAAAAAACTGGGAAAAGCACATTGCCACAGATGACTTTCTTAAACCTCTTAAAATCTGCACAAAACAAAGTTTCCTTTTGATATACATTGTTTCCTTTTTTCCCCAATTCTACACTTTTTTTATATTAGAAAATGGCTTCACAACTCAGAATTTTACCAGTAAATTAAATACCCAAGTAGCTACAAAAAGCAACTGAAATAGTACAAGTCTTTTTGATTAACCTGGTATTTTCTGAAACACACAGTAAGAAGGGTCCCATGTTTTTAGTAGCAGAGAAGGAACCCCTGGTTCTTCGCCAGGTATAACTTTTAACATTAAAAACTGTCTTCTCAAAAGAAATGAATGAACTTTAAATGTAATCCATCATTTATTAGAGCAGTGACTTATTTTTAACTTTATAAGAAAAAATACATTGATTTATTTGTTCCAAGTTACGCAACCATTTGTAGATCATCAGCTTTTGTCTTCTGGAATTTTGCATCTTAGATAGCATTTCCCATTCTAGTAGGGAACGGGATTACACTAAAATAATTAAGACTCCATTATCTGAAGCTTTTTATTTCATTTCTCTATTCTTCTCACACAACAATTATGCATTATTTAAAATTCCCTTGAAAAAAATAAAATAAAATAAAATAAAATTCCCTTGATACACTGCTGTTTCAAAATTGAATAATTTAAATCAGCAACTTTTCAGGAATAATGGATAAATTTATTTTTATAAAAGACAACAATGTGTACAGGTGTGAAGCCTGTATATCAACTGAGGCCATAAAGTCAAATAGTTTACTGCAACCATGATCATCTAAAGCTCTTGGCTGATGATTCATGGCACTCCTCCATGTAAATTTTTAAGAATCAAGAATTTTAAGGAAGCCACAACTATTTTCCATTACCATATGTTAGAGTGAAACCACAGATATGCTTTCCTTGAAGAAAAATGTCATTGTTTATTCTTAATATGAAATCATTTTTAAGACATCTGAAAACATTTAAAAGGCATAGGGGTCATTTTTCTATCCTTCACCCAAATCTAATTTTGTTTACCTTCAAATGTCTGAAAAAAATGCATGATACACAGTAATAACAGACATAATATGCAGAAAAATCCAACTTACTTTGAGAGCATAGAGGCCTGACTTTCCAGGGATTTTGAAGAATGTTCCATCCCCTATTCGAGTGTTAGTGTGAAGCATTGCATTCAGACAGGCTAATGGAGAAGTTCCACTAGAAAATAAAAGTGTACAAAAATGAAGCAATCTGAGATGTAGTTTCTGTGGCAAAACTGTTCCCTCAGTCTCTCTCTCTCTCTCTCTCAAAAAAAGAAAAAAAAAGGACCTTCTCACATGCCTTTTTAAAATATCCTCCCAACCCCGAAAACATCTACATTACAATAACAGGCCAGTCCAGTTTTGCCAAAGTTAATCAGATGCATCTGTCTTATAGGCTCCAGGCAAAAAGTCTCCTGAATTGAAATTATGCTTTTATTCATAAAGCAACCAACACTCTATTTCAAAGAAACCAGAGCCCAAATGTTTATGTGCTGTTATTTTACAAATAATACCATGAAGCCTCAGTTTTTAAATATTACAGACAACTTGATGGTTGCACTTGAATGATCAAATAAACCAAGTTCAAGGACAGCTCCATCCTATAGGTTGAAAAGTGACAAAAGAATAATAAGAAACCAGGGAAGAACTGATTTGAAATTACAAGTGTTTAAGTTACTCACAGGACTGCCTTTCTCACACAGCCAAATAAAAATCTATATCTGTGTTTATACCTGATACAGCTTCTACAATGACATCCTTTTCTCAGATTTGTCAATAAAAAAATAAGTGTTTGGGAATTCTTCCCAGCTTTATGTTCTACAATAAAGATGCAAGTGATTGAATTATGAAAATAGATTTTTAAAAGGAATCAAACAGCATTAAACTAACGATTAAGAATATCAAAGCACATATGTACAAACAGTATTGAAATATATTCATTATACCTAGAAAGATGTTTGTGAAATGCATATGTATGTATTTTCTGGGGTAGACTTTAGAACCTTTTTTGGGTTTTGTTTGCAAACTAATATTTTTGCAAGTTGGAATTTGGAGCTATAATTATTACTTTCATTTACTTATGTTTCCATGTATATTTTACTTCCTAATATGCTAAAACATCAGTATTTGGTTGAACCAATATGGATTAGAGGCTTTGCTCCACCACATTGTGCCTTAGGGGTTCTAGGTATTTAATCCAAAATATTCTCAGATAAGAGTACCTCTAGGATATTAAGCTTTGAATTTCTATGATAGAAACATAATTTCATGTTATTTAATTAGAAGTTTCTGGGAACCCTGGGTGGCGCAGTAGTTTAGCGCCTGCCTTTGGCCCAGGGCGCGATCCTGGAGACCCGGGATCGAATCCCACGTCGGGCTCCCGGTGCATGGAGCCTGCTTCTCCCTATGCCTATGTCTCTGCCTCTCTCTCTCTTTCTCTCTCTCTCTGTGTGACTATCATAAATAAATAAAAATTAAAAAAAAAAAAAAGAAGTTTCTAAAAACAAAAATTGGGAAATTTCTTACCTACTATGAAAACTCACCAATAAAATGAAAAAGCCAAATTTGCTGAGTTGCCACAGCATATACTTACACAGACATACACACATATGTGTGTATGTGTGTGCATATATACATAGCATATATACTCATTATGGTCATAAAGGTTTATGAGTATTATAATAATAAGAACACTGTTATTTTAGGAAGCAGCTCCTCTGTGCCAACATGTCAGTATGATCCCAGTGGATCTGACAGGAAGTAAGAGCCCTAATATAAAACAATGTAGTAATGACACTAACGTATACGTTAATTGCATTGTGTGCATTTACTTTAATATCTTTCCTCATGAAGCTTTTCCAAGTTTACAGACCTCATTTCATTATTTTTCCTCACAAAAGATTTTTTGCTCATATTTCAAGTGGGCCAGGCATACCTGATACTGTAAAATATATTCATCTCTCCTAGAAATATCTCTGTCCATGAACAAATTCCAGATAAATCATGCTGTACATGTTATGCTGAGCACTCCAAAATACCTATTTTTGTCATTTTCTCTCTAGATAAAAGCACAGACAATTTGAAGCTAGGAAATTATTATGCCAGATTTGTGGAGTTTTAATTTAGTGAAACTGTCAGAAACACAGACTTTCTGTAGAGACTTGGCAAGAAAATGTGAACACTACAAGTAAAATAGAATCCAATACATAAAAATGAAAGAATGCAGACTTTTAAAAATATAACAGTTGTCCACCTAACATCGAACCTCACATTCTTACTGCTTCTTTCCTGAAGTCCTGACACAGATTTAGAATATGAAAGAATAATACAGATTTAAAGGCCACTAAAAAATGCTGAACAAATATAATTTAACATTGCTATAATTTACATTTTCTTTCTAAGGTACAGTAAGTGAAAGATAATTGTAGAAGATAAATTGACTATTAAGTAGCAGTTTAATGCTATGCATGCTGCAAGTATAAGTGATAAGCACCCAGTTTCATATAAATAATAAGCTCTGTTGAGCATGAATATATTATTAAATTACACTGTTTATTAATTCCATAAACTCAAGACTTACTATGGAAATATTTAAAAATATGTACTTCAGAATCACATGACAGTGTATCTCCAAGTCTCAATGATCACTATAATTCTCCAAAATCTTTCCCAAAACAAACATATGAAATTTGTTTTATTTCAAAACTAAACAACATTTGCATTTTAGAAGAATTGGAAAATACTTTTCAATGAAATGCAAATTCTACAATTCAAATCACTGGCTGATTACTTAGTTGTAAGCATATCACCTGCATTTCTTTACAGAAAAAAAACTAATTATATGGCCCATTTTATCTAAAAACAATAAAACATTAGAATCAAAAGAATTAAATGCTTAATAAAAGGTAACTGTTTCATCAATGCAGAATACACATAGGAAAATTATTTTTTTAAATCTTTCATACCATTTACTTATTGCTTTTATTCTTAATAGCCTCATACAGTCTAGAAAATTTGGATTGCTTTTCCTGAAGAAATGAATGTCTTAATGTACTTCTATTGAACAGTAATAAAAGTCTTATTTATTTTTATTATTTTCATATTCAAAAAACCTATAAAGTATGTCCTGGACCATATTAAGGAAAATATATTTATATGCATACATATTTAAATACATTTATGTATGAATATATAGTATAATGATTTACTGTGTGTATAAAAGATGAGGCAAATAGATGTTAAAAGTGTATTCTTAGCATAAACACCTTCTATAAGGCAATTCATATTTTTAATGAATTAAACACACTTCATTCACAGTTAAGGCAAGGGTTAATTACTTCAGTTGGCATTTAAAAGTTAAAAATTCTGTAATAAAAATATGTATATGTGTATATGTATGTATGAAATAATAAAGTGTTAACATTTTAACAAGAACAAAAAAAAAAAAACCTCTGAACTTTCAAAAGTTACTTACTTTCTAAAAAGATGAATTGGAAGAATCATGATGTCCCAAATTATAAAAGGAAAACCAAGAAAAAAGAAAGAAAATAAAGTTAGCTTTCCAACTTAAAATGCAATTCTGCATCTTACCATTTCAATAAACAGGACAATATACAAAAACACACCAAACTTGTAGATTTGGCTGCCAATGGGGAGGAAAAAGTGGGGAGCTGAGGTGATAGGCACCTCGTACTTTTTTCCGTTAATGCCTCTACAACATTTTATCCGTAATGCACATGTATTTCTACATCAGGAATATAATTAGAAATAAATACAAAGGACAATATTTGTCCCTAATTCTTTTCTTTCTATTCTCTGTAATTGGGCCTTCCTATACACCTGCCAGGGTAGATATACAGCTTATTCTACTTGTTTGTTTTTCTCCCTAGACTGTAGGGTTGTGGAACCCTTCTGGTTTGTTTTCATTTCCCACAACCCCTGAAGCAGAACAGGGGTGGAATTTGGAGGCAGGGGAGCAGGCATAATTTAAACTGTCTAGACATCAAAGAACCCCCAGAGATGCTTTGCAGAGCCCTGGTGCTGTGCGATGTACAGAAAAACCATTGCTTTATCACATCAAATTGCTGACAGAACACATAAAATTTTACTAATAGTGCACACTTAGTGAATGGGCTGGATGGCTTATCTATTTTAATAATTTTAAAAACCACAAAAAGTACCCAGGGAATGCAAATGGAAGAATATTTATAGACATGACAAAGAAAATATCATAATTATGGTCCTCCATTCCCTTATGTATAAAATAGCAAGGCTGTTCAATATTTAAGTAACCCAAATTTTAAACCACTTTATTTCACTAAGCATCTCTTAAAAATGTCAGATGAAAGCTGTTTCCTAAAAATATTTTTAATCTCATTTTTCAAATATGGGAATATCAAAAAATTAATCCCAAACAATGTCAGTCAAAAAACTCAATAAATTCAAGAAGCAATTGTTAAGCAATATTTGTTATTAATGTTATTGTGCTATTATTAATATAAATTAATAGAAACAATTACATGTTCACTGTCTTTCAAAACAATTCATAATAGCTCCTTTCAAGTATCTCCAGTGTTGATGGCCTAAGAAAATATCTTAACTATAAAGACTATATTTTTAAGAGGAAATTACGTGGGTGTGACAGGTAATATTTTAGTTCTTGATGGAAGATCTTTGTGTTCACTATGTGAAAATTAAATTGATTACTTAGGACTTGTGCATCTAAGTCTTGTATATGTTACACTTCACCAAAATGTTTTTAAAATGTTAAAAAAATGAACAATGCATTCTTGGATTTGTCTATTTATTTACATCTTTAATGGGTAAGTCATTACTAGTGGAAAAGAATAAACTATTTCTATCAGTGTGTGTGCATGACTCCTTAGCATACATAGGCACAGTGTACATTCGCTGAAAATCTGTAACTTAGATGCTTAAAAAGTATCATAGAAAGGCAAGGCCAAATTAACTTCTTACTCTTTGAGAAAAATTACCACTGGTCTGGAATTCTTGAAAATGATAGAAATAACAATCTAAAACTATACATGTTACCTACCTAATCCCAGCACATAAAATGTTAACCAAAAAATTATCTATAGCAACCCTGAATTTTGATTTTTGAAGACAAAAATGGTGTCCCAAACTTTGTAGTGCCTCAAAGAAGATCATTAATTAACATTTTTAATGAGCGCAGACATATGAGAAATAACTAATATTAGAGTTTTAAAAATATAAGAATAAATAGGGAGAACCAATTAGCTCAAGAGATGGATCATGACAGAAAGATATTCTGCATATTTCCATGTGAAGAAAATCCACATGATTTTCAATTTTCAACACATCTCTCAGGTAATATAGAAATGTAGCCCCAGTACACTTTTGAAGTGGATATATGAGGCATGAAATAATTACCAAGTGACATATGCTATGCAAGTTAATTCTTAAATGTAGAGAAACAGTTTCAGACTCCAAACCTAAACATTTGTCCCTGATTGGCCTGAACAATATAAAAAGATATTCTTCTTAGAATATAAACAGAGATTTGAACTTAGACCTTTTATTCACTTTGGAGACATTACCAAGCTGCCACCAGACAGTGGTTCATACAATCATATTCATTAAATTGACTTTTTGTTTTAGGAGACAAGATTCTCAAAACATTAAAATAGGGACAAGAGTTGATCAGTATTATTTCTAAATAATATCTATAAGGAAACTAAGAAATGAGCCTATTAAAGTATAAACTAAAGCCTATAATCCAAATTATAGTTTTTAAAGACCCCCATCTAAAGTCTGAAGTGAGATGTCTATAAATCCTTGGTTTATAGACATCACATGAACAACACACCACAGGTTTAGCTGGATATTGGCAACTGTTTCTCTACATGTCATGTGATCACTGCTATACCAGGAAAGGCAATAGAGTACAACAAATAAGGCTGTGGCTTCTGGAGCCCGTCAGCTTGGTTCAATAGTGGCTAGACCATTTACTAGCTGTGTTACTTGAGACTTAACCTCTCTAGGTCTCAGGTTCCTTGACTACAGAATGTGGATAATAAAAGTCACTATTTCTTAAAGGATTATTCTGAAGAATTAATGAGTTCAAACATGTAAAACATTTAGAAATACATCTGGCATACCTGAAGTGTTCAAATATTGTAAACTCTCATTATTATGAATACTACTCCTCCTCGAAGAGGTACAAAGGATGGTAAATGGAAAGAATTTAAATATTTCATAACTTGTCCAAAAAATTGGCTCAGGGTTTTTTTTTTTAATTTCACTTTCACTTCATGAACAAAAATAAGAGAAGACATAAGTGAGCTTATACTCCAACCCCATAGCCTTCAACATGTGAATAACATTGAAAATAACTTATTCAGTAAAGGTAGAAGGAAAAGAATGATAATAAGATCTATTATTATGGTTACATTTACTGAGCATTTCTAACGTGATTGCGTTTTCACGCCTATTATCTATACTCCTCGTAGCGACCATGAAATGTAAGCATGCTGTCCAGTTTAGCAGATGCAACTGAGGTTGAGAGATTAAGAATCTTACTGCAGTCAAATAACAACTAAGCGATGGAGCTGAAATCCAAATTCTATTCTGATTCCAAAGCCTATGCTTTTTCCAATCTCCCACATTCTTCTCCCCCCAATTGCCTCCTCCACTTAATTAACCTTGGATACTAAAAAAGAATATTTAGCACTTGAAGGAAACACACAAGGAAAAGCCAGATGATGGCAAACAGTAAATGTGTTTGGCTCCATCTTCACTCAATGCCACCTATAGCAATGATGCCCTCTAGGTAGATTTCATTATTCTAAGAACTAGGCTGCAGAAGATGACATTGTTCATCTTCTTCAAGCGATGCTACCTATTAAAACTAGAGAAGAAAGAACTTTGAGAGAATGTGGTAGAGAATCCATGCCCACAATTGAGATGCCTCTTTGTAGAAGTAGATCATTAAAGAATAACACAATCCATTAACTGAATAAACATTTATTGAGCACATTATATATGTCAAGTTAATCTTGAAATAAATTTACACTCTGACAGTGCTTTGCACATAATAGAAATGCAGGCTGAACTCAAGCGAATTATCTGAATATATACAAAATGACAAGGGATCTAGGAGAAGGGAGCCTTGAGGCATGTGGCACAACAGGAGTAAAATCATTTCAAATTTAAATGTTATCCTTAGTTTATTCCAAGGAGATGACTGACATGGAATCAAGTGCCAATTTCTTATGTCACCAACTCTAATGCAAAGGCAACCAACCCATGGCCACTGGTGGCACTTCAGGACTTTATACTATTTCCCTATTACTGCAATCACAAAGAGAATATTTTCAATTAGGCCAAAAAAATGTATCTTCCAAAATAAAATAGTGAATTTCATATATTAAGAAAAAGACTAATTATATTTGGTATGATAAATTAGTTTCATATAAAAATGTGAATTTCTATATTCTACTTGTACTCTTCCTATCCCAATGTGTTACCAATGGCTAATACTATAGCATTTCTGAATGTGTTCTATGAAATATTAGTCCCGAGTGATGCTCCAAAAGAACTGTCAAATGAGTTTCAGAAAAGAGCATGCTGCATTCTTTGCAAACTCACTAAACACATTAAGGATATATACTAAAGTCTCTGAAAAAAAAATCCTGCTTAACTGAAGAAACCTCTTTAACTCACTGTTTCCTAAGAATAAGCAAAAACAAACAAAAAAACAGCAAACAAAAAAACCCAAATTCTCCCTCCTGCAATATTTAGCAACATCCCCTATTATAGTATGCCAAGAAATCTACTTGAGAAAATGCTGTACTATATTTATGACTCAGAACATTAGGAAAAAGTACCTAGCAGTTATACTTCCAGGAATATTTAATTTTATTAGCCAAATGCTTAAAATATTATTTTAAAGGTATACAAAACATCTGTTCCTCTGTGGAAAAAAAATAATGCACTGTGATGAGTATTTTTCTCTGTGCAAATCTGCAAAACTGAAAAATAGATCCAGGAACTCTGAATAGCATTGACAAATGCATATGTAACATTCACATGTAGTTGAAAATACTATATATTTGCAATATTACCCAACATAAAAGTCATCTTACTCATCCTCCCAATGGAGACCCCCCTCTAGTTCCTCTAACACTCTCTCAGTGTTGGGTACTATCCTCCTCCTCATCACCCACGACTGAAGCATTTCTCACACTCTTCAAGCCATCGTACCTCAACAAAGTTCATTTTTTGGTTTGCCTTTTGGCTTCTTCACTTCCTAATTCAAACAGTATTTACATCACAGGAGGATAGTTCGATAGCTCCCAACCCTACCTTCAGTATCTCCCTGCTCCAATGCAGCCTACCCACTGGTGCCAAAGCAATGTTCCTATTTTAAAATAATCTAACAAAAACACTGCTTAGACTCCTCAGGCCATGCCATACACTTGATTTCATTCATTCATTCATTTATTAAAATCAGTGGTTTCAGAAGCACAAACTTTTAAGTGGAAATGACAGTCTCCTACAGGATAGTTGGCGCCTACCTCATCTCCAATGTTCAGATTACTCTTCACCCTCAGACTACTCTCCTATAATCTGATCCAACTCAGTAAATCATATGCTTCCATGGTTTCCAATCTCTCTGTTTTGGTTCATATTAAACCCTCTGCCTGAAAATGCATCCCACTCCTTGCTCCATTTACCACTAAAAATAAAACTTTTAACTACGGCCTGTATGGTGACACCTTTTGTGATCCCAGGGCATTCCTGGATTACAATATTGACACTTTGCACATCCCTCATGGTTTCATCAAAATTTTTATACTTCTAACTTTCCTGTCCCTACCAAGTACAAGTTTGGGGACTCCATAGAGGATTGTCACATATTCATTTATTTTTGTATTATCTGACGAGCAATCTCAATCCACTCAAAACATGTCTGTTGAGATGAACTTGATCACTGCCATGAAAGCTGTTACAATCATGCATTTGTAGACATAAAGCACCTGCAATGACTACTATCTATATTCTGTTGCAATTTATGACTATTATCGTGTGTGTCAAACACCATACACACCACACTGGCCATCTTATATATGCATGCTGTGCATTCCTGTCTCTTACAGACTTTTCTGTTCTCAGTAATGTGATTCCAGGTTAGTTACCAGTGAAATGGTCCCTATTTCCCCACCAGGAAGGCTAGCTAGATTAAACAAAATGGTCAAATGGTGGGAGTTTGGGGAACTGATATAAAAATAAAGAGAAAGAGCACACATTATTTTCAGTGGAAACATAAGCTGTAAAGGTACAAAAACAATTAGCTGGTGCCTACCGCTGCCTCCACAAAGAGAGCCTGCCAAGAATAAAGCTAACCAGAGTAAAGGAGAGCACAACATGGAAAGAAAAGAGGGGGTGTGGGGAAGATGCTATCACTTGAACTCCTGCATTATCTAGTCATGTTGAAGGTCAATCCATCGGATGTCTGAATTAAATAAGCCAATAAATCCTCTGCACTTTTTTTTGACACTTATCAAATAGGCTAAATGATTTATAAAGGCTGGCCTCCTTTTTCCAGGCCTCAATCTTCTCATCTGTAAAATGATGAGTTTAAAATAGGTGTGCTTTAAAGCTTTGCTAATCCCTTTCTGGCTAAGATTTTAAATACAATTAATAATGGTTTGACTATTGGCTTACTCTTCATTCCAGCCATGCTACCTGTCTTCCTACTCCCTTCACCTTCAATGTCTTCTGTTTTCCTCTCTTCTTATTCATGTGTCAAGATCCCCTTACCTTCACTTCCTAAAAACTTCCAATGACCTCTCCAGTCCATGATCATCTCTGAAATTCCAGAAGTTTTATAGTCATTACCACAAGTGTAGCATTTAATTCTGTGCATCTAACACCACATTGCTTGATGGCATCTAGCAAATTAGGACTGCAGCTTCCTTAGAGTTCCTGGTGGTCCCCTCAGGGGCCTGACAGACTTGGACACTCATGAAACATTCAAGGGCTGTTGATAAAGTAACATTTTACAATTTACAGAGTAGAACGAAATTTGAAGGTTGGCAATACCAAGTACTGGCTGAGAATGTCCAGAAATAGAAACTAAGAAATACTCTAGTGAGAATATAAATTGACACAACCAATTTGGAAAGACATCTGGCAATATCTAGGGAAAAACAAAACAAAACAGAAGTATGCATGCTCTGCAGATCAGCATTCCACTTTTTGGTATAGACCCCAGAAAACCTCATGCACATTCACAAAGAGACATTATTTAAGAAAAAAGAACTGTCAATAAACTAAATATTCACCAGTAGATGATAGCTATAGACAAAAACATACTTTTACCTAGATATTCATAACAAGACTGAAATTCTGCATATATAAATTCTGTTGTATAAAACACAGCAAATTTATGACCCAGATTGCCTCTGAGAAAAAGAGGAAATCAAAGAAGTTCGTTTTACCTGCTAGACTTAATTTTTAAAAAATCCATAGCAACTATGACAACATGTCCACAACTGTGAATTTCAGCCACTGGTTGTTGGTCTACGGTATTTTACTGTATTTTCCAAATTTTTCAAAACAGAAAATCACTCATTTTTGTTCTTTTACCCACAATTTGGCTTCTCTCTAATTCTATCAGATGCTTCCCTTGTGTCCATTGTGTTATTGTTTAAAGATTCTTGTGTAAGCAAATCAATACATGGAATTTATATGGAAAGTGTAAAGTTATATCATTACACAAAATTAAAAGTAATGAGTCCTTCTCAATTTCCCCTAACTCTACCTATTACTTTAGAAGTAATGACTACTAAGGATCTACCATGTTTTTTTCCAGAGCTTTTCCTCTGTTTGTATGCATAGATGCCTGTATTCAACTCTACAGTTTGGTATTTTAAATTTATTTTCAAATAGAAGACAGCAGTTAGCGCACACTGGTAGGTACATGCTTCTTTGCTTAATTACACAACCAGATTTTCCCACAGAATTATTGTTTGTTCTTAATATTGTACAGACTGGATATTAATATTCATAATATTTTTCACATCCTATAGAGCAGAAATATAATTTTTAAAGCATTTCCTTATTTAACATTTAGTTTGTATCTAATTTTATCCACTAAAATAGTGCTGTAATAAATAATCTGGTATGTACTTCTCTCTATATATATGAGCTATAGATTTAATGCTTGTGTCCCTAACCCCCAAATTCATATTGAAACCTAGTCTTCAATGTGATGGTATATAGAGGTGAGGGCCTCTTGGAGGTGATTAGGTCCTGAGGATGGAGCCTTCATGAATGGGATTTGCATTCTTATAAAAGAGACCCTAGAGAGCTTTGTCCCCTTCCTACATAAGAACTCAATGTAAGGTGGAACATTTATAATCCAGAAAGTCGGCCCTCACCTGACCCTAAACCTGCAGGCACCATGATCTTAGACTTTGATCTAAGACCCCTGAACTGTGAGAATCAAAATCTCTTGTTTTTTTTTTTTTTTTTTCAAATTCTCTTGTTTATAAGCCACATAATCTGTGGTATTCTGTTATAGCAACTCAGACTAGGAAAATATGTATGGCTACTTCTTGAGAATAGATTTCTGAAAGAAATTATTTGCTCAAAAGAGTTATTTTAAGGGATGCCTGGGTGGTTCAGTGGTTGAATATTTGCTTTCAGTTAAGGTCATGATCCTGGGGTCCTGGGATCGAGTCCCACTTCCAGCTTCTCTCAGAGATCCTACTTCTCCCTTTGCCTAGATCTCTGCCTCTCTGTATTCCTAATGAATAAATAAAATTCTTTAAAAAAATAAAAAATAAAAGGGTTATTTTAAAATTTTGATAGTTACTTCCAAATTACAATTTCTTGAGAGTAACTATTTTCCCTACCCTAGTCAACATAGATAGTATTAATCTTTAAATTTTTGTTAATCTGTCCAAAATGGAAAGAGGTCACTACAAGTAGAGGGAACAGAAAGAACAAGGCACAAATGGACAAAGCTGAATGTGGTAGACAGAAACATGATTATTTATTTGGCATTTCCAGGGGAGGGAAGGGTGGTTGGGATCAGTTTCCAGAGGGAAGATATGTACCCTGCCATGCAAATGTCTAAATCCTATGGCCAGGAGCTTAGACTTCATGAAAGAGATAATAAAGAGCTCCAGAGGATTTTAAAGAAGAAAATGCCCTTGTCCCTCTGTTAGCATGAGGATAGATCTAGAACAAGACATTCCTAGAAGACAGATAGATTAGGAGCCTGCAGTACTGGACTATAGGGAAGATGACAAGAACCTCAACAGAGCAATGATGGTAGGTCAGAGATATGGAGGAAGAGTCAAAAAACACATGTGAAGGGATGCCTGGGTGGCTCTGGTTTAGCGCCTCCCTTCAGCCCAGGGCATGATCCTGGAGACCCGGGATCAAGTCCCACGTCGGGCTCCCTGCATGGAGCCTGCTTCTCCCTCTGCCTATGTCTCTGCCTTTCTTTCTCTCTCTGTGTGTGTCTCTCATGAATAAATAAATAAAATCTTAAAAAGAAATGCATGAGAAGAAATAGTGTGGGGGGAGGATCAGTAAGATATAAAAACCAACTAGATGCGTCAGATGGGAGGATAAAGAATTTAGGATTACTTTAGGGTCTGGGGGTAAATGGTGGTATAATTAGGTAAGACAGTTAATAGAGAAGAGGTCAATCTGGAAAAACAAAATGTAAATTTAGTTCTGGACTTACTAATTTAAAGGTATACATCCAGAATTCTGATCCATACATGCATCACAAAATTAATGCTGGAGTTAGAGAAAAACACTGGGGAACCATCGGCATATAGATGGTATTTAGAAAGGTGAAAACTGATAAGGCACAGATGTAGAGTAATAAAAGAAGAGAAAAATGACTGACTTGGGCTTATTCTATTCCAATAGTCAGAAAACTACACTAGAAAATATTTCTGAGATCACAAAAGAAGGAAAAAAGAATCCTGCAAAGGATTTCATTACAATAATGAAGTGTAACTCTAACCTCAGGATATGATTATTTTAGAAGTCAGAATAAATCTCTGTATTCATAGGAAGAAATAACCTATAAATGGGAAATTACCTAGAGTATCTTGACAGCAGGAATCTTTCTTTTAAATATAGTTTTCTTTTAAGAAGTAATATAAGAACCATTACTAAGTATCTGTCAATGGATGAAAAGATGAGAAAAATCACTCAAAATCTGAACCCCTTAAAACAACTCTAAGGGGATCCCTGGGTGGCGCAGCGGTTTGGCGCCTGCCTTTGGCCCAGGGCGCGATCCTGGAGACCCGGGATCGAATCCCACGTCGGGCTCCCGGTGCATGGAGCCTGCTTCTCCCTCTGCCCGTGTCTCTGCCTCTCTCTCTGTGACTATCATAAATAAATGAAAATTAACAAAAAAGAAAAAAAAATTACAAGAGGTGGGAGGGAGACGAAAGGAGGAATTTAAAAAAAATAAAATAAAAAAAAAATAAAACTCTAAGTATTTTATAAATTTTCTTCTAGCCTATTTTTTTGGTGTGTTTCTAAAGTTATAATTTACCTAAATTTTGAATTACAGTATTTCATTTTATGTTATACCCTCTCCATATTATAAAGCCATGAGAAAGATATCAAATGGTTAAAAATATTCTATCAACTTATTTCAAGTCCATGGTTTTCAATCTGTCTATATATTAGAATTTTCAGGAGACTTTTTAAAATGTAAATCTTTAGGCAACTCCAAATCTCCAGATGGGGCCCGAAGAGCATGCATTTTCTTGCATCTTTCCAAATAATTCTAATTTGCAGCCAACTTTGAGAAGCACCATACCACTCACTGGTAAGCATTTAAATTATGTCCTTTATAATTGAAATAGCATTAATATGAATACCTTAGCACATACAGTATTTTTCTTATATTTAGGAATATTTTAAGATAAACTTGCAAAAGTGGCATTATTAACTCAGGATATATAAATTATGTAATGACTTTTCGCAAATAATGCCAATTGGCTTTTCAAATGAGTTATTTTGGTTTATATTCTCACTGATAATTACATAGCAGGAAGTATCATTTGGAGTCAAAGTGAAGTGCATGGATTGAAACTATCTCCAATGGTTTACTTTACCTTGCATTTCTATGATTATTAATAAGATCAAATGCTTACCCACGTACTTACTTATTCCTTAGTTTTATACATTGGAGCTCTTCTGTTCATGTCCTTTGACCATGATGCTCTAAGGTCATTACTTATTTTATTAATTGTTTTCATAATCTTTTTATATAATACCTCCAGCATATTAACTAAAAATGTTTACTTACTTAATATATTTTGATATGCAGACACATAAAAATTTCAGTAGTTAATTATGTCAATTATTTCCTCTGAACTTTGTTTTATAGCTTTTAACAGTTAAAAGTCACTTCCCTATCAAGGGTAGATTCAAATGTTGGGTTTGAATTTTTCTCATTTTTTCCCAATGGTATGACTTTTCAAATATAAGTTTTCAATCATGTACATATCTTTCTCAATATAAAACACAACACATTACATGTTCAATAAACATTTATCATTTTCAATGGTTTTCTATGGTTCAGAAAGAATAGTTTCCTTGCCCATTTCTGATTCATGCCCCTACTTCTCTGCAGAAGAATTTGGTACTGCTCATCAGAAATTCCTTGATCAGCAGAATGTCAAAAGAATTCAGAGTTTTGCTGGCGACAGGGAAATTTTTACCTTTAAATGTTTGATAAAGGAAATGTCTAAATTTAACTGCACCAACCACTCCTGTTAAGATTGGCATTCACACAAAAAGAACAAATGTCAATTTAACTTAGTTGTGTTTTCTCCTCCTTCCTCCTCCTCTTCCTCTTTCTTTATCCACTTATATTTTTAAGGTAATTTGTTCAGTGGTAGTCATCTGCTTTAATTAGAAGTATTACAGTAGAAATATATTTAGTAAACATAGCTTTCTGCTTTAAATCAGAAGTTTTATGAAACACAAACATCATTGTTTTTTGGGACGGCATGAAATACATCTACAAAATTCAGATTGAATTACAGAGTAAAAACAAACTTTACAAAGGGCCTAACTTCTAAGCAAGATCTATTATGGAAACAATATGCTTTGAGAATGGAAGAGTAAATACAAAGACTAGTGAATTAAAGAATCCTTCTCTTCCCCAAACTTAGTATTTGACACTTAAAAATACATCTAAGAATCTGGCAGTAGGCCTAAAAGAAATTTAATACATCTAGTTCTTGTTTTAATTTCACCCTCAGGAAAATATAATTCATGAGAGGCATAAGTTAGGAGCAGGGATTGCAGAAATGCTATGTCTCCTACAGTAAGCCATATTAATACTCTTCCATACAGAAAAAAATCCAGTAAGATAAAGATAAGAATGCCCAGGATCAATGCAAATGTAAAAAGAGAAAAAACAATACTGTTTCAGGCTAATGGTTTTGGAAAACTACAAAATTATACACACATACATATTAATAAATTCCAAAAGTAATGTTACTAATATGTTATATATGTGTTACCTCTGTTTTATAGAAATAAACATCTTCTTTAGGAAAAAATGCGCATTTTGATGACCCATGGGGAGAAATTTATCTTTAGACAAAAGATTTCCTGTACATTATTTTACAGCAATATCAATGTTCCAGCCAGGCACACAGAGACCCTCCAGACAACAACTCCAGTAACAAAAAGGGAGAAAAATATGTAAATGTAATCCGAGTGGAAAGGAAGAGAATTGATGAGCCACGATAATAATTCAAGGACAATTATTTTCAACCTGGACCTCTACTTAATCAACTAACTAAAGGGTAACTGATTAAGCAATTGCTAGAATTATAGAGAACTATCTATGTTTATGTAACAATAAGGGAAATATCCTTGTGCCTTCCTTCATTTTTCTATGTTTCAAAAAACAAAACTTGAGATATGGCTTCTGGCCATTTGGCAAACATATGAAGTAAGCACGACTCCAACCCACTCATTTAACCTGAATTAATATTCTTGAGGTTTTATATAGCCACTTAAAGCTTTCAGGAAATAGTTCCTCGATGCACCTGCCACCTAATTCCATGAAATCAATATTTCACTTAAGCTAAGTCAGGAAATCTTAAGGTGGTGAATTCAATTATGACTGTTACTTCATGAGCTGTTAGTAGATAAAACATATCACTGAAATTGAAAATCATCACAGTTAAAGAGCTTTACCTCCTTTGGGGGGTGTATTTCATAAGGTACCATTAACATAATTAATAACAGTTTATCATGTTAGAGTAAGAATAACAACTTTAATATATGACTCTGTATTTTTCTATTGCCAAATGTCAGTTTATAAACACAAAAACAATGTTCTCTCTGGCTATGCCTAAAATAAATCTATTGTGTGATAGTAGGAGTAAGCTGCCCATCAATATGAAAAGAAACACTGATAATATTCAAACTTCATTTAAAGATGAAAACAAGTATTTACTGAAATCCAGATATATTACTATTTAAGCAGGAAACAAAAATTCACATCTTCAGTCATAAGCACCATATTACACATGAAAGGCAATGGTAAGCTGAGGTTTCATATAAAGTTTTGTAGATACATTAAAAAAAAACAAACAAAAAGCATTTATAAACAGAAAACACCTAGAATTGGTCTTCAAATGCTGCCTTTTCTCAGATAATCACTATCTGATTGACCTCCTTGCACTTGATTCTTATGGTTTTCTAGGATCCAATGTGGGTATTGCTACTTCATTTTCAAAAGAGAGAATTCTAGACAAATGTCTGAAAAGATAAATTGCAAAACTCTAAACCTATTTATCCCATAAGTGACAAACATTTGATAATCCTAATATTGCTCATCTTGTCACCTGGCTTATTAAACTGAGTTTTAAGAAAATTCTAGAAATTTTCAAAACAATCACTATGCTAGTACATTCCTGTCTTTCATTTCCTCCTTGGTTTGCTCATGCCTTCTGATAGGCATTCTTTTTCTTCTTTTTTTTTTTCCCCCTCTTTGCGACCCCCCACCTCAAGTCTAACATTTGCCTGTGGCTTAACATTTGACTGTGATGGAAAGACTGAGTTTTGGAATCAGCAAACTCAGACTCAAATGCCAGATCTTCCACCTATAACTGTGAAGTAAGGCAAAATACCGAACTTCTCTCAGAATCAATTTCCTCATCTGTAAAATGAAGAAACAGCACCTATTTCTCAATGTTACTGTGTGGATTAAATGAACTAAAAAATAGAAACTGCTTGGCTCAGTGCCTGACACTGATCAGTTACTGCATAAATGTTAGTTTCCTGCCCTTTTGCCAAAATGACATTCAACAGACAGTTCTAATGATATTTACAGATACGTACATCCGTGTTTCTTCTTCGCAGTTCTTTACCTGTATTCTAATATTAGGCCTAATAAACTTCCTCCATGTTCAACACTCAGCAAGCTTTTCATTACTCTAAAGGAAAATAACTGAAATAACATTTCATAAATAAATAATAGCCAAGAAAAGGCACCAACTTTCTAAAGAACATGTTCAAAATTAAAGAAACTAGCATATTCTCTGTAAAAACTTAAAATGCCTAAGGAGTTTAAGGAGAGAGAGAGAGAGACAGTATTTATGCTGCAAAACTCCTTCAAAGTACAACCCAATTTGATTCTTAGTAAAACAGGGTTAGAAAAATGAAGTGCTCTCAGTGAAGATAAAGCAAAACATTTACTGGGAAAAATCAGCCATCACCCTCAAGAATATTTATTAACATGGTCAGGCTACTTCACTTAAAAGAGCCCCAAGCAAAAGGGTGAACAAGCAGACTACAGCTTTAACAAGAAAGATCATTGAGATGCAGTCAATGTTCACAGGGAAGAAGGCTCAGATATATAACAAAAAGGAAAATAAAACATTTCTAACATTGCAGTAGGATTTGCATGTATAGATAAATTGGTAGTCAAAATATGGCCACAGTTTACACAAACTGTAACTCAGAGGAATTAGAAAGCACACCAGGGCCTCCCGAATTTTCCCTTTCCAACAAGTCACACTTCTCAGTTTCGATTCTAGTCTGCACTGTCACACTGACAAAACAGAAATAACGTATGTGAGCGACATCCATCTGGGAATCACCCTCATATCCTTCTACACAGTCATTCAAATCACACTGCCTGGCCTCCAGGTGTCCAGTTGTCTTCTCAAACCCACCAAACATGAACAGGGGAATGAGTGACAACTACGCGGTTCCACACAGGAAGACCCTCAATGTCCATTTTCACCCGTCCCTAGCTGGTACCTACCCGGAAGGAATGAACGGAACCACTCCAATGCAATCCCAGCCACTCCTGCTAGTTCAAGCATTCGGTTCAGCATCACCTCATGACCAACACGAAAGCAGCTGAGGCTCTAATATAATCATCATGGAAAGTTGTCCCAAATCCTTCATTCGAGGAAGATCCTTCATACACACCAACGCTGTCTCCAAGCCATGCCGGGGTCTGAAACCAGACTGGAAAATATTATATATGTGTATATATAGTAAAACTCCCACAAACCACTCTTCTACTATGTCATATTTATTTACAGCTGCTTAATCCATCCTATAGATATAGATATATAGATATAGATATAGATATATTGCCTTCTCAAGGTGAAATATGAACATTCAAGGAAAGATGCTTTTCATAGTAGAAGGTAAACTGAAAGCATATGAAGACCTGGTGCTGCCTGGTAAGGTAGTTGAGGTGGTCCCAAATGGAATATACTCTGTCCTGAAGGGAAGAGAGAAAACACAATATTGGTTTCCAAGGCTAATCTTCTAAACTTGATACACAGGATCAAACTATTCTGTTGTTTTAAAAAACAACAAAACAAAACACAACACCTTGGCTTTTTCAGGAGATGAGGAAGCAATGCCAGATTAACTCTTGAAGCTCTGTTTCATATTACCAAACATGTGCCTTCTTCCTCCTGAATCCCACTATGTGGATGCCACTTTGATAATCCTGGCTACCATTGCCTTGACTGCATTATCAGAATCTCTACAGATCAAGGAACCCTCCTCTACTTGCTCATCATACAGACAGAACCAGAAACCTTTGAATGGATATCAACTTCAAATGGTGGGGGGTGGGGTGGGGGAGAGATCAATGGAGCCCCAAGAGCTATTATATGTTAAAGAACAAGAACAAACCAACTTATTTAAAATGTTAATTTTCCCTCTCACTGCTTAATGAATAGGCTTTTAAGAAACAAAGAGACAGACATTATGTAGTTTTCAAAGCTAAACCAGCAAATGCACTATTTTTATCTTCTTGAAACCTTTATTATAATATTAAAGATTACATATTTCCTTTTTGCTGCCCCTTCTCCTAAACTAATACTGAAAACTAAAACTTCCAATCCCCGCACAAAATTTAACTGTTTCTCTATTTCCAGAATGCCTAAAATAAAATTAAATGGGTTAAAGCATTGGAGCATTATTTTCTATGTATTTACCCTAAATTATTATTTGCATTAAGCAAATGGCTATCTGACTGCTTGTCATATATACTTCCATTTAAAATTAATAGAATTCTGTCTTTTAATCTCCATTTCAGTTGTTCTACTGGCCAGACTCATCCCATCCTTGTTAGCTACAGTCTGTATTAAAATGAAAAATCTCAGCAATGTCCGTCCAGTATACTGCCTCCTCTACCTACTGAATATATACTTTGGCTCCCAAGTCAACTATTCTACTGATATTAAATACGCAGAAATCTATTAGGTTAGGACCTGAGATTTGTATCAAACATAATACTCATTACGGTTTTTTTCTGGACACTTTCCACTAACTTCACTGCATCTCATAAAAAGTGACATTGCTCTCATAAGGAAAATGTAAAAACTAAATGGGTCACCTAGGCAAAGGACTTAAAAAATACTATACCAAAAGAGATAGACCACGTGGTTGATAGCTAAAACTTACTGTCCATTTGGTGCTTAGCAATATATAATGCTTTTCCTCCTAAAATGTTAAGTCCCCTTGTTTGACATATTGACCCTCTGTTGCACAACCTGAGGGTCTGACCAATTACAGTAAGTATAAGAGTCTTCTCAAACCATCCCTTATATATATGTTGGCTGAAGATGTCTGTAAGTGATATATGTTCAATGAAATAAACATTTGCTGAGATACCTACTATGATCTAGGGACTATACAGGATATACAAACATGAGTCAAATGGGCCGCTAGCTATCTTGCAATTCATAGTTTAGATGGAAAAAAGACATATAAACAAAAAGAACTGTGATAAAGATTCATTTAAAACCTCCCTTGAAATATAAAAAAGGAACCATATTTCTGCCTGGGAATCACAGGGAAAGTTGCCCAGGGGAGATGACAATTTGCATCTTAAATGATAAACAGGTAGCAGGATAGCAGTAATGGTAATAATCAACAGAAGCTAAGCATTAGCATATATGTAATTTAGTAGAATCTTGGAAATCAGATCACTACTCAAAAGTAAAATATATTCTGTCCTATATTTAGTGTAATAGACAGCATTTCCATTTTAGTATAATGGAAAACTCTCAGTATACTACGAACATTTAATACATATTAAACAAGCCAAAACTGTGAGAACCTTAATGACAGAAGCACACAAATAATGACATAGATTTCCAAATAATTATTCATTTCCTACATGTCTAAATGAAGACCTCCTCAGAAATAGCAAAGTGTTTTTTTCATTAAAGTCTATTCTTCAAAATTTCATTTTGTCCTTGAAGCTTCATAATCAAGTATCAAACAGAATTTGGATGATAATACAAATACACAGGACTCTGAGACACATTCCCCCCCCCCCTAAAATACTAATTATATAATTAGCAGGAGGTACTGTTACGGCACTACATGTTAACACATAGAAGTCTGGAGGGTGCGAAAGCAGGAAATATCATATTGATATTCATTCAAAAGGCTAAAGTGAACCAGGGGTGTCTGGGTGGCTCAGTCAGTTAAGCATCAACTATTGATTTCAGCTCAGGTAGTAATCTCGGGGTCTTGAGATTGAGTCTCCTGTCAAGCTCAGCCCCGAAGTTAGCTTGAGTCTCTCTCTCTCTCCTCACCTCTGCCCTTCCCCCCCGGCACACACTCAAATGTGCTCTCTCTCTCTCTAATAAATCTTAACAATCTTTTTTTTTTAAAGGCTGAAGTGGCCCAAATGTGAAAGCTAGCTAGGGGAATAGTTTCTCAGTTACAAATAGGACTCCCAAAAAGGCATCTCATTTAATGAAAAATTATTAACTTGTTGGTATATTGTAAATTAGGAAAATCCCTGATACCAGAGTTCCAACACTGGTCATTGGCAGACATATAAAAAACAACTCAGGATCAGAGCACCAGGATGGGTCAGTTAAACACCCAACTCTTGATTTTCACTCAGATCATGATCTCAGAGTCTTGAGATCTGGCTCTGCACTCAGCAGGGAATCTGCTTGAGATTCTCTCCTTCTGCACCCCCCCCCCACTTGCATGCCTACACACTCTCTAAAACTAAATAAATAAACCTTAAACAAAAACAACTCAGGGGCACCTGGGTGGCTCAGTCAGTTAAGTGTTTGCCTTCGGCTCAGGTCACAATCCCAGGGGATCAGGTCATGAGCCCCGCAGTGGGCTCCTTGCTCAGTGAGGAGCCTGCTTCTCACTCTCCCTCTATGTGACACTCCCCCTGTTTGTGCTCTTTCTCTGTCAAATAAACAAATAAAATCTTTTAAAAAATCCCTAAAACTCAGAATCTGCTTAATTAGGTTACAATGGCTTTCAATCTTATCACTGCATCTGAATTAATAACATAAACTGGGGCTCCTGGGTGGCTCAGTCAGTTAAGTGTCTGCCTTCAGATCAGGTCATGATCCCAGCATCCTGGGATCAAGCCCATGTCAGGTTCCCTGCTCAGTGGGGAGTCTGCTTCTCCCACTGCCCCTCCCCCTGCTCATGCTCTCTTTCTCAAATAAATAAAATCTTAAAAAAAAAAAAGAACAATTTCAAATCCCTTATGAAATTTTAGATAAAAGTTTAGGTATTAAATAACATTACATACTTATTGAAATCATCTTTTGGCACCAGTGTTCCAAACACCACTGAAAAATACCTTAGAATACAAATTTGACTTGAAACCCATTTAATCTTGATTAATTTCCCCAAATTCCTAACAAGGCAGAAAGCAGTGAAATCTCATTAGTCAAGTATCTTCCAATTGACAGCACATTTCCCAAATTATATTATTTCCATAGCAGTCTTATGATGCAGATAAAGAGATGCAATTTCCCCCCATTTTACTGGAAAGATAAAAAAAGACTGAGTGACTTATCCAGGATAACACATTATGTTAGAAGCAGAAAGAGAGAATTAAAATTCCCATCCACTCAATCAGAAAATATCATGAGCCTATTACATGAAGGGCACCATGGGGAAGAGACGAATCAATGAGACATGAACTCTACCATTAAGGAAATTGCAGTCCTATTATAACAAGAGAAAATCTGAGAGAGTTTATGAGATGCTACAACAAAGGAACACACATATTATGTTATAATGGACTAGGAAGGATAAAATAATTAATTAGAGCTAGAATTAAAGAATTCTTTACTGAGGAAGTGGTATTGGACATTGGAATTGAACTGTGGAGGACAAGAAATGGTGAAGGTCATTACAGGCTGAGCAGAGTCAGAAAGACTTGAACATACACAGAATGTTTACACAAAGTCAAGTATATAGGTAATTATGTTTTCAAATGTCAAAAATGATAATACATATTTAACCTATTCAAGTCCAAGAATGAGATTTAATTTAAAAACAGACATAGCAGAGGCTGGTAGTTTTCTCTCAATAACTACCTTTCCCTACACTTAGGACTCTTTCATTTTAGCTGGGAATACATTTCCTGCAGCAGAATATGTTCTCCAGCTTCTCAATCAGCTAAGTGCAGCTCGGTATCTGGCCAATGACAAGAGGAAAACACTTAACTTTCAGAAGGTTTCAATAAAGGGACTGCATGTGTCCCTTCTGCTGCTTCTTAGAACATTGTTTCAGTGGCAAGCCATGTTAGACCATCAGGAGGAGGACAAAATCCTAAGGATAATGAAGCAATAAAACAGAAGGACCCAATTCCCTGAATATCCTGATGTAGCAAAATTATGGTCAGAAATCAATATTATCATATTGTAAGTGAGGAATAAAACAACATATCATGAATTCATAAGAATTTGATAGCTTCAAGTTATACTGAGCTTAACCTCACTTAATCCATAAAATAATTATTATATATATTCCATACTACACTGATATACTAGAGATTCATTTATAAGTCAAACAAATTATCAATGCCAGAAAAAAGAATCAATAGGTGAAAAGTAGATTTTTGCTGTAAATTCACATTAGTTGACAATTTACCCATTGGACTTCTTGGTCCACTCAATTTTATTGTGATTACATCTAAATATTTAATTGCTATCCATTTTTTACTGAGAACAGAGGAAAATTTAATAACTAAACAAAAATACATCATCACAGTGTGAATGAAGAAACAGAGCAAGCTGTAAGAGCCCAGAGGGGAGAGATGAACAGAGGAGAATGGCTGCCAAATGACCTGTTTGCATCAACCTGTCTCTGGGCAAATCTATTCACCCTTTCTTCACATATTACTTCATATTACAGGCATTTCAAAGAATAACTGGAATAAGAATATTTAATAAAATGATCTGAGGCATCATACTTTACTGAGCTCACTGGCTATCTACATCAGCCCACGAAAGAAGGGACATAAGGTGATGGCAACTGCTCCCCCTGTTCTTCCCAAAGTCCTTTGGGCAAGGTCTTGATGGCAACAAGGAGCTGCTGAGGCCAAATCTGAGAGTATTAAATTTCTGGTTGAAGTATAAATTACAGTACAATCTCTCTTACACCCCTAACTTCTGCCAACAGTGTTACAAATATGTACTACTGGAAGCAAATAAAATCAGGTAACGGAGGGGTGACTGGATCAATGAAAACCCATCACTTCAGGAAAATCAATTGAAAGACATGTTCCTTCTAATAGTACCTTAGAATAGAAGATTTATCTTCTTTTCTTTATACAGTCTTGCCTTCACTTACTACTAGGCTTTTGAACATTCTTAAATTCAAAACTGATCAGCCTCATCTAAGTTTTAAGATAAGTCAAATATTTACCAGTTCTATTATGGTGGACCAATCACCTCTACACCTTAGTTTATTGATCTGTAAAATAAAGGTTTAAGACTTTATGATCTGCAAAGTCCTTACCCCAGAAACAGAATATTATAGCACTGAGTTAAACTTCACCTCAGAGTGCAACCTGATATAATAGAGGCTGCTCTGCATGCACTGTTTTTAAGGAAACTTGCTTTCAAATAAATTCTCAAAAGCATTGCTTAAAGTTGGGGTAGTAATGAAAACAGCAAACAGCCTCTTCTGTAAAACAGTCCTGATGTTAACAAAGGGTCTAATTCTTCAGCTGTTAGGAATTGTTCAGCCCATTATTCTTCTATCCCAAAAAACTCTTCTAAGACAGACTGGAAATTGCTTGGGTGACCAGGTGGTCGGAAATTGGGTAAGGAAAGGACTAGATTTAAAATAATTATCTACTCCTATTCAAGTTTCTACAGATACTAGTTCACAATTCCTCATCACTCTTTTTTATGAGAAAACAAGTAAGAATATATACCATTGTATCTAATATCCAAACTAATTTGTAAAACTTTGAAAACTAAGTTATGGGTGGCTGCTCAAAAGGTAGTATCTAAATATAGTATATTACATAAATCCTAATTTAAAAAATCAAGTTACCATTTCTAATATTAAGGCTGGATAAAATAATTGAGCAGTGAAAACTGTTCTAAGTAATTCCAAATAGTACTTTCTGTATTCCTGATTCAGTACTTTCCTTCTTGGCGTGGAGGTGTAAGGGGATTCCAAAGTGATCCCTGTTTATCGTAACACTTCAGAATTTAAGATTGGAGCCATTTAGACTTTCCCACTAGCAACAGCTTCTTCCAACAGATCTTCATGAATGACAGTTTTCTGTATCTAGTACCAGCAGGTCACCTTCAATAAACACAAATTAAGCAAGAAATTGAAAAATAATCATTGTACAAATTGCTGTATTTCATGCAGACATGCTAGAAAAGAACTAAATAATGAATTCAGGTTAGCTATAGTGGCCTGAAGGAGAATGTTCTCTGCTTGGAAATTTTACATTCCTGTACATTCATTTTATTCTGAAAAATGAAAAATAAAAGTAAAAAGGAAAGAATATTATTTTTATATCTTCCGCTAGAAACACAATGGATGGATGAGATGAGGAAGGATGGATAAATGGTCATGATATAGATTACTAAGGACAGTAAAATTCATCTGTCAACTCTTTGCGTAAGATAATTTCTCCAAAAGGGCCTAATGCGGCTTCTGAAACCAGACTCACTTATTCACTTGGGCCTCTTTTCCATCCCCTAGATGTACTTCTTAAAAGGAGAACAATGTTAATAACTTAGCCTACCCCCATCTAAGGATGGTTTAGTCAACCCAATCTATTTTCATTCAGTTGTTGCACCAATGGAGTCAATGCCACCCTCTAAAATTCCCTTTTGGATTATCTACAACTTGTCAGCAACTAGGTTTTGGCTAGTCACAATTTGCAAGCTCCCCAGAAACAAGCTTCAATCTGTAGGTCCAATATCAACAATAAAATGGGGAGAATCCTATGGAGTCTTTGGTCCTCCCATTACCTGAGGCATGTTTCCTAACCTCACAGCATTGACCTTTTAAAGCAAACAGTAAGAAGGTACATTCAAATATGCCTTGCTGTTGTCTGTAAGCTCAAATCTTCAAAGTCATACTCACTTTGGACATAGCCTAAAAAGCTGCTAAAGGGGATATGTTTGGGGTGGGGGGTGGGGGTGATTTACTTAATAGAATCACATAACCCATACCTTCCTTAATCAAAATTTTATTAGATTAAGGCTACAAATATTTAAAAAGGTTCAGTGCAAGTGGTTCCGTATCAGACATCAAATCCATGATTTGCCACTTGTTAGCTGTCTCAACTTACTTAACCCCACCTGCTTCAATTTCCCTATCAGTAAAATGGAAAATAAAATATCATCAACCCACCTTAATGTTTCTAAAAATATAATTCATGTACAGTCCTTAGCAATATAATATAAGCAAATGACTTAAAAATTAGGAATCCTTTTAACCATCAAGCCCTTACTCATTAACTTGCTTGACATACTCCATAAAGCATAGTATCTCAGCTCTCTGCCAAACAAATTAATGAATGGATATGTAAATTCTTTACAGTAATGGCCTTATATTTGTGATGGAAAGACAATATTTCTTGATATGTTAGAATATCAAATATCTTATCAAGAATTCAAGGGAGAATTAGAAATTCCTAAATTTAAAAACTAATATATAATATATATAATATATAATAATATATATGTATATAAATAAATAAAATTATGCACTAGGCTGAAGACATACTTCACAGAGAAGAGATGAAAAGACCTAATTAAATGACACAGAAAAATGGTCCAGAACTGTGTTGTTAAATCCTCAAAAACTGGGACTACATTTTATTCATTCATTAATCTAGCAACCTCTATCCTCTCAATAACATAGCATGTGCTTAATAATGGAATGAATATAGGCCTTAAAGTTTTCACAGAACCTCAGGATCTAACACTGTGAGCACAGTGAGTAGGAACTTAGTAGGTATTTCATTGATTACCATTATGTTCTGAAACCTACATCTCCACAACTTTATTTTCTTTTCTCTGATGTCCTCTAATTTGACCACCAATCACAAGACAAAGCTCTGCACCTACTCACCTGGTCAGACTGAGAACTGGGCAGAGCCTGAGTACAAGCCTTGCACAGCATCTAGAACAGATTTTAACTTTTTTTTTTCTTTTAATATTGATAGACATCACCTGAACTTGAGGCAGAATCCCAGTCCATGATTATCAATTTGATTCTGCATTTAGGCATCTCAGGAGTTGCAGGATAAATAATCCTTAATTGTCCTGAAAGAACTAAGACTTGTTCTTAGGAATTATACAAGGTAGCTTTTGGAAAACCTGGCTTAACAAAGCATCGTAATTTTTATTCTCCTGAAAACAAATCAACTATAAATAGAAGTCCCCATGTCAGCATATCAATTGTTTTGCATTTGAATAATGTTGTCAAGTTCAAAACAACGAGGCAAAACTAAAATCATAGGCATGTGGCAATTAAGAGCACAAGCAATGAAATTAAAAGATAAAGAGAAAAATACCAGTTAGAAAAAAAATTAAATAAAATCATCACAGTTTAATGCCTATTCCTTCCCAAAGGTTTTCATCTGCATAGGATACTTAGAATCACATACAATGTAATTTTATATCCATTTCTGCTTCTATTTCTGCACTGAAATATTTATAGAGTGCTCAGTATTTCTGGAGTAAATTATACCTAGATCTTGATAAAGCTGAAATCACCTAAATTACCTTTTTTTGTTCAATTATTTGGAAGAATGGAGAAAGAAAGCTTGACAGAATAAAAAGATGTATTAAGAAATGGCCATTTCATAGCTATAATTGCATTCCTTAGTGAATATTGATGCCTTGAGGGCTATATGCAGTCAGCACAGCTACTTTTACCAAAGGTTTCAAATAAAAGCCAAATCAATTTATATTGTATGAATATACACATTATATTTGAACACAAAACTTAAGCCAAGTATTCTACTGGTTTATGTGAAAAATAACATATGAAAACACATATTAGGAGTATATAAAAACAGAAGCACAATACAGTGTTAAGCATAATGTTATGAATACACTCCAAGATTAATCAGATATTCAAAATTCTAGAAATCTTATGTTATGTGTGAGTTCTGGCACTCTAAAGTGTCATATTCAATCACTATGATGAACTGAATTTTTGTGCTCCCAAAATTCATATGGTGTAGCCCTAGCCCCCAATGTGGCTATAGTTGGAGATGAGGCCTCTAAGGAAATGATGAATGTTGAATGAAGTCTAGTAAGGATGGGGCCTTGATGCGATAGTAGTAGTGTCCTTATAAGAAAAGATGGAGAAGAGCTCCCTCCCTCTCCCTGCACACACACACACACACCCAGAGAGGACAAGTGAGCACATAGTGGAAAGGGGACCATCTGCAAACCAAGAAGAGACCTATCACCAGGAACCTACCCTGCTGGACCTTGACTTGAGACTTTAAGCCTATACAACTGTGAAAAATACATTTCTCTTCTTTAAGCCACCCAGTCTATAGCGTTTTGTTGTGGCAGCCTGAGCAGACTAAGCCAATCACTATTAATATGACTTCAGTCAGGGAACAAAGGAGAGGTCTGTTCCAAATGTATTATCTTGGCGTGAGGCGTTTTCTCTCTGAAAAGTGCTACCTCTCCTTTCGGCAGCCTAATCTTACAGTCTTTTATGGAACAGTGTGATGACTGCTGGAAGCGCATGTGACTATGCGCATGCAAGCACATGACAGGGTGACATGGTTCAGGAACTCCTCATGGGGCTCTACTTCTACCTTCTCAAATCACAAAGAGATAACATGGGAAATGTGGCATTGGAAGACAAGTAATTACCTGTGGCTACAATAACAGATGCTTGGCTACTTAAGCTTTAAAGCTGCAGATGTCCCATCTGATTTAGGTAGAGCTAGGAGTTGGAACTCTACCTTGTAAGGTAATGTTTCACATAATTACTTTTTAACTCAGGAAATGCTTCCAAGGGAATATATAATCTTATTCCCCTGAATCACTTTTTCACAATAAGAAAAGTAACTTAAAGTTAAAAAAAAATTTTTTAGATGAACTAGGAGAATGGGATTAAGAGGCACAAGTTTCTTATTTTAAAATAATGAAGTCATGGAGATCAATTACAAGTATAGCATAGGGAATAGAGTCAATAATATTGTAATAACGTTTGGTGACAGATGGTGATTGCATTTATGGTGAGCACTGAGTAATGTAGAAGACTGTCAAGCCGCTATGTTGTACACCTGAAACTTAATAAATAAATAAATAAATAAATAAATAAATAAATAAATAAATATTTAATTTGTGGCAGACTGTGAAGTAATTTTTAAACAATTAGTGATATCCATGTATACATTTTGAATTCTTATTTAACCAGTTTTATACCATTTAATCTAAAGCAAGTTAATTACACACAATGCCAATGAATGACATTTTATTTTAAAGATTTTATTTATTTATTCATGAGAAACACCGAAAGAGAGAGAGGCAGAGACCTAGGCAGAGGGAGAAGCAGGCTCCATGCAAGGACCCCGATGTGGGACTGGATCCTGGACCCTGGGATCATGCCCTGAGCCAAAGGCAGACACTGAACCGCTGAGCCACCTATGTGTCCCAGTGAATGACATTTTAAGTGATATTTTCTTCAGAAGAACTAAATATATATAAATGATCAGATTGCCAATTCAAAATACCTTATAAGATATAATGTCTGTTTTCATTATTTATATCATAAGCCCTACATTATCAGAATATCATGCATATTTATTTAGGTATCATGTGACTAGGAAAATCGTACCGTACCCAATTTCATCTAATTATCACCAATCATACAACGGACAGCATCTTTTGATTCATAGTTTGCTAGGTGCAATATATTCTCTGGAATATTGTGGATGATCAGTTAAGAAATTCTACTGTAAATGGTAGTGTGTGTTTGAGAAAAAAAATTATTTAAAATGGGGGAGACTGGGTTTAAAGAGACAAGATAAGAAGATACTGTATTAATCTCATTAAAATATTATAAGTGCAAAGATTGAATGGCAAGGAGTAGGGATACAAAGAAAGAAAGATGTATTTAGGAAGTAGAACTAACACTACCCAAGAACAGACTGGCCAAGGGAGCATTGAAGAAAGGAGCTGAGAATGAATGTTTGGGAATTCTAATCTGAGTAATGATGACAAGTAAAATTTTATATCAGAGAAGAGGTAAGTTATTCTCAAGGCTCACTTACACACTTACATTCACACAACTATACACACGCAAAAATAAATGTAGATTGTCCTATGTTTCTGTTTAATAACACCACTGTCTGGTTTGCCCCTTCTAAGTAGCTGACTGTGCACACCATTTACACAATGAGAGGATTAGATGTTAGCAAATGGCAGGGGTGACACTGTGAGTTAACACTGTAATTCTAAAATGCCTCAGCACAAACCAGACCACCATTTCAGTGTGAAAGGACGGATGCCAACATGGAGTCTAGAGATAAGAATTGATTTTGCAGTAGAAATTATTTGTGTTTCTTTCTTATCTCTAGACAAAACATTTCAGCAGCTAGAAAGAATCATCTCCTATAGTACTAATTAGAAACGTAAATCTCACCAAGAGAAATGCCAAGAAATTTTATTGTTTGTCACTATACATGGTAATAGAATTTTCTGACATTTATCCCCCTAGAAAAATGCAACATCTTTAATAAACCACAGTACGAAGTAGAGATCCTAATTTCAGCACATTACAACACAGACTGCAAAATAGAAGACATGCAAAACCTAAGGCAAGTAGCTAAAAACAAATTTATTCCAAGAATTATGAGTGCGAATAAAAACTTCTCATTGATACCAGAATAATTGCAAAATCTTGGATTGTCAATTGCATGTTCCACATTGCAAAATCAAAAAATATGTCCATATTTCAAGTAACACTAAACACAACAGAGACTGTTTATAAAGTTTTTCAAATATCCCTACTGTGGTATGTAATTATAGGCTGTTGCTCTGCAAATGGTTGATGAAATCTAGCAGATTTTTTTTTTTAAGTAAGGCATCTATAATCTTGTAAAAATGTACCTCATAAATATTGCCCTACCCCCAAAACAGAGGGGTTTTTTTATTGTTTCTTGTGTGGTGTGTTGGATTTTTATTTTGCCTTTATTTTATGACTGCTTTACCTCCATTTGCAAACTATTTGCCTATGCGTAAATAATATGAAAACTAAATCAAGGTTCATGCTACATTAATGATAGGTATCTTGTAATGATAATGCCCAGCACATAAGAAATTATCCCTCTCTGACGAATAGCTGTTCTGTTCTCACTAGGTAAGTGCTGCGAGCCTCACTCCTTAACCTTGCTGCCCCTGGACGTGTCGCTATATGGGAGCACATACTTCTTTGGAAGCATCACTTTAAAAATTACATGAGCAGAGAAAAACATATCCTAAGGCATCAAAAATCCCTCAGTCCTCTTTGTAAAGGAATTAGAACCTCTGAATAAGCAAACCAAAAACAGAAAAGCAGAATTAGGACAACCCCAAATGCCATCCAAACCAACATGGTAACCTGAGTTACTCCTCTTTTTCTATGAACATATTTCCGATTACTGGAGACAAGTGCTCTCTTTGGCAGTACATATACTAAAATTACTGCAGACAAGATCATATTCTACAGTAGCACCCTAACTCCCTGAGGAATTGGGAATGTTTAGTCAAGCAGTCCAATCAGGCATATCAAATATCCATCCACAAAAGCAGCAGACAGGAATATGCACATTTTTCCCCCTCTATACAAGCAATATGGCTATTTCATTGACAGTAAGGTTCTGATCATCTGAAAAGCATTCCAAACATCTATGTCTTATTAATTGTTCACAACTCATAAACACAAAGTAGCAAAAGCTTGGAAATACTCAGTAAAGCAAATATATAGGTGGACCAGAATAAAATTATACTGATAAAAATGTTCTATGTTATACAGAAGGAACTAAGACCTCCCAAATATATTTTCATTAAGAATTCTAGAAAACCATGCCATGCTATTTTTTTCAACAAAAATCATATGTCCTTCTGACCTTTTTGTAAACCACATGGAAAGTATTTATTCCAGTCTGTCTTTTCCAAACAGAATTTAATCACACACTACACATTTCATCAATAACATGAAAAAGATACATAGAACATGATATAGAAAAGCTGTCCTCTTTTTATCATGTATACATGAAAAGTATGCAATTTAAAATGTCACTTGAAAAGAAAAGATAACATGTCAAGAATTTCATTGCAAATAAATTAACAATATCACATATACTGAACTCATTCAAATACTCATATCAGCTTTGCCAAAATTATTGGTGTGTTTTTTATTACAAATTACAAGCTCAAACCAGAGGCACTTACAGTGTCTTAAAACAGGCAACAGCACAATAACCTTACTTGCTCACATATAATCTGGCAGAGATTATCAGCATGCATGAATTTAACAGGGCTCCCACAAAACTGTTAGGTTCTTTTTTATTAAAACACACAGAGTATTAAATAGGATAAAAAATATAACATATAACATTTAAAAGAAGCTTCTAACCCTAAATGGAAGCTAAAGTCATCACTAAGCACGGGAAAATTAACATCTTGAAAAGGAAGATTATTTACTCAACAAATATTGATTGACTATCTGCTGAGTGTCAGGAGTGTTAGATGCCCTTAAAGAGCCCACAGGTGGGCACAGGTAGACAAATAAGGACAAAATTACAGGATAATGAGGTCAACACTACAGGAGAGCTGTCTGGCACATGGAATGAAGGAGCCCCATGGAACTTGAAACAAATGGCATTACTTTAAATCCAGGTTCAGAATGACGATGACCAATGTTCTGTTTTCTAGAAAAGGTACAGTGATGGACTGTCTGGGGGAGGTCCACTATCATGACCTCTCATCCTCAGAAACCACTAGTAGGTCATGGTCACCTTAAGTAACTGTCACAAACACTCCCTTCCATTTAATCAGGTGTATACTAAACTCGCATTTCTTGGAAAACACATCATAAATACATACCTAGAAATTAAACAGCTATGTATGGCCTTATGATTATGGGATTTCTAAATGTAACTTAAGAAAAATAGATGCAGTTACACTTCGTTTACTGAGCTACCATAAATATTTGGAGAACATTTAAGAACTTGGAAGATAGCAAAAGAGTACATTAAGTAGGCAAAATAAATGTCAGAATCTGCTCCCTAAAACGACATTACATAACAGGTACCAAAGCCCAAAACTCACTCAAAACATGTACTTTTATTTTAGAGATGATTCTAATAAGCAAACCAGGAAACAAGGGTATTAAGAGTGGTTACAGACACACTGGCCATAAAATAACAGGTCTCAGCTGGCAAGAGAGAGAAAATTCAAAGAAAGCAGAAAGAAATAACGTAAAATGTGTAGTTTGAAGACCTTCAGTGCAGAGCAGATTTTACAGAATAGAACTTAAACATAACTATGGTCTCTTTCTTTGCCCGTTCCCTTTCCTATTCAACTTGTAAATTCTTGCAGGCACATTCAATATTACGATACTGGTTCATCAGTATTTGTAACAACATTTTTTTTTCTTTATGGAAGGACACAATTGGGAGGAGGGGGTAGAAAAGGAGGGTTATATTCAGGGAAATAGCAGGTTACTTTTTTTTTTCCCATTTCAGAATTCTTTACTCTAAAGAAGCTGTTTTGTGTTTTGTTTTGTTAACTACATGTGCGTAAAGCCCTTTATAATATACCATTCTGGGAAGACCAGCATTTTGAAAAATATGAAATAATGCTCTGGCAATAAGTGTAATTAAAATGCTGTTCAGAGGCATGGTACGGGACTTCTATATCTCAAGGTACATAGCAACTGATGGCAGCATAGTCACTCCTGTTGAGGAGAGTATCGTAATGAACAAATTTCCAATGTCTGCTTCTAGGAGATGCTTTTTATGTCTGCGTTGGCAGATTCCACTGGCACATGGCCCACATTCAACAGGAGTTCATATCCTTAGATTTTTACCTCCTCTTTTTTTTTTTTTTTTTTTTTTTTTTTGGCTGCTGCACAAACATTTTCAGTGCTTTCTAAATGGCATAAATATTTTCAGGGTTTTTGACAGGCAGCAAAGAGAAAATTAATTTCCAAGTGTCTCCATTTTGTTCCCTAACGCCATCCACTGACATCTGGCTTCAAAGAACAGGATCACCCCTACCAGAGCTGCTAGGCTCTGTCAGCAACTTCTCTCCCCACTGTAGCCTTCAGTTTGTTAAAGATGCAACTCTTCCAAATGGTGGAGTTAATGTTATCTTAGGCTGTGTCTTCAGAATGGGCAGAAAAAGCCTCAACAGAGAGATGAAAATTTGAGCCCAGATGTCCTACACTCCTCTAAATTGTGATGTTCACAGATCAAACTTGCAAAGGATGTATTTTAAAGAACTAGAAGCTGATGTTACCCACCCTTTATAGTAAAAGACGTTACAGGTAATACTGATTTTTTTCTTAATAAAGCTGACCCCAGGAGGATATCAGCTTTAATTTTCACTAAGATGCAACTATTGTATGCTCAATGGCTTGTAGGTAGACAACTTCATGCAAAAATAATTTACTCTATGTAACATGGATGATTACACACTCATTTGACAACTCTATGTTTCTTTTGTAACAAACATTTTTTCTCCTTGAGTAGTACCATCAATTTGGGCCTAAACTGACTGCAAAAGCCAAAACTAAAATTAATTACTAAATAAAGGATCATCATAGATAAACAAAATGCAGTGTGTGTGTGTACAATGGAATATTATTTGGCAACAAAAAGGAATGAAATACTGATTCATGCTACAATATGGATGGACCTTGAAAACATTTTGCTAAGTGAAAGAAGCCAGATACAAAAGGCTACATACTGTATAATTCCATTTATTTGAAATGTCCAGAATACTCAAATCCATAGACAGAAAAAGTTGAATCGTGGTTACCAGGGGCAGAAGGGAGTAGGGAATGGGGATGGAGTTTCATGTAGGATGATGAAAATGTCCTAACATGAGATAGTGGTGTTGACTGCACAACTTTGTGAATATATTAAAAACTGCTGAATTAAACATTTTAAAAGGGTGAATTTTATGGTATGTGAATATCTCAATAAAATTGTTATTTTTTTAAAGTCTCAATAGCTGATTAATGACCCTCCAAGTAGAGGAATTCTAAATATAAGAGGACTAAATTTTCAACGACAGCACTTCGAGTTTTATCACAGTGACCTAATCTTTATATCCTGGGATCTATCTATTAAGCCTATAAAAGTGTTCCTCTTTACTTTCAGAAACAAAATCTCCTTTTACAAGACACAGAGAAAGAGTAGTAACTTCAATGAAGGACTTATTCATATAGCAGAGCTCTTTGTTGACAAAGTACCTTCTATATTAACCTGTCTAATGTAATTTATTAAGCCAACAGGCAGCCCTAAGGAAATATTGGGTCATCCAAATATTTGGCAATCACAAAAGAATTTTCAGGTAATTACTTCACAATCAACTACAGTATCAAATCTAGATACATCTATTGCTTTGCAATTAGTGGCAATGAAAATAGAAAATGTAAATATGAATACTGACCTTGTTTCTTTTAACCCTTCCTTCTGAATAACTTCCAATATCTGCTTCGCTGTCATTGGTGAGTTGGGGTGTTTTTCTAATGCCTAAAAAATAAAAATAAACATAAAATTCCTAGATTATTGTATGGAAGCATACAAAATAAAAATATGTGTGAATCATGCAATCGTTCCTTAACATTTTAAAGGGGGAGGGGCTGATATGTCAAAATAAGATCCCATCACACAGTTCAGGTATCCAAAGTGAGAATGTAATTCTTTTCTGGAAATTAATGGCAATTTCTTCAATGGGGGTTGGGGGTCATTATTTTAAAAAAAATGTCACAAAGGCATACACACCAAAAAAAAAAAAAAAGTAATATGAAACCTGAAGAAACCAAGTTAATAAATGTATATAATTTTATTTAAAATTGCTAAGATTTTATGGGTAAAGACAGACTTTCAGGCTACTTAAATGTTTTCTAAATTTCCAGGACTTTGGAAACATGGAGCCTGGACACTACCAATAGCAGAGAACAAAGTGCTGGTTAGAAATAACCTCACTGGATTAGTTTGATCAACTTCTTTTGTATTAAAAAAAAAATGAGGAAAAAAAATCCTTCATGGCCAAAATGGAAAAAAAGCATACATACAGAAACCCAAGTAAGTCATTACACTGTGTGTTCCAGTTCAGCTCAGTTTCCTTTCTTCTGCCTTTTTCAATTAATTTCAAGTAAACCCCTTCCTCTTCCCATTCAGCCCATCTCAGTTTTATGAACTGAGTCCCATTTTTCTTTCTCTCCCCTTCTGGCCTCCTTATTTTTTAGTGGAAGGGAGTTCTTTTAAAGTGTGGGGAATACATGGGACATAGCTCACTGTTTCCATAGGCATTAGACCATCAGACCTGGAAATCAAATTCCTGTATTTATCCAGGGATTTAACTACCTGTAAAGAAAGCAATAAACACTGTTCACCAGCACGGACTCAGGGGCCACCTCTGGGAATGAGAAACAAGTCTACACATATCCTCACAATGACTTCCTCCAAGGGTAGACAACACCTACTTAAAGATGCTGTACAGAAGGTTCTGCACATTCCAGAATTCTAATGTATGATTATTTACTAGGACGATCATAATTATCAACAGGGTTACTTTGAAAACTAACAATTGAAAAGGCTCTGAATCTGCTCCAAATAGTTCTGTGATCTCTCCTACTATCATGGCCAAATTTCAACTAGCACTAGCAAAGGTTCTATTCATCAAGGCCTCACATCCAGCCTGCCCTGCCTCACCAGTAGTGCCTCTCCCCTGTACTCCCTTCTCTGGTTCCCAGGAAACGTCCCCATTTTTCCCAGCCCATATCCATCCCTTAGCCATAGTCGGTAAGTCCTTTAAAGAACACAGCAATATGATCTACGCTAGAAAGAGGGTATGGCAACAAGTACATCAACAGGAAAGAAGGAAACCTGTCTTCACAGGAGGCCACTGGAGAGCCAAACTGAAGCCTGGGAAGGGGGACAAAGAAACATAGGCATAGCTGTATAGGGAAGAGGACTAATGTGTAAAAATACTGGTTTAAAAAAAGGCAAGAAGGAAACTGCATCATAGAGCTGCAAAGGGGTGAAGATTAGATCATGGGGAAAGGTGGGAAAGAAAGAGACATGGAAACAGAAAGGCTGACAGAATTTGTAAAACGAGAACCATACACAGAATGGTGCATACTTATGAATTGTTGAAAGGGGATGCTATGGGCACATGGACTATATACACGGCGGGTATCACCCCAAATGACAAGCAATGCTGGAGACACACATGGTCTCTCCTGGGAGAGATGGGCAGAAGGTCAACAGACACACACACGTTAGCAAGCAAGGAAGAGGGAAACCATCGGGAAGAGGCGCAGGTTGCAGAAAGAGGAGAAGAGGGGACGAGGTAGAGAAAGGAGGAAAATTGAGCTGAACTGGGAATGGCCAAAAAGCAAACTGATTAAATCCAGAAAGGGCCAAAGAGGAAACTCCAGTGTACCGGGCAACGTTTTGAGGGAAATTTGGGTGCACTCAAAAGTGGGGTTACTCACTGTGGAGGACTCCCTGTTTCTCTTCCTGAGTACAGGCCCCTCAGCACACCTGGGCAGCTCCTCCCCGCAATTGAGAGAATTTGGATAGCCCTGTCCCCTTCTCTATGACATCACATCCTACTCTACAAAGGAAGTAAAAGTGCCAAGAATTACATCGTGGAGTGGATGAGAGGCGGGAAGGAAATGATGAAGCCACACAGAACACCAGAAGCCACCCTGAGTTCCTGCAAGACAGAGAAAGGAGACAGAGAAGGAGAGGTTCCTGGTCGTGAACAAGCGTCACTGAACTAGCCATGTGGACATGAACAGGATGAGAGAGAGAGAGAAAGAGAAATCATCTTCACAGAAAAGACCATTGATACTGTCAAAATAATGAGACACATGGTGGAGACATGAATCAGACTCACAGGCAGCCATACTCGAACACAGCAAAATAGAAAATACAATTCTCATTTTCCACCGGTGATAATCCTTTAAAATGACCTTATTTTGGGGTAGTCAAAATTGGAAAAAAAAAAAAAAAGCAAACTCATACCTGTATTATAGAAAACAAAATGTACCCATAAGCCTACAGGCAAGAATATTAACCACTGCTAATATTTGTGTCTTACTTTTAGTTTTTCCCCATCTACATATATCAATCTAATATACTTATATACAGCATGTGCACATATTGTTAGCTATTTAATTTTCTCCATGTAATATGAATTCTTCAAAATGGCATCATAATTAACACTTCACTGAAAACAGGCATTTGTATCGTTTTAAAAATTAAATTAGTAAATAATATATTGAATATAACTTTCTTAGAGTGTTACTGAATCAAATGATGTGAGCTTGGTCATGTCTCAATACACAGCCAACTGCTTCCAAAAAGATTTTAACAATTTATACTACCACCAAGCAGAACTAAAACTGCCTCTCTTACCACAACTTTGCCAATATTCAGTATAATCTTTTAGTAGTATTTGTCAACTTACTAGGTCAAAATGCAATGGCTCATTGTTATTCTAATCATACTTCTGCAAATACTAATGAGGACAAAGTTTTTTTTTTCCCCCAAATTAATATCAAATGCAATACGACAGGATATTTGTTTTCCTTATTGATGTATAAAAAGCTCTTCATATAGTAAAATAGTATTTATTACTTTGCATATTAATAATATTTATTCTTTTTGTTACTTCTTTTTTGGATATTTTAGGGAGATTTGCAAAGTTTTCTATTTTCACATCAACAACTCCATCAGTTTATTCCATTGTGACTTCTGTCTTATGTGTAGAAATTCCTTATAACCAGAGAACATGCTAATATCTACAAATATTTTTAAGGTATATTTATAGTTTTACTTTTTAATTCATCTGGAATTTATCATTTTGTAGCAAGGTGAAACACCAACGTAAGCCCACCACCTATAAGTAAGTCAAGATCCCCCCACTACAATTTGTTTCCTAAGCTAGTCATGGTTCCTGAGTCATCCTCTACCATATATTAATACTACAGCAGTGAAAACTCTTTTGGATGGGAAACCAAATAAATGTGGGAACCCGATATATAAAATGCACAAAAGCAAGCTATTCTTGTTAAGGTGGAGATGAAAGTGCTCAGAGCCCCCATATTATTCCCTCTAATGGCCAAAGGCACTTCTGGCAATCTTCAGGGTGTCTAAAAACTAGACTGCAAACCATTCATTGTCCCTGGGGCTCATCCAGGATCCAGAGATCCCCTGAACTTTCAGTCAACTGCAGTGCCAGCAGTACACCATTCTGAATTGCTCTAATATTATAATACAGTTCACTATCTGGTTCAGCCACTGTTCTCATTATTCCTTCTTAAATTTTTAATAGTTCACTTCTTTATATTTCCAGATGAAATTTAGATTGGAATTAAATGAGACATCTAATTAAATTTTTAAGCAATTTACACAGTGTTCCATGTGTTTAAGTTTTGTTTTATAAACTGCAATAAGCATTTTATTGTTTATATTTTCAGTTGCAAATATGAATACACTTTTTCATATAATATTCTCACGTTTTATTGGGAAGACACACAAAAGCCATTGAATTGTGATAATTACTATCTATACGAACATCTAATTGAATTCTTAATAGTCCTAACTGTATAGAAATACAGAATCATATTTTCTACAAATAATGTGAATTGGGTCTCCTTTCCAACACTTCCATGTTTTCTCTTTCCTACAATATTTACTTTGGATAAAAACTGATCTTTTCTAGTCCCTTTCAAAAAATTCTGCTGAAAATTGAGCTGCTTTGTCATTTATTTCCTCAAATACAGGCCCCCCCAAACTGCTGAGTTTCCCAAAGAATATCCATAGCTACAACTATCAGCTGCCCTGCCAAGGGAAGACTGTAATTAGAAACTACTGGCCAGATATCAAGTCTCTTCTATACAAATTGGTCTGTCACAGTGCTTAATCTTTACATAAAATGCCTTTCCTTTCTTTGTAAAAACAAATTGCCCTCCTGTGTTCAAGCCATATTTGTGAGTCCACTTTACTCTTACTCTTTAGGAGCTGTGTCTTATACGTCTCATGCTTCCGCCTGATGCACTAAAGTCCTTTCAGTCCTTCTTTGCCTCCTTTCTTCTGCAGCAATACTCCACAGTAGGTTTCAAATTTAGCATCACTCTCTATAAAGGGGGATTTCCATGGTGAGGGATACAAAGTTCGTATACAATCTGCTACCTTCCTACCAATGAATCCCCTAGCATTTTTCAAGGCCCTGAAGAGTCATATAGAATTGCCAAATACACTACTGGATTTCACCTTCTCTATTGATGTAACCATCTCAGAGCCTATCTCAAAAAATATCTAGACTCCTACTACTTTGAGACAAGACAGACTCATCCCAGAAAATTCCTCCTCCAGACTTCTACATGTCCCAGTAGGAGAAAAAAAAAAAAAAAAACCCTGCAAAGAAAGGATAGTAATCTAGTTAAGAGAAGGAGAGATTAAGCCATATGATTAAGCCATATGATTAAGGCTACAGGCCAACCTAAGAATGTATTTTTCTATATTTTAGGTTTAAACATTTTACTCTAATAAGTAAAAGGTTTTAAACATCTTAAAGTTTGCTCAAGATTTCCTTGGTGTCTCTCGAACACAAAATTCATCTCAAGTATTCCTAAGATAAACACTCCAGACCAATGTTCACCTAGTGGTTAAAATCTTGGTCCTGGGATCCCTGGGTGGCGCAGCAGTTTGGCGCCTGCCTTTGGCCCAGGGCGCGATCCTGGAGACCCGGAATCGAATCCCACGTCGGGCTCCCGGTGCATGGAGCCTGCTTCTCCCTCTGCCTATGTCTCTGCCTCTCTCTCTCTCTCTCTCTGTGTGTGTGACTATCATAAATTAAAAAATAAATAAATAAATAAATAAAATCTTGGTCCTTCATGCCCTAAATAAAATTTTCTGAGCTTACTTATTAGATGGCAAAATAAGATGATTTCCATAATTTGAAAGCATGTCAATGATACACGATTAGATTTGTGGAATCCTCAGTGAGCATCCAGCATCTAGCTCGCTTCCCTTTTCTAACACTAATATGTCCTCCCCTTAATTCAGGCTGGCAGTTTATTCAAATGTTTTACTGTTTAAAGTCTCATGTCATAAGGTAAACGATTTAAGGTCATAACAATAAACCATTATATAGCTCTCTATGGTTAAAGAGTGCTTTCACATAATACAGTTTATTTGCTTTCATACAACATATATTATTTTATTTGACCCTTATAACAACTTGGTGAGATGCATAGAGGAGGCAGGATTAACTTTCTCGGAGATGCACAAAGTTGAAGTAATTGGTTCAAGATCATAAGCTGGTAAAAGTGGAAAGACAGGACTTGTATATGTGATAATACTGCTGGCAACTATGTTTAAATGTAATAAGAATAATAATTAATATTTCTTAGACAATTCTGTCCTAAGTGTGTAGGAGCTTTCCTTATATTATAATAGACTCCGGGATTCCTATTTTTAATATTCCCTACTTCTGCTATTCTTAAGAAGCCCCAAAAGTCCATGTCATTCTGATGAAACATGAATTTGGATCACTGACAGTATTCAGATGAGGAAATCAATCACGCAAGAAGTGACAGCACTTGCCAACTGCCCAATATCTGCAGCTCAGTTAGGTTGTGCTCTAATCCTAACACATGCAGCTGCTAGTTAAGGGTTTAAAGACGATGCAATTTTTCTACTTGCATGACTTTTATGGGGGAAGTTATATGTGGGAGTAGTATTTATGAATGTGACTTAAAAGATGTGGAAATTTTGTTGTAATATCCTTAAGAATATCCTTCACCCAGAATAAAGCAACCTCCAGGAAAATCAAGTGTCCCAACATCGGGCAGCTACTAGGTGATGAGTCCAGGGCTCCTGACACTGAAGTCCGCTTCTCCTACTGAGTTAAATTGCTTCTCCTTAAGGGCTTGGGGGTTGCGAAGAAACTGATGCTTTATAATTCAGATATTATACACAGTACCTACCTCATAATCCCCACCTCAGCAGTCTATCACTTAAGAACAATCGAATATTTCTTTGAACTCGCAGATAATGGTTTAAACTGTACCTTCCATTGGTAGCACTTGTCAAACAGTCATTAATTCATAGTAACTGTTTAATGCTATTCTTGCTACACTGCAAGCTTTCGTCTCCATTATTGTTCACATCCCCAGATGGCAGGAGGACCAAGTCCGCTTATAAAGAGACCAAGTTAATATGGGGAGATGCTTTCGGTCACTCTATCTTAGGGATGTTTATGGCATAATCAAGAAGGTTATGGCATCTGGAGTCAGTTGGAGCAAGAGCCCCTACTCACTAGCTGTCTTAGACATTTAACTTCCCTGAATCTAAGTTTCTTCATTCCCTCATTTGTAAAAATGCTGTGAGGACAAAATAATAAATGTAAAGCACTTACTATTCCAATACGCCAAATGACTGCCTACAGCAATATGTGCTAATAAACATTAGTTAATACTGCTGACTTGGGGTGGGGGGAACCCCTCTGAGCACATCCTAGAAACATGAGGACAACAATATTTTAAAAAAAGGACATTAGATGTTGTCTCTTTTTGAGATTTCCTGTGTAAACTGCACTCGAGCTTCTACAAATAAGGCTAGCCATGTACTGCCATCCCTCATGCCTTACGACTGCCATACTTATTCTAATACAGGTTCGCAGGTAAATGTGCACACACTGTGCCTAGTTTCATCATCCAACAGTCCTATCCGTGTTTAACAAGATGGGCTATACAATATGGCACTCTTTTAGACACTGCTGTGTCACCCAGAAAGAAAAGCACACTACAGGGACAAATTATCCTGTTATACTTGTATTACAATTCAAGTAAAAATACAGAACTACAATAAAAACTTATTTCCAACTATATACACTTAAAGACAAACTTTCAAGCAACTATAATAGAGTATCATTGAATATCCATCAGAAAAAAAAAATTCTATCTGTAAGATTACTTCAGTTGCTCAGCCTCATAAAACTAATCACAGCTGAGAGTAGAAAAATGGCTTTGTGAGGCCTAGAACAGTTCAAAGAGTGATCATTACCTGAATCTGTAGATAAAGTTCTATACAACTGAGAGGTGAATTCTAATTCCCTGCGGGATTTCGGCAACTCTGTTCCCTCATTAAGTTTCTAATCCTTTGTAACAGTTGCCATTACTTATAACACAAAAAGAAAACAGAGTAAGAGACACTAGAATTTCTAAAATGTTCTAAAAAAGGTAAAAGATAAATATTAATAACTACTTAAATTATGATACATATGAGACCTGTTTTAAGTAGTAAAACATCTCTTTAATGAAAGAAATGCTTCTCCCAAAGAAATCTGCAGGCAGTGTGCTCTATTCAAAACCCACTAATTATTGAAAAGCTTTTTCTCTGCATCAAGTAAAAATTCTGCTTTCCTATAACTTCTATGTAGTCCTAGTTTTCGCCTTTCAATGTGACAATTATTTAATATTAAATTACAAGCACTTTCCTAACATGAAAGCTTAAAGTGACTATGTTATATAAATTTACAAAATAGAGCCGACTCATTTATTCATATGATATACTGCCACCTGTTTGAATACACTATTAAGGGCTCAGTCTTCTTTTATCTCTAGGCTAATGAATTCTGTTTTTTCTCACATAAAATAGTTTGCATTGTCTTGAAAAACACCCTTTGAACATTGAGTTTGCCAGTGTCACTTGTAAAATAATGCTTTAAAAATTATACTAATTGAAATAAATTAGCTAAATACCATTAATACTCTAAATGTAGCTTATATAACATATAAACATAATACAAAAATATATAAACATAATACAATATAGTGAAACTATTAGTTCCATTTCTCTAACATATAAATATATTAATACAACCTAGTATGATACTTGCTCTTTCTCGTAGTCCTCATACCATCAACCAACAAATATTTCCAGATCTTTCAACATTTGTTTCTGAAATCACATGCATAATTCTGTGGTATATTTCCCAACCTACTGGATGTTAATGCATGTTTGTTTGATGCACTAGTATTTGCTTCAAACCATTTTTATGGGCTCTGAAATCTTATCATTCCCAAATATCCTTTTACTCCAGGTACCAACTAAACTTGTGGTATCTACAAATTTGAAAAAATAATTATTTCAGTCAAATTTCATCTTTTTATTTATTTTTTTTAAGATTTTATTTATTTGAGAGAGAGAGAGAGTGCATAAGCAGAGGGGAGGGGGGAAAAGGAGAAGCAGACTCCCTGCCAAGTAGGGAATCCAACGCAGGACTGGATCCCAAGTACTCCAGGATCATGATCTGAGCTGAAGGCAGGCGCTTAACTGACTACCTTTGGGTGCCTGACTCAGGCACCCAAACTTCATCTTTTTAGGTGAAGGTTGTTTTTCCTACCTTATAAGGTTCTTTTGGAATCATCATTCTCTTGTTCAACTGTCCAGTTTCCCTTTCTATTTTGTGATACCCTCACATCTGACGAGTATGACTGTGATGAATTCTTCAAGTTACTTGTGATAGGGCTGAACAAAGCAATGGAAAACAAAGCCACAACCATGTGGCTGCTGCTGGAATCTTCTTTTAGACTGATCCTAACTAGTCAATCAATATACTTGGTAATAGATGTTCAATCTTCTAAAAATTCATTTAATTATACTTCAAATGACTGGCTGAAATTTAGCTCCAACAGGAACATCCTCCTGATATGTAAGTCTAATAATCCTATCAAAATAAATTAATTTAGTTTGACATGAATTAACTTAGAGAATCCATAATGCCTTCCAGGGATCACTACTTCCATTTCTAAATCCTTACAGTCATCTGTTTAATAATACACTCTAGAATTTCACTGAGAGTTGAAATAAAGCTCAATAATCTGATTTCAAACACTTCTTATATCTCTTTTTATAATAATAATAATAGCAAACACTCAGGAGTGACTCTGCATCAGGTATTATTCTAACATATATATAAACTTGCTTAATCCTCATAGCAACCCTCTTATCATGTAGGGACACTTATCATCCTCATTTTATGACAGGATAAGGTAACTAAAGTGCAAAGAACTTATTTAACTTTCCCAAAGTCCCACAGCTACAAGGTAGTAAAGCCAAAATTTGAACCCCAGTGGTCCAATTCTTAGACAATTATTCTCCTGTCTCTGTGATTTTCTCCGTGATTATCAGCAGCACTTCTCATCATATCTGCAGATTCTTTCAATGTCTTGTCATTGAGCTCACATTTCATCATTTCATGTCCCATCTAAAATACAGTGAATATAACTTCTATGTTACTTTCTGACACCTTTTTAAAAAATATGCAGTACTTATTTTTTTTCTGCACTATTTTAAAGGAAAAAATATGTAATCAAATATTTCAAAACCGAGAAATCATGCTACCACTCTGATCTGGAATATCATACTAATTTCATGGCAGCTAAAATGCTGAAGGAAACAGTGAACTCCTATTAACTGAACAAAGGAAATATTAGCTTGTCAGAGATGATAAAGGTTTTCTTATTTCTAAACTAAGAGAATTGTCTCCAATAGAAATTCATATAAGTGGCACTGGGTGGTTATGAACAAGATCTTCAATGAGAGTTTCACCAAAGCAAGCATGAGACAGTTATAAATGTTGTCACAGAACTTCTCATAAAAATTGAGAATAATAAAATAATCCAAGTAGATAGTCTTCCCAAGGCCCAATATAATTAAATTAGGATTATATACTCTAACAATAACCTGGAGTTTATTTATATTTTATTACTATGGATATAATAACTCTAAAAACCAGGCTTGCAGGTGGCAAAATACATTATTATGAAAATTAAGGATCTTAATGTGCATTTTTGTCCACACATGGGAAACTAAATACCTGTTTACATGGAAACCTATGGAGAAAGCCAGCATTCTCCTCAAAATAACTTTCTGAAGCAGCAATCAGTTGAGACCCTAAATTTCCATATCTTGGGAATTGTTACAAGGTGCTTGTGTTAATAATAGAAGGTAGTACAAAGAATGCTAGAAAGCATTCTGTAATAGAAATGCACCGGGTTAAAAAAAAAAAAAAAAAAGAAATGCACCGGGTAATTTTGCAAGAACTTGAATTATGTTAACATATTTAATTTTTACAACCACTCATCAAGGTAGGTATTAATGCTGTAGACAGGAGAACTGAGACACAGATATATAAATTCACTTATGTCAGGCTATTCCCAAGTAAGAAGCCAATGGGGATTCAAATCCATGCCCTCAGACTCAGGTGATTCACCATCACAATATAGTATCTTGTAGTAAATAGTGCCAACTTATTTGTTCACCTTTAGGAAATTTCCTTACAGAAATCTACAGCCCATTCTGCAGGTTCAATGAAGGATTATTCGAAAAAAAAAATTTTTTTTTAAAGACATAATCTAAGAGGGCAGTAGTTAAATAAAGGATAAAGGAAGGCACATACATACCATAAAATAATACACTATCATTGCAAAGAAAGTATGCACTGACATAGATATCCATGAGAAGGTGATGAGTAAAAATAAGCAGGCTGAAGAACAGTATGTAAAGAAAGCTATGTATTCAAGTGTATGTGTTGTCCATACACATACACACAAACCAACACACATTCACACCATATAAAACTATTCTAGCAGTTAACAATTGTTACCCTGGAGAGTGATAAAAAGCCAAAAGTAAAAGGATGAAATGTCATACTTATTTTATATCTGTATATTTATAAGCACAAATGACTTTCATAATCTTTAAATTGTTTATTAATCTCTATATTATGTCATTTATATAATTTATGCTTATATAAATTATATAATACTTAAATAATTTTAAAATCAGTTTTGAACAAAATAAAACTGAATACTCAAACAGCAACAAAAGCAGTTATACACCTTATACTGTAAAGCACAGTGGAGAAAATAAAATATAAGTATATTGAATTTTTTCCAAAGCAAATATTACTCATCATTCAATCTGAGTCAGGAAAATTCTTCAGTGTTATTCTCACAGACTCGTCTGAAATGACACAGCATCCAGATGTAGCTGCCAGAAGGAATTAGTTGCAAAATATATCTTGAGATAATTGTAGAAAATGACTTTGTTATATAGAATTATTTGATTCTGACCACTTAAATGTTGAAGAATGACAAAGACAATGACGCTTACTTTGTCACAGTTAATAGTCATCCTTTTCTCCTGACTATAGTTAGACAACAACATCACTTCCTCAATAATTCATTGATTTAACAAATATTTACCAAGCACACACGTACACCAAAATGAAATACAATAAAACATGTCATCACCATCTCTGGAGACACTTATCCTCTGGTTTACTATAGTTAGGGAGGGGAGGGTGGCAAACCGCTACTTTACTTAGAAATGGATTTAAATTAAAAGGAAGGAGACCAGACCCTATGCTTTCTTTCATATTTATTTAAAATGCTAATTTAGTCTACACAGAAATGATCCTTGCATACCCCATTTCCAAGGGTGGTAATTATAATTCAGATTCTATGGACACAGTGATAATCATCACGGTATTTTTTTTTTCTTTTTGGTCACTGGTTCATTTCTAGTACCTGGCACATGGTGGGCACTTAATAAAAACTTGCCTAATGAATGAAAACAAGATGAACAAATGACAAGGAAGAACTGATGTACTGAACTTATTGTGCTGTGTACACACTCCTTATTCTCTTCTGAAAAATGTCCTTTGATTTAAATAGGAGCTATCATATTTAAACTTTGATTTAAATAGGAGCTATCATATTCCTGTAGATACTTATCTACTAATGATGGGGTGGGTGGTGGGATGGTAGGGGTTGGGTACACAAGGAGGGCCAATTATCAATCTTCCCCAGGACACATTAGCCTAAATCTGAAGAAAGTAAATCTCAGGTGCTTTCTGATAATAACCCCATGTGAAGAGAGCCTGAGGTTTGCTGGAAGCCAAGTTTCTAGCCATGTGGAAGAAGCCAGGCTCAGAAAATAAGGCTTCTGTATTGAGAGAAACAGAGATGAGGGAGTCCTGGACATATTCACTCCTTCTTCCCAGGTGTTGCTAAGGACCTTTGTTCTCCTATGCTGGTTCAGGTTTATACAAGTCATCCAATAAATTCAACTTCTTACTCGGTTAAAGTTGGATTTTAGTCACTGTCCATGACCAAATGGTCATGACCACTGTGTGCATTATACTAATTACTAAGTTCTTAGTTGGTTCTTTTCACAGGATATTTTTTAAAAGTACAAAAGACATGTTTCTAAGCCTGATGTTAATGTTTTATTCCTTCAGAAGATAAACAAAAGAGTAGCTATTGCTAACACTTCTTCATCACTGGCAACCCAAATTCTTAATAAGATGAAACTTGGGAATGCAGAATATTAGCCCTTTGTCAAATATGCACTTTGATTCATCCAGACACATAGTTAAAAAATTAAACAACTGTATAAAATTGAGAACTCACCAGGTAAAGCTATAAATAATTCTAGCAGTAAGATGTCTTTACCTAGAACACAACTTTGATGAGCAATAGCTAAAAGAATTTCTGAATCCCAGGCTTCAGAAAAGGGCCAAAATTTTTAAAATATGAAGCAGGTATCCTAATATTTTTGTGATATATCCTAGAGGCCTTCTGAGGGCCAAAAGGCTTATGTGATATGTCCATCCCTGTTTCTAATTGGACCCATAAAGTAAAAATCTAGCATAACTTTTTATACTAAAAACCAAGTCAAAGATCTCTCCCCAGATTTACTATACTCAAGTAATTAAGATCTAATTTAAGTTTCTGCATCTGGATTTATGCTACATACATTCTTGGGGCAATTACTTTTATATTCTACTTAATGTACCACTGACCTTAATATTAGCCAAGTTTTCCAACCCTCTCCATCCTACACCCCTTTCTGTCTTTTTTCTTAAACTACGTAATGGAAGAATAAAGGCCATATTTACCAGGGCACAAAGCAAACAGAACTGGTTTCAATCAGCCAATATTTGTTGATATGAAATATGGACTGAGTCTCTTTAAGGAGGCAATGGAGCATTAAAACTTACCTTTGCCAACAAAAAAGATTCTTTATGAAATCAGATAGTCCCTTTTGCTTTGTAGCCTTCCTCAGTTCTGATTTTGCCAGTTGAGTTCTGCATACAACCAGGCTGGGAGCTCATTATACTATAATACCACATTTAGATGTCAGGATGAAGAAAAATGATTAGCTCTGATGTGATCAAAATATCTATTCCTTCAAAAGAAATACAAATAAGAATTACCTATTAACCAACTCTAAATTAGTGGTTACATAAAGTCTTACTTAGATTTTTCCCAGAGGTTGCCATTCAGCATTATTAAATTATGCCTGAAGATAAATTAGGCCAGATGTTTTTCTCTTAGATCCACTCAACTACAGGCAGTAGGCAGCGGGCCGACAAGGAATCAAATCCTCCCTACAGAGGCTATCTATAGGAAAAGCTCTGAGAGTTCTGCTAACTACCCTGCCATTCAGGTTTTAAGAGATAATTGCATCTGCCATCAGGTATAAAGGACATATAGGAGAACAAACATCAGAATATTCTGTAGGTATCCTAGCGCAAAAGGGAAATAAATATAAAACACATTATCTCCATATTACTGGAAATTAAAACAGGAAAATGAAAGTCTGCTTTGTGACCCTAGCAATTCAGAGGTGGCCTTGCCTATGGTAATTATAATTAATATGTCCCCATATAAAGGCCAAAAATTTTGAAGGGATTCTCTGTGAAAATCAATGTCCCCTACTGATAAATTATGTCATAATGAACAATATAATTTAACATGTATCGGACTGTGTATTACAACTCCATCTTTATTTGAGCAAAAGACTGGTAGAAAGTTGATGGGAAATCCGGTTTAGAAGTTTTGCTTTAGAGCATAGAACAGATATGGCTACACACTGGTGAGGTAAAGGGCTGGACAAACATTGTTCATCTGGTTTTAAGATGCATATGGTTAACACATTCCTTGTGGTGTGAAAGTCTGCAAGCTTTCAAGACAAGTTTTCTTCCTTCCCACCCCCCCCCCTTTTGCTACATGAAGGGATAAGACTCAATGGGGAGTCTGTCGGCTGTCAAGAGTTTCTCTATGCTAGATCTAGAGGAGAGTGGACACTGGTGGGAAACAGCCGGAGGGTGACTGAGCCCTCAATGAAAGGGAAATGTAGACAGGAATCTCTGAGACAGACTGGGAAATCTAATCCCTTAGTGGGAGTACTCCCTCTACCCGCATTCCCCTAGGCCAAAAGAGAGAGAAAAAGAGAAAGAAAGAGGTGTTATTACAGTGTCTGCTTTCCTCTTCTCAATGGTGTGGAAATCTGGCCATACCTTTTCAATGAAGCACAATTTGTCTGGACTTGGGAACTTGAACTCATTTAAAATGTCCAGGTGCCCCTTTCTATCTCTTCAACTATCTTGGAATTCAATTCCCTATTAACCATAATTGTTCTACTCCTTCTGGTGAGAGAGCTTTCCTCCCCAGTAGAGAGAATGAAAAACAAGCATTTTACAAAGCAAAAATACAAACAGAATTATCGTAAGATGGAATATAAAAGATTGTGATGAAAATTCCCTGTTTACTGGTCAGCCCAGGTGGCTCAGTGGTTTAGCACCACCTTCAGCCCAGGGCCTGATCCTGGGGACCCAGGATGGAGTCCCACGTCGGGCTCCCTGCATGGAGCCTGCTTCTCCCTCTGACTGTGTCTCTGCACACACCCCTCCGTGTGTGTGTGTGTGTGTGTGTGTGTGTCATGAATAAATAAAATCTTAAAAAAAAAAAAGAATAGATATGAGAGGCTGATTTTACAAAGCAGTTTAATGTAATGGAGAAGAAAAAAGGGACCTAACCTTGTCTGCCTCCCTTACCTCTCAAGCATGTAATTATGCATTTAGTGTCTCATAAACAAAGATAGAAGGCGCCATAGAACAAAAACACCTGTTTTGCTATAAAGGTAGAGATACAAAATAGTAAAACAAGAAACCAAAACAGAACAAAAAAATAAACCCACCACTTGAAATCTCAGTGGATTAAAACAAATGCTTATTTCTCACTCACATCTCTATGTCCACATCTCTAGAAGCAGGATGACTGAAATTCCATCTTGTCACCAGCTTCTGTGATCAACACAACTGAGAAAGAAATAAGGGGCATCAAACACTGGCTACAGGGAACAAAACAACTCACATGGTTAATGCCTAACTTCAAGGGAGCAAAGAAGTCCAGCCCCACCATTTGTCCCTAAGGAGGGAAAATGAAAGCACTATGCACCAGCCTACTAACAAAATATCCAGTCAACCATTCGTTAAAGACAGAGAAAGAATTTTCTTAAATAACTCAGTAGACAATATTTTTCTCCCTGTAGACTCTATCTAAGACAATTAAAGATATATGAACAAACACATGGAAAAAAATGTAACAAAACACTAAAGTTTATTAAAGTTCTACCGTTTGTTTCTTCATCATCCATTTTTCTGGATGACACCTTTCACGTGCTTAGAATTGCTTTCTCTCCCTAAAGCTACCTCCCACTATCATCTAGTGTCAAGAGAATGAGACAAAATGTCATGAAAAGATGGAGGGGGAAAACTGGACCAATTAAGAAAAAAACTCATTCTATACTATAGCTTTTAACAATGGGGGAAAATGGTTAGCTTTAATGCATCTTGCATTTCCTAATATGAAGCTGAGCTCAGTAAATAGTGAATTCTGAGATAAAAGGAGGGGAGACAAGTCATCAGAAAATTTTTAAAAATGCAATTATCTGTATTTGTTGACTGTTTTTCCCCCTACTGACAGTCTTTCTTATCTAGTTACTGGAAGTTGGCTTGCAAAGATAGCATTAGTCAAAGAGTGACAAGACGGACATATAAAAATTGGAAAAAGGATAAGAACAAGAGAACATTTTTGTGTATGTTTGAATGTCTTTCTTTTTCTCATTCCCTCATCAAAGATCCCAGTGGATTAAAAGCATTCTTCTCTTTATACACAGTAGCATCTCTGCCTGGAGCAGACCACACATGAACATGAACTCTCAGTAACATGTACCTTCATCCAAACTGAGAAAGTGTAGTCAAATTTTCCTAAAACTGGGGTGCAGGGCAGGATGGAGGCAAAGGAGAAGAAATGTCCCCCAAAGCATTATTTCATTTAAACACTTTATTTCAACCTTTATTTCATTTAAGCACTAAGAGAAGAGAAATCTTGTTAGATGAATAAACAAGAACTGACAGCAATAAGATTGCCCATACAATTCTATAATGAAGGAAGAAGTCATTATGTGGATCTCATCTCAATATTCAGAGGAATAAATGAAGATTTACACTACAGGAAAGTTTGATCTTTTTTGCTAAGCTCAGATTCTCTAAGGGTCACGGTCAACGCTGTAAAGAAAACTTGGCATCTAGTTGGTGAATAAAAATATTTACCTGTATCCAGAAAGTACCTGGAAATTTTATCTAGGATTATGTATTTTGTGAATTTATACCCTAAATTGTGTTAAACTATGTTGTAAATGTGATATGTAGACTATTCACCTAGAACTCTAAAACTGCTCTGTGAGGGAAGATAGAGAACAGAAGCCATCCATTGTAACTTTTAGCCTCTAAATCAGGGAAGTTAATTTCAGAGGAAACAGACCAAAGAAATCTTTAGAACCTTCGCAATAGCTGCCTTGGCTTTAACATTTTTTAAATATAAAATGAAGATCATAAGAATAATACCAGAAAAAATGAATGAGAAAATATCTATATTAACATGCTCAAAGACTAGAGCCCAAAAGTTGGACATGGATTTCAATCATCGTTCTACTACTTACTAGCACAGCAAGTTAAATCACCCTCTCTGTAGTAAAGGCAAGGGCATTCATAATTTGTTTTTCCAACATACTTTCCATCTGCTCTTTATTGGTGCTTTTGTGTAATTTCCCTCTGCTCTATGCGATCCTTGTGTGGCAATCAATCATGTTATCTGATCCTGGCCATTGCTGTGAGGAAGAAGTGTATCAGCCAAGTAGAGGAGAGCGAAGACTTCCTTGGAATTAGCTTTAAAATAATAAAATAATAATAATATAATAATAATAATAATAAATAGAGAAAGATTGATTCTTTTTGTACTGGTGTGTTAAGCTTAAAAGACACAGGTCTGGGATGCCAGTGACTACTTCCTCTTGCCCAAAACTCCATTTGAACCCTGCCTACAGTGTGAAGGCAAGCAAAAACAAAGACAAAAGTGTAGAGAAAGCAAATACCTTGAAAGCGTTCTCTGAACCTCAACATCTACTTAGAACTAAAGTCTACCCTTGGTGTTCTCAGTTACCCCTTTTGCTTCAACTAATTTAAGTTAAATTTATTTCACTTTGAACTGGGAGAAATTCAACTGGGAGATATTCTAAATCTAAATTTCTTCACTTAAAAAATGTGGATAATATTACAATGTGTCTTCTGGGTTTGCTCTCAGGATTAAACAATACACATAACAAGTTAATGCAGTATCAGGCATAAAAGTACCCAATAAGTTTTAGCTCTTATTAGCCATTATTATTAATTAGTGTTCCGCAGTAATAGTAATATTTTATGATAATATACATGTGAAGACTATTCCATTGTTATATAAGATTCTTATACTCTATGGCTAGGACACCAAGCTTATAAATATTTTTACTTATATGTAAAAAGGAGATTATTTACTCTGCAAACATTTCCAGTCTGCATTGTAGTCAATGTACTAGGTAATTCAGTTGGTTTGGAAGTTATTGCAAGCCTTTATAGATCATCACTGTGCCTTATTAAAATCAAATACAGAAGAAGATTAGTTTTAGGCTATTGAATTCCTAGTATGCTACACAAGCTTAAATTTACAGCAAAGTATCTCTTATGCCCTAAGAAGTTTTTTTTTTTTAAGTTAATTTCCTAAAGGTCGAGGTCCATATCTTATTACATTCCCAAGGCAGCTAACATATTAATGGCAGGAACTGAATATTTTCCAGTGCCATTAAGCATGATGACTATCAAATTATTATCCCAAAGTAATAAAAGGTGCTAGTGAGCAGAAAGTAGACACAGGCTTTCAAAATCCATCAGTTGTCCAGTTGATTCTTGAGAAATCTGATCCTTTCTCTAGATTGTACAGTGACAATTCAGCATGGCACAGAAATGAATCAAGGAGACCTAACTTTTATAGTTCTATAAAAATGTTGAAAACTTTTAGACTTAGCTAATAGCTCCCCTGAAAAATCCTCTTTGACTGCTTCATTTTATTTAACTGCAATCAGCAACAACCAAAGATGAGGTAGTGCATTAGGTACTTAGGAAACAATTATAAATAAGAAATTAAACAACTAATTATATTGTCACAATGACATAGTGCTTTGAGAACATATAAAAGCTGCTCAAGGGAGACTAAAATCTGAAGAAAGCATAGGAAATTGCCATTAAAGATAAAAAGAAAGGGGACAGGGAGGATGTTACAAGGAGAAGAAATAACACATATAAAGTTTAAGCAAACTATGGGAAAGTATGATAAATTCAGAGATCTAACACAAATTTTATATAACTGGAGAAGAGAATCAAGTGATGAAACTGGAGAAGTATGAATAAGATAAACCTAAAAGATTTTGAAACAAATAAACTGTACTTTTAGAAAAATGCAAAGCTTTAATAAAGGGTTTTTGAAAAAGTAGCATTTTGTATATTCTCTGTTAGCAACTTGAGATTCACTCTCTGCCCTCCCCCACACAGCTCTGTGACCCGGTAGGCTGACATCTATGAATTTTCTCAACAGAGACCTCCTGTCCTCTAGCTTCTGGATGAATCAGCCAACAGGAAGCAAAGGGAAGATGAGTAAATAGAAGTGGGGGGAGTCAGTGTATTGATGTGATGTGCCCCCCTCCCCAGTAGGGCTGAGGACTGGCAGTGGCTATATTCCACTGCATATGGTCACAGTCTATGTCAGGCACCCTTCTCCTGTAGGCACAGCCCACATCATTGTGGTAACAACTCCCTACTCCTCTTGGCCCCCCCTCCAGTCTAAGGGGAATGACAGTTTCATGATGGTTACAACCCTGATTTGCCTCACTAACACTTGTTCTTTTCTTTTGTGGTGTCCTTTAAGATATTTCCATCTGCTTCCTACAGAAACTAAGTCAGCCTCAAGGGGTACCATAAACCAGTTTTACCTTTAAAGATGTAGTTATGGAAGTAATAAGAAGAATCATTCTGAGTGGAGTTAAGTCTATAGTCAGTGAAATCAGTACAAGGTTGCTGCAGCAACTTAAGGAGAAAAGGAAAAGTAGCAGACATGAACATTAACCGGCATCTTCTCATGTCAGATGTTGTACTAAGTACATTATACACATTACCTTATTTAAATATTCCAGCCATTCTTTTATGTTATTCCCTGTTAATACACAATGGAACTATAATTGAGGAATGTTATATAATTTGCCCAAGGTCAAATACATAGTAAGTGGAAGAATTGAGACTCAAATATTATCTGCCTGACTTTTAAAGACTGCTTGTCTTTACTCTATATTCTTTTCCTAACCTATATACTGCCTGTGTCAAAGTAAATTACAGTGGAAATGGAAATAAGTGTAGGATGTAAGGATAATGATTTGAAGAAAAGGATATAAAACTAATGGAACTCAGTGATTACTGGATAAAAGGGAAAAATACAAAAAGACATTAATGATGACAAGAAGGTTCCTGGCTTGAACAACTGTGAAAGCAGTGGTGGCTTTCACTGAGAGATGAAAGACAGGAAGAGCAGACTTGCCAGGAGCAGGAGGTGGGGAAGAAACGAGACATTCAGTTTTAATCTGCTGACTTTATCAGTGCTATGAAAATGCAGATGGAGAGGTTTCCACTATAGTACTGAAGAGGCCACACACACCTTTTCATCAGTGCCTAACAATTAAGGTATAGATACAAACATTGGAGTCTGACAATTAAATGCATCTGCCTGTGAATTTGAAATTTGAACCTGGGATGCAAAGATCAAGCAGATCATGATACATTGGCAGCAATGGCAGTGACCTATGCCAACACTAAGTCACAGTGGTGACCATTAGTGGTGCCCACAGCAATATCCCAATTATTTTTGCAGCATGACTTCCAGTGTGTGTGTGTGCTGCTCAGCTTCTATTGATCCTTGTCTATTTTTCCAGCCTGGTTTTTTGGATCCTTCCTGAGGATTATATGAACTACCTCATGGACTCCAAAAAATCCTTTTCTACTTAAGTTATCAAGACTTGCTTTCTGTTGCTTGCAATCCAGAATCCTGACCAATGAAGCTAACACATTCATTGCTGTATTTTGTTCAGTATTGGGGGGGGGGGCTTCTTTCTGCATTATTATTAAATCACTTCTAAACCCTAAGCTGATTATGCTAAACTACTAGATATTGAGGGAACTCTTAGAAGATTTCAAAGAATTCATCATCTGGTGGGGATACAATGCCAAAAGTAAGTTCTATATTACAACATGATTAAAAGCATAACAAAGGCAAGAATTTTGTATACTCTAAAATACATACACATACATACAAACACACACACACATACACTCATAATACTAAGCAGAATAAAGACAAATCGACCTATAAACATATAAAAGAGTATTAAAACTGCAGAATTTCAAGGGTAAAGAGAACATGTAACAACTCTCAGATACTTCTTAAAAAGTAATAAACTCAACTCAGACACAATGTCACAACCACTGATACAAGAATATAATGAAGAAACATTTCCAAAATATTAAGAGTAAAAAATTGTCAATTAAACTTTTATTACTAGCTAAATTATCACTCACTGGTGAGAACAACATTGTATCTTTTAGTTTTTCCCCATCAAGTTTCTCCACCTTTTTTTTTTTTTCACTGAAAGATGTGCTAAGCTTTGTGAAGATATCGCTTTTTGAATTATAATCTACATATTTGGGAGATAATCTTCATAAAGGCTTCTCTTGGACACTTTTGTACATACAACCTGGATTATGTTCAGATGAAATTTATGAAGATAGGAATGATTTAGGGAGAGAGTATGGATAATAGTTTGAGGATGTGGCTGTTTGCTCACAGTCTCTTTTTTGATTCTTAGAACTTCATATGAGTCTAAAAGTATTTCAAACTATTAAAGTTTAAAGAAAAAGATTATTTTTAAGGGTAGGCAAAACAAATACATTTTAGATATATGAAGACTATTAATGGACCCAGAGCTTCTCATTAAAAATGAAAAAGAAAAAACAAACAAAAAACTATTAAAGGAGATAATTTACAAAGAAGGTAGAGTATGATACAAGAAACAGAGTTGAACACAGGTGATAAAAATGTTGATAAGTTTAACTACTTACTGGTAAATTTAATTAACTATCTTCATTGTGTTTTAAAAGAATATAAAATAAACCTGCAGGAGCTGTAGAAATTGGAACAGTGATATGACATATCACTGATACAAAAATGTAAAATTCTGCACATTATAGGTAAAACAATCATCACATACCACTTAAAAAAGTGTTGTCAATATTGAAAAGGGCTTCCCATGACCTGTTGGGTTTTAACTTGAAGATAATCACAAGAGTTTTTAAGCAGAGAAAAGATTAAGATCAGATCTACTCTAGAAAGAGATATACAGCTTTTGTAAGATTTTAAAAGAGAGATTAGAGTCAAAACTAGTTGGAAGGTCAGAACTTCGTAAAATATAGTGAATGAAAAGAGGAGGAGCTAGATGTGAACTATATTTAAGATGGAATTTACTATGGTTCACAGATATTAGGTGTTTAGGTACGCACAGATTAGTACCCCACCCAGACAAGAATGCTATCACATTTCTCTTTTTGTACTCAATGTACAATATACTTTTGTGGAAGGTACCCAATAAATATTTAACTGAACTGGATAAATTTCATTTGAAATACCAGAGTATGTAGAGATACACAAAGGAATTACTGATATAAGTCTGAAATTTAGGGGAAGGATCAAGGCTGGAGTCCTAATTATGACAGAATGGCCACTGAGGCATGAGACATGGTCAAAGGACAGGAGGAAAATGAGAATAAAATGGAGGGAGTGTGCAGCATTCTGAGATACACTGATACTAAAGAGTAAACAGAGAAGAGTACCCTCCAACAAGCAAGAAAGAGCAAAAATAGTGATGGAAAGGGATCAAGGAGAATATCATACTTAATTTCTTGGATTGCTTTAAAGGATTTAGGAAAGACAACTTCTGCTTGCAAGAATCTGAAGACATTATAACATATTTTCAAGGATTTTCTTATAAATACTTTTTAAAATAAGAGAGTATAGGTTGTGCGTGTATGGTGGGGGGAAGGGCAGTTAGAGGGGGTGATACGGTGATTTATAATGATATATATTCCATCTTTGTCCTTTTTCTTGCATAAACCTCCCCAAACCTGGGAATTTCCTAGGTGTTGAGAATGATAAAAGTGTCTTTCATTATGTTAATAAGATGACTTCTGGAAAGCACCTAGGGATGGGGGCTTCTTGACAATAGAGCCAACCATGTGATTAGGTTTGAAATTTTAGTCCCATTCCCTCACCTTGGGGGAGGAAGAGGAGCTGGAGGTGAATCAAGTGCTAATGGCCAATGATTTGATTAATCATGACTATATAATGAAGTCTCCGTGAAAACCCAAAGGGACAGAATTCAGATCACATCTGGGTTGGTGAACACATGGAGGCTTTGGGAGAGTGGCTCACCTGGAGAAACATGGAAGCTCCATGCGCTATCCCCCCATCTTTCCCTATGCATTTCTTTCATGGGGCTGTTCTTAAGTTTTATCCTTTACAATAAGCTAGTGATCTAGTAAGTAATGCATACTAGTAATAATCTAGTAAGTGATATATTTCTCAGAGTCTCATGAACTGTGTAGCAAATTAATTGAATCTGAGGAAGAGATCTTGGGATGCTCTGATTTATAGCCAGTCAGAAATACAGGTAACTACTTAGACTTGCAACTAGCCTCTGAAGTTCATGAAAGGCCATTGGAACTTCCAATCTAGAGCTGGTAGGTCAGTCACAAGCACGTGAAACAACCACTTGGACTTGCTATTGGCTTCTGAAGGGAATGGGGGACAACTCTTGTAGGACTAAAGCTTTAATCTGTTGAATCTGATGCTGTCTCTGGGTAGATAGTGCCAGAATGGAGTTGAATACTTGGATATGCTGCTGTTGTCAGAGAATTGCTTGTTGTGTATGCGAGAACCCCTTCCCCACCATGGAAATTGAGTCTCAGAACACTAAAAGAGCATTATACAGAATCCTGATGGTCCAGACAGCAACTCAGTTCTTTTGTCTTGTCAACAAGGTTTTGGTATATACAAATTATATATACAGTCATTTATTTTTGACAGTAAAAAATAAAACCAAGAATAACCAACAGCTTCATTATGTCATGTGTTCTCTATCTACTGATCTAGAAAATAAGCCCAGAGATACTATCTCAATTTCTAACTCCTTGAAATTATTCAAATAGGTTCTAATACCTTATAGTTAACAAAATCTCAGAAATGCCATCTGTCTTCTGATAAGGTGAAGAGGGTCCATACTATTCCTCCTCTAAGTCATAAATAATATATTCAGAAATCAACAACTGTGTAACTGAAGAACAGAACACTCACCAAAAAAAAAAAAAATTAGCAATTTTGGAATTATTTTAAACATCACTATGAGGTTTTTCATGGGCTAATTTATGCTAAATATATGCAAAATAAATCCATGGTAAATAACTATTGTAAAATAAATTATACATCTATATATTTGGGGGGGGGGAACTCACACAATTTCTAAGTGTGGCCACTAAGTATAGTTTTGCACTGGCACAGAGGATTCCTCAGGTTCTCAAAGTTCCACCAAAGGCCTTTAAGGTCTTGGATGTCACTTAAGTTATACATTTCGGCTATTAAAGCCAATGTTCTGACAAGCCCTTTGGCTCTAACCCCAGGGCATGAATTTGCCTTAAAACACATAAGAATGTGTCAGAGGGCTACATGTCAATCAACCAGAAGTGCCTTTTCCCAATTTAATGTTGTCAGTTGCTGACATTAAAACCAGCAACAGTTAATTGTTCTCACTTCAAGTGGGAATTTTGAGGGGTGAGGAGAGGTAGATGTCTAAGTTCAGGCTGATAAAGCTGTTAATTGCTACCCTTTTATGTAGATTTGTTTAATAATGAAAACAATGTGGCTAATCATATAATGTTTCTATTTGTTCCCCAAGGGCTCTTCAGGGAAAGTTTCAATCCCGGCTAGATTTCCACAGCTACCAACTGTGCAAGGACAAAAGCAGAACAATCAAGGCACTCAGTGCTGGCAAATAGCTGAAAGTGGTTCTATACAGACGCCCCTCCTCCCAGCCGGGTCAGGAAGGAGCTGGGATCTGCTAGTGACAACCTTTGCAGCAGGGGTGTGGGGAAGCTTTTAAATGATAAATTAATGATAATAATTTTATGCAGACTTTTGATGAAAAAGGGAAAGAGGAATGAAAAGCAAGCAGGGAATCTGAAAAGCTGGAAATAAGTCTGCTGTAGGCAGATCCTGCCTATGCTATGCCTCCGTGCAACAAATGAGTTAATTTCACATCAGTTAAAATGCCTGTGTTGGTTTTTTAAAAAATCAGAAAGACATGACACAGATTTAGAAAAAAAAAAAAAAATCCTGTGCCAGCTTTGCTCTTTACAGACAGGGTGATGATACTGGGCATATCATTAAACCACACATTTGAAGACTGAGGTACTGAAATAACACTAGCTACCTACTGATCTCAAGAGACTATTTCAGGCAACAGAGTGCCCTGTGTACATTTTCTACAAATGTAATGTATATTACTCACTGATGTTTACTTTGCCTCATTTGGCAAAGGCTATAGGTCAGAAGAAAGCTGTGTTATTTAAAATATTTCTAAAATCAATTTTGTTTCGGGCTCTATTACCAAATAACGGAAGCATTCAGAGACATCCCCAGACCACTGGTGTTCCCTCTCTTTATAAGAGTCATTTTGTTTTGTGTGTGTGTTTTAAAAATCCTATTTCTGTTACCAGTTACCCCACTAGCCCCACGCCACAATTTACAAGGTCCAACTGTCTTGAAATAACTTGCAAATCCCTCTTCAATCTGGTCACAATGTAATTTTCAACTTTATTGCAGTGCCAATCCCCTCAAGTCTTTGGATATTTCTAGACTTCTCTGCTCATGGCCCCATTTTCTTGCCTGACACGACACCTTTGCTCATGCAGGGATCTCTTCTTAGAATGTTCTCCTCTCATCACCTGTTCAATCTTACTCATATTTCAAGGACAAACCAAGTTCCACCTCATCCATTAAGCCTTCTGCAATCTCCACATACCATGCAGCTTCTCCCTTCTGTAAACCTATAAAATAGCACCCGCTTGATCATTCATGTGACACCTGCAGATGGTGTCTGGTCGGTCTTCCCCCAGCTTTCTTTTTTCTCCTCTACTGAACTCAACACTCCTTGAGGATGTATCTTTGTATCCTCCCCAGGGTTTGAGCTGTATAAGTAGGAACCCTTAAAATGGTTAGGGACCATACTTCACATTTTCAGTGCACTTCAGTGAAGGCTGAAACTATTACATTATTAAATATTAAATTTCGTTACTCTATTAGTTCACTTCTCTGTGGTGAAATTCCTTTACAGGTACAACTCTACAAGTCTAAAAGCCAAAGCACACCAAGAGTCCCTTCCTGACATCCAAGGAATCATCTGCTACCAAAGGCTTGCTCCAAGAAGAGAAAACCTTAAGGAAGAATCAACTCTTAAAATTCCCTTTCATGTCAGCAGGAAATAAAAAATTAACAACCTAAACACTAGGCCTAAGTTCACACTTCTCATTTATTTCAAACACGTTTTTCCCAACTTTAAATTCAAAGAGGCAGAGAAATTGCTAAACTCTTTTCCATCTTTCAAATTGCAATGAAAATTTAGGTTCCCCATCTGAAAGAAGAGATGATGAGATACAAACATAAAGAGATTATGTTACGTGTAGATCACAGAAAACAGCTGAATCAAACCAACTGAAATGTAAGTGATTGAAAATAAAACCCCATTTGCCATATACGTTAACCAGGCTCATAAGCCAATAAGCACTGTCACAATCATGCCCAAATGCACCTCGGGGGCTCACCCCAAATCACAAGTCGAAATGTTGTCAAACTGTCAAGGCCTGGTCATAACCTGAAATCTAAGCACCACTAGCACAGTGAAAGAATGACAAAAGCAGTACCAATGCTCTCCTCTCCATCTACATATCATCATTCTAGAAAAACTATATGTATTTCTAAAATACAAAGACAAAAGACAATGCAACCAGTAAACTGACAATTATGAATTGTTTTCTATTTTAACAGCCACCAACACCATTTGGCTTTATTTCATGAGAACTCTAAGAGTTTATTTAGCATATAATGCATTATGCAAAAGAATCTTCTCAGTGCAAAAGATTTGCAGAGATTTCCTTTAATTCCTATACCCCTACTTAATTTTTAATAGAACGTGATTTACAAAATTTCAATTTACTTAAAACCTTCAGTAATTTTCTGCTATGGCATGAAGAGATTGATGTCTGTTTTCTCCCAATGAGGCAAATTTGCCATTAATTTTTTCCCCCAAAGGTCACCTTGAACTACCAAAAAACAAAACAAATAAAAAAAAAAATACAAAAACCCCTACTAATAGTCATCTATGTGAATGTACCTAAACTACAAGCAAATAAATCAGCCATGTTACCAAGCAGAAAGCTATTGAAGATTGTTAAGATTTATTTTCAGGTGCCAGTGAGACTAAACAAAGATTGTAGGGAATGAAACAAACAGAACTCGGGAAACAAATTAATACACTGAATCATTATCTTACCAGCAGCATTCCCTATAGAACAAAATGATGAAACTATCAAAAGGCACTTCTCAAAGCAACAACATTTTTGCATGTCAAAAAAAAAAAAAGAATTAACCTAGAATAATTTTATAAATAACAGTATGTTCTGTGTTAAGCCAGTAACAAAGAAACCCCTTAGTGCAGTAAAACAAAGTCCTGTCAAATCCCCATTTTTTTTCTACAAAGAAGCATGAAGATCCTTTCACAATGGTTTAAACTGTATTTATAGTAACAGAGTGAAGACTTGAGATAAAAGTCAAAAGGATTAAAGTCAAAGCCCTAGCTCGACATGAGTTATGGTTTTGATTTTTATTCTTATTGTGGTCTACAAATATTAAGACAGAAGATACTTCCATGTGATTGTGGGATCCTCGGAGACTCTATAACCTTAGAAGAGCAGATAAAACAGATGAAAATGCATCTGGTTTAGGAGCAGCCTCCATATTAAATGGCAATGCGCAAAGTAACAACCACAACTGCAGAAGGCTGAGGGGGAGTAAAGGAGGCTGAAGGCTGAAATTTCTCCAACTGATGCAGGGCAGAAAGGAGAAAGAAAGAGAAAGAGAGAGAGAGAGAGAAGAGAAAAGAAAAATATATGGTATTGCTGTTTTAAAATGGCAGCCTGTTAATAATCATGATATTCTTGAAAATACAAAAAAAAAAAAAAAATTGTACTACCATTCCCTCTTTCCTAAGCTAAGCAAGCTCACCACATATAAACATGATATACTTCTAAGAAAATTGGTAGGGCTTGATAGCTGCATCTCTATCTAAAGCAAAATCCCTGGAGTTCCCACTCAGAGTTTGCAGATTTACAGACCATATACTTTTCTCACAAAGAAAGAAAGCAAAAATTATGTTGTTGACTGGAAGTTCTTACTCTACAAAGAACTGTTCTTCTTCCATATATATTTTTCTTAAAAATGAATGGAAAGGCTACATTTAAACCTAAGCTTTTGGTCACAGTTCAAAAACTGTATTTTGCATTTCCTCTCCCCTGATCCCCTCCTCCAAGATAATCTCACTTACCCACTCTCTCCAGTAGAAGATATATATTATATGCCGTATAATTGGAAAGTTATTCTTAATGTTAATTTGGATACTCTCTTTAGTTCATATGTTGCAAGAACTACATGCATATTTTCTGTCTACCCATAGTCTTTACTTTTAAACTCAGACACCTAGCTTAACATTTGATGGAGAAAAGGCTAAAAGTCCTTAACAACAACAACCATAGCAAAATCAGCAGGGGTAGTGTAAAATAAAATATGTAATGATAGTATTTCTAGCACAGAAATGTCCCTAAAACAGCATTGCTTTTTAATGGCGTGTAAATACAATTATAAGAATAAAAACTTTTCATGCAAGTTTGTAAGACAGTTTGTCTATATGTATTCATGTAATCATAAAGAAACATGAAAAAAAAATCCCTCTTACCCAAATGGATCCTTTTCTTTTATTCACAAAGTTAAGAAGGATCATAAGTCACAATTACAAATCACAAATTTCTAAGAAAGATATTTCCAGTGCAATTACTTGCTATTTTGTTCAGTATTTTATTTCAACTGTCACATTTTGAATACATACACATTTGTACAACTACCAGGGGAAAAATAACTTGAACCAAATTGAAAAATTACCATAACTACTAGTTCAATATGTCTGGTTAAAATAGAGACATCTGGTCTATCATTAATTCTTTTGTGTTGATGACTCCTAGTGTGTCTTTTCCCATCAATGAACTTTGTAAGAGCAAAAGGCAACTTTTAACAAAAAGCTGTGACTCAGAAATCTATTTCAGGATTTATCAATACAAATCTATCATGCTTAGATCAAATAGAGCACAGTATTTTAAGAATAGTAACAAATACTGGTTGAAGACAAATGGTAAGCTTTAAATTCCATCAGGAAAAAAAAAAGGTTATTTATTAAATAATTCTCTGCAGGCAGATAGAGGTAATTCATGAATCATTATTTTAAAATATTTATAAGTCAACTCATTCGCTTGTTTAGAAAACACACTGAAGCTCTACAATACTTGATTGCCACTCCAAGGAACCTGAATAATGCATTTTCAGAAGCCTTGCACACCCCCACACAATTCTGAATTAATGGCTGAGCAAACAATAAGTAATGTACTATGCTCTAGCAAAAATTCAGTGATAACATCAATCTGGCATCTACTTAACACTTACTGCTTACTTTTCGCATATTCCTCACAGATAAGTTTCCTCCCCCAGATGCAGTTCATTAGAGAATGACTATCACCTGCCCATTCATCCAGACAGTGAGTGATTTAGCAATTAACACAATTACAGATAAGAGGAGAAATCATAATATACACTACTACAAAATAAGAGATGAAGTAAAGGGGCCTACCCACTTCGACATCCAATAACTAGATCACAATTAAAAGGGACTTTTGTCACTTCTTCGACAGGGCAATAGGGTCAATTATTTAAAACCCTTTGCTCCAATCCAGAAACATACCAGCAAGGCCCTTCAACCAAACTCAGATAATTACTTTTGACAAATGTTCTCCTTGAGCATGATGTAGTTACTCAAAAGCTTTAAAAAAAAAAAAAAAAAAGGAATCCCACAGTTATGGTAAAACAATCTTTACAAAGTCAACCCAATAACATGTTCTGTGGTCTTCCTCCACCCCCACCCCCCACCCCACCCTCTATGGCATGCAGTCTGCTTTCTTTTGGCCAATTATAAAAGACAGTAAGTTGCTAAATAAATATTTAATTTATGCAGCCGAAATCCTGAAAGGCTGAGCTTCAAATGTAATGCCTTGCATTCCCGTGAGGCACACTGTACAGAAATATCCTTTTTTAAAAAATCCGTTTACAGCTGTCCTTTAAAAGAAGAAAAAGAAGAAGAAGAAGAAGAAAAAAAAAAAACCCACACATACACATGCATCAAACCAAAGACGCCGACGCCCCTCTGCCAACCAGCATTTCTATAGAGACATTCTTTCGATGATTAAAACGTAAGCTCCGAAAGGTTAAAGAAAAGCAGCCCAGTAACACCGCCCAGGAAGCCAGCATTAAAACACACCTAGCTGTACACTCTTAATGACCTCCCACTACAAATGACACTGACCCAACTTCACCAAACATACACACGCCCCGACACACACTCAAAAAAATCGCACACACGTGCACAGAATGTACACACAAACATCGAGCACAACACAATACCTACAAAACACAAACGAACTTGATCCGCACGAAACATGCACGTATCCGTGTGCATCCATCATGCACACG